>NC_142871.1:5883863-6196818 GCF_051225735.1 Oryctolagus cuniculus | reverse complement strand
TCAATGTCAATATGAAGATGTTGATGGCAGCTGAATTTTGAAGCATCTGTGGGGCATCCAAGTGGAGAAGTCCAGCAGGCAGGCTTATGAGCTGACACTCAAGGGAAAAGCTTGGCACAGAGCTGAGCTCAGCAGTGACACATTTGTGATGTGTTAGAATTATATTATGGCTGGCATCATCTGAGAGATGTATGCCAAATGAAGAAGAGAGTAAAGAGAAGACATACAGGACAGCAAGAAAAAAATAAAAAAAAACATGAGGAGGGCTAAGAAAGTGTAAATAAGTAACTACCATGGCACTCACTGCCCTGGCTTGTCCTCTCAGACCATTAGAGTCAAAAGTACATTAAGGGGGCCAGCGCTGTGGCACAGCAGGTTAAAGCTCTGCCTGAAGCGCCGGCATCCCTTACAGGCACTGGTTCAAGACTTGGCTGCTCCACTTCCGATTTAGCTCTCTGCTATTGCCTGGGAAGGCAGTATAAGCTGGCCCAAGGACTTGGGCCCCTGCACCCTCATGGGAGACCTGGAAGAAACTCCTGGCTTCAGATCAGCACAGCTCCAGCCATTGTAGCCAACTGGGGAGTGAACCAGCAGATGGAAGACCTCTCTCTCTCTCTCTCTCTCTCTCTCTCTCTCTGGCTCTCCTCTCTCTGTGTAACTCTGACGTTCGAATGAATAAATAAATCTTTAATAAAAAAAAGAAAGTACATTAAGAAAAAGTATAGTAAATATACCAATGACCTAGAAGTACAGAGCTGCTTAGAAAACTTGGGAGTAAAATCACAAACATAAACAGATATTTCAGATGAAAATTGAGGACTGAGCAGTTGGTGAATCTTTGATTACTCTCCATTTCTGTTTTTTTTTTTAATGCTTATTGATTTATTTTATTCATTTGAAAGGCAGAAAGTGGGAGAGACAGAAATCTCTCATCTACTGGTTTACTTTCCAAATGCCTGCAACAGGTAGGACTGGGCCAGGCAGAAGCCAAGAACTCAATTAGGGTCTTCTATGTGTATAGCAGGAACCCAACCACTTGAACCATCACCTGTGCAATAATAGTAATAATAATAAATAATCACAGGGGTTATACAGACACTGTAGCTTTATCAGACACTAAATACTATTGGTGGGTCCCTGAAGGATCTAGGTAAAGAATACGCATCAAATAAAAAAGTATAATGAAGACCAATAGCTATTAAGTCCAGGGTCATTTAATTCAAGCTAAACCTGATTTCTTTTTAGTTATCCTACCATAGGTGTTCAACCTTCTTAGTAGCAACGATATATGCTGCGCAGATTAATTCCCACAGACCAAAGTGGTTATGTGGTAATGTTATGCTTGTTTTCATCTACAAATAGCAAATATAACCAAGCCAGGCTCCAGGGACAATTTGACTATTTCACTGGGAAAATAGGGGTCATTGGTCAAGCAGAATCCTGACATCCAAACATTAGTTTGGCTCCTAAAATTGACAAAAATGATTTTAAAAGGAGCTGACCCAAACACTGATGGAGGTCTGTAACATATGTACTCCAAACTCCTGAAGAAAGGAATATAAAATCCATTCAGGAGTCTGGTGCTATGGCGCAGTGGGTTAAGCCTCTGCCAGCAGTGCAGGCATCCTATATGGGCGCCAGTTATAGTCCCAGTTACTCCTCTTCCAATCTAGCTCTCAGCTATGGCCCAGGAAAACAGCAGAAGACGGCCCAAATGCTTGGGCCTCTCCATCCACTCGCATGACCAGGAAGAAGCTCCTGGCTCCTGGCTTCGATCAGCAAAATGCCAGCAGTTGCAGCCATTTGGGGAGTGAACCAGTGGATAGAAGACCTCTCTCTCTGTCTCTCCCTATCTCTGTCTGTAACTCTACCTCTCAAGTAAATAAATAAATATTTTACAAAAAAATAAATAAATAAAACCCATTCAGGAGGCCATTCGATAATTAATGTATAAAAACTACAAATAAAAGTGATTTTTGCATGAGCAACTCAACTCATAGGATTAACCCAGAAGAAATATTGGGACAAGTAAATAAAATACTGTTTATTCAATAAAAATAGTTATCAAAATCTAAATAGTAATCTGCTGTTAACTGAAAAACATATATACAGATATACATACACACACGTAATACATAGTGTAAGTCTCTTTTTTGGTTAAATATATATGTAATATATATAATATAATATAATATATAATTATATCATAATATATAATAAATAATGTAATAATATATGACATATATAATATAATATATGTGTATATATGATATGTATATTATATCTATAGTTTGAATGAGCTGTGCAATGGGAGGCAAGATTTGACAGGGAGGTCACTTCACGAACTTAGCACACAAAAAAGTGGAGATGTTACATTCTCAGGGAAAAGTTACAGGGAAAACTTCAGTGGGAGATACTGTGAAAGCAGTGGAAATGCCCCAGACCCAAGGGGAAGGCACAGACACACAGCAATGAGTATGCAGCATGGAGCATAAACACAATAAAAGCCAACATCCCACCCTGGATAGCAAGGTGAGGTCAGATTGCACTAGCCCATGCCACTGTCGATATAGCTAGAGGGAGAGTCCAGTAGACTGCACCATGTTTGAGTCTAGGCTGGAACCCTCAGGGGAGCTGGGTGGCTGCTCATCTGGGGGAGGGGAGGCACATCTCTCTCTCCCCTTCTTGCCCTATCACACCAGTGCCCTGCAGCTAACTAGCTGGGGGAAGGCTGGCACCATTTTGTACATAAACAGGAGCAATGGCTCCAGCTTCTCCATGCACACCCAGCAGCTAGTGAGGACTTTTGGTAGGCGTAACCATAGCAGTTCAAATCAACTGGTGGGGTCTGTCCCCACCTTGTTATCAGGGCACCAACATCAGCTCTGCTGTGCCCACCAGGCATCAGGCAGGGAGAGGGAGCCATCCCCACCAAAGGAAAGTGCTGCCCACAGGGGTTCTTGTATCTTCCCAGAACAATTCTGAAATTAGTAGGTGTGTCAACAGTGGGTATTGTGCTTGCTTGCAACCCAGGGATTCTACCAGGGTGAAAAATTCGAGGTCCCCACGGACTTTGAGTCAAGCTGAGGGGATCAGACTCTATCCACCCAGTGTAAAACACGCAGGCAGTGGCTCTGGGAACCCCTCAGCTTCTCTGTGGACAGGACAGCCTAGTGGGGCGAAGTGGACTCTCTTGCATTCATTGCCTGTAGGAGCTAGTGCTAAGACTGTGTCTGGGTGCTGAGACTGTGAAAACACTGTGACTGCATGAGAGAGGGCAGGGTATAGCCAGGGTTTTGGGCAAGCACTGGGTACAGAGCCATATTCTTTCATATTCTTTTTTTTTCTTTTTTCTTTTTTTTTTTTTTTTTAACAGGCAGAGTGGACAGTGAGAGATAGAGACAGAGAGAAAGGTCTTCCTTTTGCCATTGGTTCACCCTCCAATGGCCGCTGCGGCCGGAGCACCACGCTGATCCGATGGCAGGAGCCAGGTACTTATCCTGGTCTCCCATGGGGTGCAGGGCCCAAGCACTTGGGCCATCCTCCACTGTACTCCCAGGCCACAGCAGAGAGCTGGCCTGGAAGAGGGACAACCGGGACAGAATCCGGCGCCCCGACTGGGACTAGAACCTGGTGTGCCAGCGCCGCAAGGCGGAGGATTAGCCTAGTGAGCCGCAGCGCCGGTGCAGAGCCATATTCTAAGAACCTCTGGGTTGCTGGGGCAGCTCGTTGCAGCTGGAACCGTGCACACAGGGAGCTCTACACAGATCATTCATGCAGATGAGTATTGAATACACTAGGGAATAACACCAGGCATTGCTCAGCTTAAAGGAGAGGAAGGGAAGGAGTGATCATCCCAGCAAACGTGACCATCCCCTCCTTGAGTTAATAAGAGGAGAGCTACCACTCCCAACTGGGGGATACCCTGGACACTTGCTCAACTCTGGAGCACTGAACAGAGCTCCCTAACTACACTCAGCACATGGTTCTGGGTATTCACTGAAACAGCAGACACTGCACCAAGCCACAGATGCATAGTCCAAAGATAAAATCCATCACAGGGGGAAAAATAGTATCTCCATAAATGCCAAAAAACAAACACAGCAACTCAAGAAACAAGAATAAAGAAAACAAAATGACACCTCCAAAGGAACACAGCACTTCAGTACTAGAATGTGAAGATGAAGAGTTCGATAAAATGCTGGAAATGGAATTCAAAAGGTTACTCGTAGGACTACTCAGAAGCAATCAGAAACAATTACATGAACTAAAGAAAACCATGAATGAAAATTCTTCCCTTAAAATTGAGATTTTGAAGAGAAATCACAATGAAATATTAGAAATGAAGAACTCAAGTAAAAAATGCGATTGAAAGCCTTAACAGCAGACTCAGTGAGGAAGAAGAAAGAACATTCAAACCAGAATATAAATCTGTGGAAATCCTACAGTCAGACCAAAAAACACAAGAAGAAAATAGAAAACTGAAAACCAGTATTGGAGATTTATGGGATACCATCAAATGACCCAACATATGGGTCTTAGGAGCTCCTGAATGTATGGAAACAGGGAATAGACTAGAAGGCCTATTTAGTGAAATAATTACAGAAAACTTTCCCAATTTGGAGAAAGAAAAGGACATCCAAGAAGAGGAAACACACAGTACTCCTAACAGACATGACCAATAAAGATCGTCACCACAACACATTGTAGTCAAAGTCTCCACAGTAAAACATAAAGAAACTATTATAAAATATGCACAGAGAAATGCCAGATTTTAGAGGATCTCCAATTAGACTCACAGTTGACTTCTCTTCAGAAATCCTGTTGGCTAGAAGGGAATGGCGAGATACAGTCTAAGTCTTAAAAGAAAGAAACAGTCAACTCAGAATACTTGCACTCTGCAAAGCTCTCAGTTATGAATAAAGGTGAAATAAAGACCTTTTATAACAAACAGAAATTGAAAGAATTTGTCACCTCCCATCCAGCCTTACAAAAGATGATTAAGGATGTTCTACACACAGAAACACAGAAAGATAGCCATCATTACAAAAGAATGAGACGGCAGAAAAATCCCCTGTAGAATTCAAAAGAAATCTAAAGGAAACAACAGGAATATTTTTGGAAAAAGGGCAGGGCAAAGTCATTTCTTATCAATAGTCACCTTGAACGGAAATGACCTCAACTCTCCAGTTAAAAGATACAGATTGGCTGAATGGATTAAAAAACATGACCCATCCATTTGCTGCTTACAAGAAACACATCTCACCAACAAAGATACATGTGGACTGAAAGTGAAAGGATGGAAAAAGTTATTTCATGCTAACAGAAACCTAAGAAGAGCTGGAGTTGCCATCCTAATATCAGACAAAATAGACTTCAACATTAAAAGCTGTTAGAAGAGATGAAGAAGGTAACGATGATTAACCGATCAATTCAAAAGGAACAAATAACTATAATAAGTGTATATACACCCAGCTACAGGGCACCTGGCTATTTAAAAGAAATGTTTCCAGATCTAAAGGGAGACATGCACTCAAATACAATGGTAAATGGGATCTTCAATACCCCACTTTCAGGAATAGACGGATCAACCAGACAGAAAATCAGCGAGGAAACAACAGAGTTCATCTACACTATAGACCAAATGGACCTAAAAGATCTCTACAGAACTTTTCATCCTACAGCTGCAGAATACACATTCTTCCTATCAGTTTGCAGAACTTTCTCTAGGATAAACCATATAGTAGGGCATAAAACAAGTCAGCAAATTAAAAAAAAATCAAAATTATACCATGCATTTTCTTGGACCACAGTGGAATAAAGCTGAAATTCAAGAACTGAGAAATCTCTAGATCCAATGAAAACACATGGAGACTGAACAATGAATGAACAGTGGGTGATAGAAGAAATCAAAAGAGAAATCAAAGAATTTTTGGAAACAAATATAGATGACAACACATTGTATCAAAACTTATGGGACACAGCAAAAGCAGTGTTAAGAGGGAAGTTTATAGCAATTGGTGCCTACATGAAGAAAATGGAAAGGTACCAAATAAAGGAACTATCAATGCATGTCAACAACCAAGAAAAACAACAGACCAAACCCAAAATTAATCAAAGAAAAGAAATAATTAAAATTAGAGAAGAAATAAACAAAATTGAAACAAAAGCCAAAAAATTAGTGAAATAATGAGCTGGTTTTTTGAAAAAATGAACAAAATATATACACCACTTGCAGAACTAACCAATAAAAGAAGAGGGAGAAGATACAAATCAACAAAATCAGAGATGAAAATGGAAATGTAAAAAAAAGAAAACACAGAAATAAAAAGAACTATCAGGAATTACTACAAAGAGCTATATGCCAGCAAAATGGGAAACCTAGAAGAAATAGATTCCTAGACACATACAATTATGAGTCATGAAGACATAGGAAATCTAAAGAGACCAATAACTAAGACAGGAATTGAGTCAGTAAAAAAGATCCTCCCAACAAAGAAGAGCCCAAGACTGGATGGCTTCACAGCTTAATTCTACCAGACATTTTGAAAAGAACTAATTCCAATTCTTCTCAAGCTATTCAAAATAACTGAAAGGGACAGAGGCTGGTGCCGCAGCTCAATAGGCTAATCCTCCACCTACAGCACCAGCACCCTGGGTTCTAGTCTCAGTCGGGGCACTGGATTCTGTCCCGGTTGCTCCTCTTCCAGTCCAGCTCTCTGCTGTGGTCCAGGAGTGCAGTGGAGGATGGCCCAAGTGCTTGGGCCCTGCACCCACATGGGAGACCAGGAGAAGCACCTGGCTCCTGGCTTTGGATCAGCACGGTGCGCTGGCCACAGTGGCCATTTGTGGACTGAACCAACGGAAAAGGAAGGCCTTTCTCTCTCTCTCTCTCTCTCTCTCTCTCTCACTGTCCACTCTGCCTGTCAATAAATAAATAAATAAATAAATAAATAAAAAAGGGACAGAAATCTCTCACTCTTTCTATGAAATCTGCATTACCTTAATTCTTATGCAAGAAAAAGATGCAACAGAGAAAGAGAACTATAGACAAATATCCCTGATCAAAACAGATGCAAAATTCCTCAACAAAATATTAGTCAATCAAATCCAACAACACATCAGAATGATCATACACCCTGACCAAGTGGGATTTATCCCAGGTATGTAGAGATGGTTCAACATTAGCAAACCAATCAATGTGATGCATCGCATTAACAAACTAAAAAAAAAAAAAAAAAACAACTTTAAAGTTATCTCAATAAAAGCAGAAGCAGAGAAAGCATTTGATAAAATATATCACCATTTCATGATGAAAACTCTAAGCAGATTGGGTATAGAAGGAACAATCCTCAACACAATCAAGGCAATCTATGACAAACCCATGGCCAGCATCCTATTGAATGGGGAAAATCTGGAAGCATTCCCCCTAAGATCCAGAACCAGACAAATATGCCCACTCTCACCACTGCTATTTACATAGTACAGATGTTTTAGCCAAAGTCATCATGCAGGAAAAAGAAATGAAAAGAACACAAATTGGAAAGGACAAAATCAAATTATCCCTATATGCCAATGACATGATCATTTATATAGGGGAGCAAAAAACTCCACTGAGAAACTACTGAACTCATAAAAGAGTTTGGCAAAGTAGCTGGATATAAAATCAATATGGAAAATCAATAGCCTTTGTATACACAGACAACACCATGGCTGAGAAAGAGCTTTTAGAATCAGTCTCATTCACAAAAGCTCCAAAAATCTAATACTCTGGAATAAATTTAATCAAGAATGTCAAAGATCTCTGTGATGAAAATTACAAAACAGGGCTGGCATTGTGGTGCAGTAGGTTAATCCTCTGCCAGTGGCATTGGTATCCCCTATGGGCACCAATTTTATTCCCAGCTGCTCCTCCTCTGATATAGCTCTCTGATATGACCTGGGAAAGCAGTAGAAGATGGTCCATGTGCTTGGGCCCCTGTACCCATGTGGAGACCCAGAAGAAGTTCCTGGCTCCTGGCTTTGGATTTGCATAGCTCTGGCCAGCTGTTGCAGCCATTTGGGGAGAGAACCAGTGGATGGTAGACCTTTCTCTCAATCTCTTCCACTCACTGTCAGTAACTCTGCCTCTCAAATAAATAAATTATTTTTATAAAAAAAAAGAAAACTATAAAGCATTAAAGAAATAAATAGAAAAAGACATTAAAAACTGGAAAAATCATCCATGTTCATGGATCAGAAAAATCAACATCATCAAAATGTCTATATTACCACAAGCAATTTATAGATTCAAGGCAATCCTAATCAAAATACCAACATTCTTGGGGCCAGCACTGTGGCACAGCAGGTTAACATCTTGGCCTGAAGCACTGGCATCCCATATGGGTGTTTGTTCAAGACCTGGCTGCTCCATGTCCTATCCAGCTCTCTGCTATGGCCTGAGAAAGCAGTAGAAGATGGCCCAAGTTCTTGGGCCCCTGCACCTGCATGGAGACTGAGAAGAAGCTCCTGGCTTCTGGCTTCGGATCAGCGCAGCTCCGACTGTTGTGGCCAATTGGGGAGTGAACCAGCAGATTGAAGACCTCTCTCTCTCCCTGCCTCTCCTCTCTCTGTGTAACTCTGACTTTTAAATAAATAAATCTTAAAAAAATACCAATATTCTTTGCAGATATAGAAACAATGATGCTAGAATTCATATGGAAACACAAAAGACTCCAAATAGTGAAAGCAATCTTATATAACAAAAACAAAAATGGAGGCATCACAATAACTGATTTCAATACATACTCCAGAGTGGTTATAACCCAAATAGCCTGATACTGGCACAAAAACAGACTTGTAGACCAATGGAACAGAATAGAAACCCCAGAAATCAATCCATGCATCTATAATCAACTTATTTTTGACATCAGGGCTATAATCAATCCCTGGAAGAAGAACAGTCTCTAACAAATTGTGCTGGGAAAACTGGATCTCCACATGCAGAAGTATGAAACTAGACCCCTACCTTACGCCTTATACAAAAATCCACTTAAAATGGATCAAAGCCCTAAATCTATGTCCCAATACTATCAAATCATTAGAGAACATTGGGGAAACTTTGAAAGATACTGGCATAGGCAAAGATTTCTTGGAAAAGACCCCAGAGGCACAGGCAATCAAAGCCAAAATTGATGAATGGGACTACATCGAGCTGAGAAGCTTCTGCAGTGCAAAAGAAACAATCAGTAAAGTGAATAGTCAACTGACAGAATGGGAGAAAATATTTGCAAACTACACAACTGATAAGGGATTAACATCCAGAATCTATACGGAGCTCCAAAATTCAACCACAAAACAAAAAACCCAGTTAAGAAATGGGCAAAGGACTTAAACAGGTATTTTTCAACAGAGGAAATTCAAATGGCCAACAGGCACTTGAGAAAATGCTCAGGATCACTAGCCATCAGGGAAATGCAAATCAAAACTACAATGAAGTTTCACCTCACTGCCGGTAGAATAGCCCACATACAGAAATCAATAAACCACAAATGCTGGTGAGGATGTAGAGAAAAAGGTACACCGATACACTGTTGATGGGAATGTAAACTGGTGCAACAACTGTGGAAGACAACATAGAGATACCTCAGAAATCTGAATATAGACCTACCATATGATCCAGCCATTCCACTCCTGGGAATTTACTCAAACCAGAAGAAATCAGTATATGAAAGAGTTATCTGCAGCCCCATGTTCTCTACAGCACAATGCACAACAGCCAAGATATGGAATCAACCCAAATGTCCATCAATTGATGACTGGATAAAGAAATTATGGTATCTATACACTATGGAGTACTATCCAGTTGTTTAAAAAAAATGACATCCTGTCTTTTGCAATAAGACGGTCACATCTGGAAACCATTATGCTGAGTGAAATAAACCAGTCCTAAAAAGTCAGATATTATATATTTTCCCTGATTAGAGGTAATGAATATAGTACCTGAAATATAATGTATTAAAGTGAAATAGACATTTTGATGATCAATGATGGTGTATAGCTCTTGTCTCTTTCATTGAGGAACAGTATTTTGTTTGGCTGTTTTGTTTTTTCTACATACTATTTGTTGAACTCTTCTACTTAGGGCAGTGTTAACTATATTAGCATTAAGTGTACTAAAAAAAAAAATCACTGCAAAAACTAAGAGTGGGAATATGAGACGGAGAGGGAGGAAGGGTTGGAAGGGCGGGTAGGGGGAAGTGCCATTATGTTCCTGTAATGGTATAAAGGAAATATATGAAACTTGTGTAACATAAATAAAATATATAATTAAAGAAAAAGCTGTGCAAAATGATTAACAGCTTTCTCTTGTGGGTGATGTGGGATAATTTTGTATCCTTTCTATATTTGACAGTTCTTACACATATTTAAATAAATAATATCAACATTTCTTATAATAAAAATAACAATACCCATTTTTAAAATTATACCTTTCTCTTGATGACAATATATTTACAAAAAATCATATATAGAATAAGAAAAGAATACATAAAAAAGAGGGAAGTTACTTTTATATTATAAAACCTGATCACATATTCTATTTACTCATAATTTATAATATTTTTTCAAATGATTCAATATAATACAGTCTCAAATGTTTTGCTCTAAGCATTCTTGATTTGATTTTTCACACATAGTGTATTTTAAGGGCTGTTCATTTGATTGCATTTGGTTCATTTAAACTCTTCTCATCAAAATGCAAAATTTCTAAGAGCTATTTTATCTTCCCAAAAGAAAAAAAAAAACATTTAAGTCTAACTTATGTTCTATTTTTCTAAAAATAAGGAAAACAAATTTTATAAAATAAAATGAATTAAACTTCAAAGTTCAAGATTGACACAAAATAGCTCAAGCACCAGGAGACTTAAAAGCATCCTGTCAGGTTTTATTCAAAAATTTTCTCTATACGCATATGATTCTTTAGTTAGCACTCTATAAAACAATGTGAGCCAACTTCTTCTATCTTTTAAAATCTTATATTCCACATTCTTATCAGAGCAGAAGAATGGTGATCTTTTCCCAGCAAATAGAGAAACAAAAGCTGTCATTGACACCTCCTCCTTCTCCTTCTCCAACCCTGTGATTTCCAGGCCATCACATTGTCTGCCATTCCCTTAGCAAAATTTAGTTCTCCTGCAAGACCAAACTTAATCATTTTCTCTAATGATTCCTAACCACTGTGGTAGAGGTTGAGCCAACTTCCTTCTCTAGGAAAGATCTAGACACACAATTGTTTGGCTTATAATGCAACTATTTGTTTATATGTCTTTCTTCTCTACCAGCTTCTAAGCATCCTAAGATACTCAGGACAAAAGCTCCAGAGAGGTAATAGTCCATAACAAATTCTCCATAAGGGTTTGTTAGATGGATATATTTTATCATATCTATTAAGATGTATGTGAATGGGCTAAAGAGTTTAGCCCCCCCACACACACACACAGGGAGGCAGAGGGAATTGTGTCTTCTCAGTGTTAAGTCAACAACCTCACTAACAAAGGGCTGTAAAAGCAAAATATATAAGCAGATTTGGATAAAAATTTGAATTGTTTATTTCTAATTATAGAGTGCTAACAACTATAGTCCAGTCATTTAACTTCCCTGTGGTTAAATCTCTTATCTGTAAAACATCAGGGATACCTCTCTTGCCGACTCCCCAGGGCCTGCTCAGTGCAATGCTGCTCCCATTTCAGGAGCAAGCAACTCCCCTCCAAAATCTAAGACAAACATTACTCACCGGAATGTAGTAAAAACACAGTAGAATGGCAATCACACTTGCTGAACTGAAACAACATTAATGTTCTCACTACTCGGGTACAAGGATGGAGACAGTGCCAGAAGCTGTTCTAGAAAAAGAGTCCCAAGTGCTACAGCAGATTCACAGAGGGTGTCATCTCTACGTTAAGATGCTGTCACAAGGATAAGAAGATTGAATGTAATAAAAAGACAACTGAGACTAATACAAATTTGATTTTCTTTCTGCAAAAGAATCCTGAGAATTGAGATATAAGAGGTTAAGTAAAAGGCAAAGGGGATGGTTAGAGTCATTCATAAGTGGCTTGCTTTTGAGGAGAAATTTTGAAAGATAACTCAGAATGAATAGCAAAATATTCAAAGTAGTTATTTGGTAATTAATGAAAACATGGAAATAGATATTGAATATCTAACTCATCAGTGTCATGGTTCAACAAGCAAAGGAAACCAATTTTCCCAGGTAACAATTCACAAGAAAAAAAAAAAAAACTATAGCTCCCTCAGTACACAAAGATAATTATTAACCCTGGATTTTAAGAGGTTTTTCTCAACTAATAGATTTGAATAAAGTAAAGAAAATTGGCTTAGCTAAAAGATAGGTACATTTTCACCTAATTTACTTTTGGAATATAGTTATGAGAAGGAAGGCTGGCTGAAACTGAGATCCAAGATAGACCAACACACACACACACACACACACACACACACACACAAGGAGGTAGAGGGAATTGTGTCTTCTCAGTGTTAAGTCAATGACCTCACTAACAAAGGGTTGTAAAAGCAAAATATTTAAGCAGATTTGGATAAAAATTTGAATTGTTTATTTCTAATCATAGAGTGCTAACAACTATAGTAGAGTCATTTAACTTCCCTGTGGTTAAATCTCTTATCTGTAAAACATAAACCAACATATAAATCTCCATGATGACATTATTAATCATTTCACACATTCCATATAAATCTGAGAAGAGAGCCTTGAAGCAAAGAACTCCAAGATGATGTAGGCAGAAGAAGGCTTGGAGGAGGAAGTCTCCTCCTTCCATCACATTCTGACTGCTTTACAGATCTGAAAACTGGAGAAGTTATGCCTTAAATATTTTTAAATGATAAACAAAGTGCACTGGAATAAAAACCAATGTCTATATGATATCAACTATGGAAGCTGAATAAATTTTCTGTTTCATCTGGTTATTGTAGTTTCAGAAGTTAAGAGTACTGATGATAAAATATCCTGATTGTGGACCATGCAGTTTTGTTTTCATCTGGTTTTCCTGTCATGTGGATTGTTGAATGGTCTCTGAACAAAAAGACATGGAGGCATAAATAGAAATACATTAGTAGAACCAAGCTCAAGTTCAAATGTACCTGACATTATCTGGTGTGCCTTTTCTTGTCTCAAAAAAAAAAAAAAAAAAAGAAAGAAAGAAAGAAAGAAAGAAAAAGAAAAAGGAGTAACAAAATCCTTACACTAAGTACTCCCTTTCTATTTTAATGAATAGAGTTCTAGCCTGATGGTTAAATGGCTTTTGAACCCCACAGAGGACCTACCACAGTACAGGGAACTCAGTGGGGCCCCTAAATACTCATTGTACCTTACATATCTCTGAACACTGAAACATCATATTAAATTCAGTAGCCAGAACAATTGTCATGTTTGATTGATTTTGCTATACGCAAAGATAACAGCTATGACTACATGACTGCGGTGTTTTGAATGGCTGTCTCCTCCAAAACTCACATTGAAATTGGGTCGCAGTTGAGGTTGTGTTAGGAAGTGGGTCTAATGGGAGGTAATAAGGAATTAATACGTTGCTGGCCCTTCCACCTCTGCCCTGAGAGTCCAGTGATCCTCACCTCAGGAACGGTTTCACCGGAGAAAAAACCTTCCATTCCTTGAACTTGGACATGCCAGCCTCCAGCACCATGATGTAGTACTTTTCTCTTCTTTATAAATTACCCAGTCCATTCTGTTCTGTATAGCTATACCAAACAAACAAAGGCAGTGGCCATTTATTTGTGACAGAGTTTTAGTTTTAGTGTCAGCTTCTGCAGTAAGCTCAAGGACAGGGAGGCAATGACAAGACTGGAAGGAATTTTGGTGGACTACTGCATCCTAGTTCCTTGAGTTTCTTTTCATCTTTCCTATAAAAATTTTTTCAAAAAATTAAAATGAAATAAAACTCCACCTGAGTGCATAGCACTTCTATATGCTGAAGTACTCATCAGTGGCAGAAGAGCAAGTAGACTCCAACAGGCTTTCCTTAAATGGTACAGTGTTCTGACAACTCCAACAGTTAATATCTTCAATTGAGATGTTGATTTAATGACAGACACTCCGTCACTCAGAGCCTCTCTGACAATGCTTTCCCTCACCCAGAGGGCAGCCATGCTGCAGAGCTACCCCCTTGGCAAGTAGAGGGCCTTAAACTTGCTATGAGAACAGTCAAGGACTTCCACCAGCCAGATAGAAACATATACCACTGGAATATATTACAATAAAGGAAAGAAAAATATAGCAAAAAAATAAATAAATCAACACACAGAAAAGCCACACGAATGCATAACATACCAACAATCCTCCAAAATCTTTGGAAATATCTACTGTTTTGTTGAATAACTTAGAGTTTTGATGCAATTTAATTGCTTAACTGACTGTATTTGCATTTTTCTGGACAGAGAACACAGAAAGCTCACACAAAATATTATATGAAGTCCTACTACATCCATAAAGGAAAATATGTTCTTAGTGAACAAAAGAAGTCATGTGGAGACTATCACTCTGCGGATTCAGAATTTAAGATTCTTGCCTTGTACCTAATAAAAGTTTAATCACAGCTGCTACTGATAAGGAACAGAGTATTTGCAAGTCTAGCCAGGGAAAAATAATTAGAATAATGCCCTTTGCTCCTGGAACCAGGAGTCAGAAAGCCAACACACAAGGAAAACATTTAACTGATTCATATTTGTAGATCATGAATTTCAGCTCTTTAATGGGGGTAGGGGAGGGGGAAAGCCAGCCATTTGGACATTTGCTATAAACATATTATTGGAAATACTTTCAAAGTTGTCCAATTTAACTTCTCAAGATCCATTCAACGAATATATGTCTTAATCTGTACTGGAAATTGGGCTCATCAGATAGAGACAGAGATTATATACCTACTATTGGCCCAGAGAGTGATCTAAAGTTAATGTTCAATCAAAGTAAATATTTCAGCATATATAAAACTGTGTGATTTTTGGAGTCATGTCTTCCACCAACAAACTCCTGTTCCTTACACATCACATCTCCCATTACCTGTTGGCTACAATTAGTTCCGTATGATTCTGAAAAATTCAGTTCCACATTCCTGAAAATTCTCTGGCTCCATTCATTTATGCCATAGGTATTTACTCAAAAATATGCCAACAATCATGCAGAGCACTGATGTACACAAATTTATTTTCAAATCTGTCAGTATTCCATTCTTCTTTTATTTTGTATTAGCAGTCTTTGAGTGTATAAATATGAATCATGATATTACCAGGTAAAAATAAATTATAAATGTTAGCAAATCCTTTTTTGCCACATTCCAGGGTAAATACACTGAGAATTTCATATTTTTTATTTAATTAATTAATACATCCACCTTATAACTTCAGTATTAGTATCACCTAAAATATTACTAAAGTAGAAACTGAATTTAGAGAAGTTAAATAACTATCCCAAAGTCACCAAGGGGCCAAATGCAGGAGCCAAGGTTTATATCCCATTAGCCTGACTCTTGATCCACTGGATTATCAGGAGAGAAAATAGTACACAAGTTCAATAGTTCCTTGCTAATGATCCTGGGAAGGCACTGGAAAATGGCCCAAGTCCTTGAGCCCCTATCACCCATGTGGTAGACCTGGATGAAGCTTCTGGCTCCTGGCTTCAGCCTGGCCCAGCACTGGGCGTTGAGGCCATTTTGGGGGGCTAGCCAGTGAATGAAAGATCTCTCTCTCTGTAATTCTTTCAAATAAATAAATAAATATTTTAAAAAAAGACATTTCTCTTCCAAAATTAAAATATACTCTCCTAAGGCAATCTGTGAGGAACCATTATAATGTTTTGTTATGATTATCAGAAATGTACTTTTAGATCATGAAGATCAAAAGTGCATGTGATAGAAGATTCTGGCCTTTTGAGACGTTAAATCTATGAACATCACAGACAGTGTAACTGTAATGTGACAACCACACTACCAAGTCCTGGTTGGGAAGAAAGTATCTGGGAGTCTCAGAAAAGAAGGAGCCCTATGTGATCCTTTCTTACATGATTACGAGTTAAAGTCATTGCTTTCAGAACTGAAAATACACCATGAGGAGCCATAAGCCATGTTTTAACTTAACAGTTCTGCAAATTAAATGTAATATCAAGAGGCAAACAGCATTTCTAATCAAGGCAATGGATGACTTTTCCCTGAAACAGAAAGCAAAACTTTGTAAAAGTAAAATATGTTTGGACGACACACACACAGAGAAAGGGAAAGAGAGAGGAAATGAAGTGAATTAGGCCAAAACATACCTGAAATATTAGAGCTGACAATGAAAAAAATGGTTGCTGATAATGTATAGAATTGAGTTCTGCTGAGTAAGCACTATCTTACATGCATCAGGAAAGCACTGTGGCAAGCCCTAGCAATGCAGACACATTCCCTGATACCAGTGCTCTATCAGTGGGGAGAAATACGACAGGTAACTTGTACAATTAAAACACCTATCCAAATGGAAGAAGGGTATGATTTGGTCATTTTGACAGTTAAGAGGTACATTTTAATAAACATTTAATGAGACATTATAATAGAGCCAGAAAATAAGCATACTAGCATCCCCTCTTGACTTGGTAGCAACTATCAAAAATGGAAGCAGAAGAAACAAAGGTAGCCCTTTCCCTTTCATTACAATGGCAATACAGTCATGATAATCACAGTAAACCTTACAGCACATTACTATGCAAGAATAGATTAGTCTGATTACTGTATATGCAAACTATGTGACAAAATATAAGCATAATGGATTTTCAATCAGGTCATAGTGATTTATCTTTAATGATTTCAATATAAACCTCCCTGACAATTGCAAAATATCTCGCCTCTTGGAGAAGCATACAAAGACAGCAATCTGACTAGTAAAATGAAATCCTCACTCATGTGAGTTATTGTGCAGAAAAAAAGGAAGGAAAATTGCAATTATCTATGTTGTAAAGAGATTAAAACATCTCTCTTATGACTTGGACTGTAAACACCACAAATAAATAGAAACTTTGCATATTTCCCCTGGAAAAAAGAATTATATACAAACATGAATTGATTTGAACTAAAAATGAGTTTTGCTGAAAGAAATACCACATGATACTCTTGACTTAGAAAGTGAATATGCAGCGGCACCCCGGGTCCTAGTCCCAGTTGGGGCACCGGATTCTGTCCCAGTTGCTCCTCTTCCAGTCCAGCTCTCTGCTGTGGCCCGGGAAGGCAGTGGAGGATGGCCCAAGTGGTTGGGCCCTGCACCCGCATGGGAGACCAGGAGGAAACACCTGGCTCCTGGCTTCAGATCGGCGCAGCGTGCCAGCTGCAGCATGCCAACCGTAGCGGCCATTTGGGGGGTGAATCAATGGAAAAGGACGACCTTTCTCTCTCTATCTCTATCACTGTCTAACTCTGCCTGTCAAAAGAAACAAAAAAAGAAATTGAATATGGCAATGACCTAAGCAAAAGGATTGGAAATGGCCCCCATCAGGGCTTGGTAACTGGAAGGTAAAATTCTTCACATAACTAAATAATAGCAAGCAATATTAAAATAGGATGTTTCAGAACAATCGGGTTTCTCAGAAAATGGAAACTGGATGATGTTCTCTGGGGAGGTGGGCACTAGACCCAGGCAGGGTGGCTGTGTTCCTCCTCTTCACACTGTGCTTTTTCGGAACAGAGCCCATTTTCATTAGCGGCAACATTCAGAACCATAAAGAAAGGTCCCAGGGTGCTAGATGCATGTAGTAGGAGCTCCTCAAGTGGCAGCTGTCAGTTTTGTCACCACACACGTGCACAGACGAAGACTCTACAGGTACTGCTCTCTCACTGACTGGTCCGGTCCCTATAATCAATCCCTGCATGGCCCCCAAGAGTATTCCACAAGTGCCTGCAACAGCCAGGGCTGGATCAGGCCTATGTCTCCTCTCCTTACGAAGTGCCATACCTTTGGTCAGCTCCTGGCTCAGTTGAAATTCTGGAATTCTGACTAATTATACAACTGGGAAGTGAGGTTTTATTACAAAGTTTAGTGTTTGTGTTTTTTTTTTCTTTTTTTTTTTTTTAAGATTTATTTGAAAGAGTTACAGAGAGAGAGGACAAAGAGAGAGAGCTTCCATCTGTTGGTTCACTCAGAGATGGCCACAACAGCCATGGCAAGGTCAGGCTGAAGCCAGGAGCCAGCAGCTTCGTCCAGGTCTCCCACATGGGTAGTAGGGGCCCAAGGACTTGGGTCATCTTCCGATGCCTTCCCAGGCTCATTATCAGGGAGTTGGATTTGGAAGCGGAGCAGACAAGACTTGAATCTGCATCCATATGGGAAGCCAGTGTCACAGGTGGCAACTTCACCTGCTGCACCACAAAAATGGCCCCCCAAATTAGTGATTTCACCCTCTCTCAAACATCAGACTGAGCAGCAGGATATTCCAAGGGCCCTTGGCTTTACAGACATATTTCAGGCAGTATCATGACTACAGATTTTTAAAATACCACTGGGGTGGTCATTTGGCATAGTAGTTAAGACGCTGTTTGGATGGCCACATCCCCTACCAGAGTGCCTAGGTTTGAGTCTTGGCTCTGCTGCTGACTCCATCTTCCTGCTAATTCACACACTGGGAGGCATCAAGTACTTGGGTCCCTACCAACCCACTCGAGACCTGCAGAGTGAGTTCCCAGCTCCTGGTTCTGGCCTGGTCCAGCCTTGGTTGTTGCAGGCATTTGGGAAGTAAACCAGTAGGTGGATCTCTTTCTCTGACTCCTTCTCCACTCTGTTAATGTAAATGTCCTATGTGGTTTAGATTGACGGCGAGAACATAAAGTGTTAATAGGCATGCCCTCTGTCTTTCATTCCTTATGGCTTTTCTCACACTGCTGTCAAAGCAGACCTGGTGACTCCCCGAGTGGGTTCACTTTAAAGGAATTTTCTTTTTCTACTTCTCCCTCAAAAGGTACACTTCATTCATATATTTTCCTTCAGTAACATGATAAGTGCTCATTACAGAATAATTTCAAAAAGCAGAAAATTTAGAAGACTTTCAAAATGCATCTATACTCCCTACCATCCATAACAAAAACATTTTAACAATTTGTTCTTTCTTCTTAATGCTACACATTAAAAGTAAAAATAACCTTAGGGTTATTGCTGATCTTGCATTTACACTTAACGTTTTCAATCATTACTAGAAATCTAGTCTTGTTACTCATTTCATTTTCTCACATTAAAATCTGTCTCATCAGGATGAACACATATTAAAATACTGATTATGTTACTAATTTTTTTTCTAATACTATATTTTCCTATCTCCAACAGCATCTAGCATAGCATTTTACATATAGTAGGTATTAAGTAAACACTTTTAAAAATGGGCTGACAGGGAGATTTAAATGATAAGAGATAACAACTTAATAGGGCTTAGAGAATTTGTGAATGAAACACCCAGTAAATATACTATTTTCTGCTTTGATAAAGTTTTAATTTTACATGATGTGCATATGTGTGTACGTGTGTGTGTGGAAGTTCATCTCCAAAAAATCTTTATTTTTTGAGTAATTATTTTTGAGTAATTATCTATCTTCTCTTTTCCTTTAAAATAAAAAGTATACCCTTTTTCCATTGGCAAATTAATGCTCTTTATGGCATTTTCCCTACATAGAGCCAAAAAGAACCAAAGGACTCTGCTGTTCATTTATAATAGCAATATATTTTAGCACTGATACCAACCATCAGAAATCATGAAACTGCCAAATCATTTGTCCAAAAGCAAGGAAAATATCTGGACCAACACTTTTAAATACCTGCTGCTCAGTCTACTAAATAAAAAACGAAAGTAATGATCTCCATTCCAACTTTATGTCAACCTTAATCTATCTGTAAAGTTAGCCACCTTTCTTTTCTTATTAACAATGTGAACCAATAAAGGAGAAAACAAGTGGCTAGTACCACACATTTCAAAGCATTCATTGATCGCGTGGCTTTTTTGCCACTTTGCATCCAACGCTTCTGTTCACCAGGCCTGAATGGGATTGCAACCTTAATCAGTTTCACTAAAGCACCCATAGCCACAGATAGCTGACTCTACTCTTAATGAAGAGTAATGAAACCAATGAAAGCCACCATGAAACCCAGAAGAAACACTGACATAACCTACAGACTGATCAAGCTTTAGTCAGTGTTCTGGAGAACTTTTCTATTAGGAGTGAACCACTGTAAAAACAAAACGTGACCCTTTGTTCAATGGTACAGATGCTGCGTGTCAGCAGGAAGCATATCTCTGGGGCAAACAGTACCCTGACAATGGTTTCCTAGCAATGCTGGCCTCTTCAGTGCCCTACTTTATATCTCACAGAAACTCTCCTCTCAGCTTAGGAGTCACTCAGCACCAAAGTCACCAGGTTTGAAGCTATCTTAGACATGAGTGCACAGAGTAACCTGAAGACACTTTTTTTGAATGAAACACAGGCCAAATTTATGAATGACACAGACATCAGGCTGTGCTGAAGATTCCATCAGGCTTGTGAATGGAATGGGAGGGAGCAGGAGATGGGAGGGGTGGGAGTGGGAGGGAAATTATGGGGGGGGGGAGCCATTGTAATCCATAAACTGTACTTTGGAAATTTATATTTACTAAATAAAAAAAAAAAAAAAGATTCCATCAGGCTGAGACTGGCTGCCAGCTTTGAATAGCTGTTTGGAGGCCTTCGTCAATGGCTCCAAATCTCAAGGATAGAGGCAAGGAACAATTTTGGTAAACATGGCTAATATATTTGTAGACTGATACAATTTTAAAATTATTATTGTGAAGCCAAACATAACTGAAAGGAACAAATCACTGGGTTCATGTTTATCTCTTCTATGTACCCTAAAAATACGAATCCCCCTTATCATCTAAGACAGAAGCTTTTTTTTTTTTCACAATCAATGACATAGGGGTGGGGAGGATTACCTTGAGGTATTTAACACATTCAGGATTTAAGTTACAGTTTAGTTAAGCAAATTGAACTGCAATTTAAAATATTTCTGCAGTGAAGGATAACAATTTTGACAATTACACAGCAAGTGTGAAATGAGTAAGTACTCATTTCCCTTTGTAGTAAAGGTCAAAATAAGTGATTTTTTTTTACCCACATTCTAATTCAGACCCACTGAACTGCTAGAAATAACATATTTTAGTGATTTTTCAAAGGGCATGAGAGTAGAAAGAAGATGCAAGTCCAATAACTGCAATATTTGTGTACAGTTTTAGTTTACAAAGAGTTTCCACAACTCAGATCTCATGTAATTCTCCTAACAGCTCTGAGGACTAGGTAGGTTATTATCACTCTCATTGAACATATTTACCCATTTGTTTGCGAAACACATTTTATCAATAGTTGCTTCAGGAATATATCTTCTGGGAGCAACTCCAGATTTTGCCCTGTAATGATTTTAGTTTACCGTCCATGTTTTTGTTCTTGTGGGGATTTTATAGCGAGTAATAGACAGGTAAAACTGGTTTGGTCTGATGGAGACTTCACTGGAACTTTAACATACTGCCCACCATCTACCTGTCCATTGCCCTCTGTCTAGTCCTGAATCCACAGCTTCAGAATAAAACACACCACCAAAAGAAATGTGATTCACTTCTGCCTTGGGAAGTAGATGATGACAATTGAGTAACTCGTTATTTGATAGGGAAATAAAACCAGGTAGGTACCTCTTTAAGCATAATGCACAGCTTTATGTAAACAGAACAAAAATAAGATTCAGAGGGATTAAAAGAGTGGGCATGAAAAGGGAAAATATCAACCTTGATTTAACGTTTGTTAAAGGAAAAAAGAATGAATCTGTGGACTGTAAGAGATCTAAAAGGATGCAATGCAATGAAATCTCCAAATGTGTGTTAAAGTTACTTCAAAAGTCAACTGACATCACCATTCTAAAACCCAGAGGACAGCCACCTTTAAACCCTGTCAATAATTGGAGATGGGCAAACAGACACGGATGAATTCTGATGACTGGACAATGTAAGATTTGTATGGTAACTAAATTACATAAAATAGTTCACTCACTAGGCCACTTAGGAGAATGCAGGGTACACAAAATGAACATGTCACCCAAGTTCACTGTTACATATCAAGTGTCCACATCCTCAATTGTTAGGAAATCACTTTTGAAAAGTACAGGGGCACAAGTCTGAGATGCTTCCTGATGTTACTTAACATGACACTTCTGAGCATCATGTGGGAATACATCCTTCCGCTTTTCCTGCAGTGCGAGTATTTCATTTCCTAGAGCTTGTTTCCGATCTTACAGCACCCTTACAGCAAAATACCTGAAACCTAAGTGATACAGACTTCATGACAACAAAAAAATTGTTCTTGATTCTTCTCAGGGATTAGCTCTAATAACTATGGGTTTATGTTTCTAATGTCCTTGATGATGTTCTATTTGAGTAATTCTAAAGTGTTATTTTAAAATGGAAATAATAATTTAACATTAATCATTTTTGAAAAACTTGAAAGGGAATTAAGTTAAACATTTTTTTTAAATTCACAGTAGAGTTCTAATAATATTTATATTATCAAGTCTTCTCACTTTTAAGGAGTTACAGATATTTAGTATTGCTGAATAAATAAAAAGTTCACAATTAGAGTTGAGCAAAGAAAATAAGCTCTTTAAACAATGTTTATTTAGGGGCAAGAGCTGTGGCAAAGCAAGTAAAGTGCTATCTGCAATGCTGGCATCCCATAGAGGAGCTGATTCTAGTCCCAGCTGCTCCACTTCCAATCCAACTCTTTGCTATGGCCTGGGAAAGCAATGGAAGATGGCCCAAGTCCTTGGGCTCCTGCATCCATGTGGGAGACCCAGAGGAAGCTCCTGGCTCCTGGCTTTGGATTGGCCCAGTTCTGACCATTGAGGCCATTTGGGGAGTGAACCAGTGCATGGAAGATCGATCAATCTCTCTCTCTCTCTCTCTCTCTCTCTCTCTCTCTGCCTCCGCCTCTCTATAACTCTGCCTTTCAAATAAAAAAAAAATTATCTAGTGATTTTATAACCACGTCCTAAATATATTGCTTTTAACCTAATCCAAAATGCCTTAGCAAATTTCAGAAAACTCAAATTCGTTTAGGAAAAGAATTTCCATCTTAATTGTTTAAAACTACTCAGAATAGTGAAAGAATACATAGACAAGAAGGTATCATGAAATCAAAACTGTATATATATGCCGGTGCTGCAGCTCAATAGGCTAAACCTCCGCCTTGTGGCGCCGGCACACCGGGTTCTAGTCCTGCCAGGCCAGCTCTCGGCTGTGCCCAGGGAGTGCAGTGGAGGATGGCCCAAGTGCTTGGGCCCTGCACCCACATGGGAGACCAGGAGGAGGCACCTGGCTCCTAGCTTCGGATCGGCGCAGCGCGCCGGCCATAGCAGCCATTTGGGAGGTGAACCAACAGAAGGAAGACCTTTCTCTCTGTCTCTCTCACTGTCTAACTGCCTGTCAAAAAAAAAAAAAAAAAAAAGATTGCTTATTAAAATACAGAATTTTCTACTTTACATGTATCATGACTTCATAAGTAGATCAACATATTTCAAATATTTTCACAAAGTTTACAGCAAAAACGCTCAAGGGAAAAAAAGAGAAAATAACTTCCTGGACACCAAAATAGGGTAATTAAGTATCTTCTTTGGCATGAAAACTCATTCTTTACAGAAATTAAAACAGAAAACCTCATATGGTCAAAGTTTATTCTGATGCCTTATGAATTTTCTACCATAGAAGAGAACCTCCATACTTTAAATTATATTAATGGTCAAAATCAGTTGTCTAAATGTATCTGAATAGCTGTGATAACCTACTCTTGATAGACATCTTCACGCACTGACTCCTAACTACTGTTACATTGTGAGGCATGGTTTTAGAAGAGGACAGTAGAGAAAGCTTATATGCCTGGTGCTGAGGAGTAAACGTCCCCTACCGGGGCCCATCTAAATGGCCTGAATTCCCAAGGAAAAGGAGTTGCATCCTAGGGAATTCCCCTTCTGTCCCCTGCTATGGACAAGAGAGAGTACCAGTGCAGAAGGACCTGTTAATTCCAGGAAGCAGACACAGGTGACCTTCAAGGAATGCAGGGTTCTCCTAGACTCCAAATGCTTTTAAAAATCTAAATTTAGAAGTGGTGGTGAACTGGTCCTAACAACTAAAATAAACAAACTATTAAGGCAGACTTCCTTTTATGCAATTGTATTACTTTTGTTAATTTAAACCTAGTTTAAAGAGAAAAGACACAATATTCCCTTATTTTTATGTGAAATGAATGAAAGCTAGGCAGTGTTTTTGTGAGGAGTCAGATGGGTTAATAGTTAGGGAGGTCTGAGTGGAAATTTGGGGTGTAGAGTGCTTGCTTTCCCCCAAAGTCATCCTTAGTAAGGTAAAATGTGCCTGACAGCCCACTCCTTGAAAGCTTCCAATCTTATAAGTATAGCAACAGAGTGGAAATTCCTACTGAGCTCCGAATTTATGGTCATGTAACTTAGGGATCCCCACCCTTCTCATGGCTCTTTGCTTTACCCTGAGCAAGCCAAACAGGATGAAGAATTGCAAATCAGGTCTTTTGATGGGTTTTGTCCCTGCCTTGTAACTGAACATAAATCTGATTTTCAATTTTTTCCCCAAAAATTGTGTTTAAAAACCCCAGTACATGCCCCGCTTTGGGTTTTTTCCTCTCTTGGAAGCCTCCCTCCATGCTGCTCTGGCTGGAGGTCTCTGACTCTAATAAATCTCGCTTTTAAATCTCTCTGCTTAACTGTTGAAATCTTTACTTAATATATACTAAATTGATCTTCTGTATATAAAGATAATTGAAAATGAATCTTGACATGAATGGAATGGGAGAGGGAGAGGGAGATGGGAGGGTTGCGGGTGGGAGGGAAGTTATGGGGGGGGGAAGCCATTATAATCCATAAACTGTACTTTGGAAATTTACATTTTTTAAATAAAAGTTAAAAAATAAATAAAGACTGGGGAAAAAATAAATCTCTCTGCTTATCCACTGGAAATTCTTCCATGCGAGAAAAATGTAATAATATTTTCTCTGCTGTGGTTTTGATGTAGGCAGGCACACAGGTTAAAATTGAGTTTGTGAGCTGGAAGACCATGCCTTCACCACACCCCTGTGTGACCTTATACCCCTACTTGGCCACACCTGAGCACCCATTGGCACACAGGTTAATTAACCACTCCCCTTTCAAAGTGGGTTAAAAGCCTGGGACAGAGTGTGCCCACCCCTTCCTTTCCTTGGGCCTTTGCCAGTATGGGGCTGGCTGCGGTCCTGCACCTCCAGGGTGTGTGGCCTTCTGACCGCCCCGTCTCATGCTTTCTGGCCTAGATGCTCCTCCACGGGGCTGGTTCCTGGTGCTCGGTATGAACCCAGATCTACCTCTTATACATAAAGCTCTCATTCTCCTATGCATCTTTTGCATGAATAAAAGCTTAAAATGTACCATGCTGCCTCGTTCATTTATGCCGGCATTCAGAATTCTTCTCTGAATATTAGGCAAGAACCCACATGGGCTTATCAATATTGCAAATTTATTAAAAAGCACATGGTGATATTGTATGGCACTCCAAACTCTGATTTCTTTTGGCACCCCAGATGGGACTTTTGGGCACCTCTTAGGGGGTCAGTCCCTATATCAGTTTCACCTGTAATTTTTTTTTTGTATTTTTTAGAATATGTGAAAACAATAAAAGTGTTTATCAAGCATTTTCTTATACACCAAACTTGGCAAAGATCCTATTTCTCTGGTCTCCAGGATCACGTATTACACTACTGTTTTCAAATTATTTAGCATGTAAACTTAAAACTAAACATTGAAAATGGCTTAAATGTTTCAGATTCTTGCATATTTTTGCCAACTTTTCTGTAAAATGCTTAACTGTGCACATGATAGTTTTGATGCAGAGGTTTGCCTCTGCTGTGACAGGATCCTCCACAGGCCTTTCTGTTGTCTATACTGATTGCCTAAGTGCTCCACCACCTACTTGTTCATGGCTAATGTTTCTTACATGCTTTATCTGTTATAAAACGCACTCCTAATTTTGATTCCTATTCCCAACAGCATGACTTGTGACATACACAGTTTTTGTGCGTACAATCTTAATTACTCAGTAACATGGTAATGTTAAATCCCACAGTATCCACCCAGGGCCCCATCACCCACATGGTGACTTCCACTAAATCATTTCAGCTTAAAAATACTGCCGTATCTTCTATGTCTGTAAGTACAGATAATCTGTAATAAAATTGATTCACTCTAAGTTGACTTCTAGTGTAATTTTTTTTTTTTTTTGACAGGCAGAGTGGACAGTGATAGAGAAAGAGACAGAGAAAGAAAGGTCTTCCTTTTGCCGTTGCTTCACCCTCCAATGGCCGCCGTGGCCGGCGCGCTGCGGCAGGTGCACTGCGCTAATCTGAAGCCAGGAGCCAGGTGCTTCTCCTGGTCTCCCATGCGGGTGCAGGGCCCAAGCACTTGGGCCATCCTCCACTGCACTCCCGCGCCACAGCAGAGAGCTGGCCTGGAAGAGAGGCAATTGAGACAGAATCCAGCACCTCAATCAGGACTAGAACCAGGTGTGCCAGCACCGCAGGCGGAGGATTAGCCTAGTGAGCCGCAGTGCCTGCTTTTTTTTTTTTTTTTTTTTGGCTTCTAGTGTAATTTTACAACTATCTCTTTACACACATAAAATATTAATCTAGAATTATAATACATCGAGTATTTTCCATAGTATTTTATACAAAATGGATTTTTTATCTGAATTAAAATAGAGACACAATGGAAACTGTTAGTAAAATGGCACAGTCTTATCTATGGCAGGATCTACACCCTGACACCATCTTAGGCTCTAGCTCTTACCACCATTGCTGGAAGCAGGCTTCCCTACCTGCCCCCTGGCAAAGTTTTAAAAGGACCTGCTCCTGAACACGGCTCTCTTGCTCTGATCGCTGTCTCTCTGTCTCTCTCTCTCTTACGCTCTCCTTCTCCCTCTTTTCATTCCTCACCCTTTCCCTGCAATCTGTCGGGTTTCCCCCAATAAACTCTTTGCCTTACTCTGGTGTTTGGTGTGTTTTGTGGCAGCCTTAAAACATGCTTCTGTATCCATGCTTAATGATCTTTCATGCACGTGTTTTGGAATCATTCCCAATGCAGAGGAGATGCAGTGATGGCAACACAACAGGAGCACGAAGAAGACACACTATGAATCTGCAGTTACTATTTACTTGTGAAATTTGACAAAACCCCCTAAAATTTACCCTGAAATGTGGCCCCTTAAAGTTCCCTAGAAATGCTATCCGGGGTGCCACATGTGCTACTGTAATTTGGGGTGCCTTATAATTTCATACCAGCACAGATAAACGAGGCAGCATGCTACGTTTTAAGCTTTTATTTAGTGAGAAAGATGCATAGCAGAGTGAGAGCTTTATTTAGGGAAGAGAGGTGAATAGGGGTTCATACCAAGCACCAGGAACCAGCCACGTGGATTAGCATCTAGGCCAGGAAGCCTAGAGCACATGGCCTGAAGGCCATGCGCCCTGGAGGCACAGGGCTACAACAAGCCCTGTCCTGGCAAGAGGCCAGGGAAGAAGAGCAGGGCCCCAGGCACACTGTGCCCTAGGCTTTTAACTCACTCCAAAGAGGAGTGGCTAATTAACCTGATTGGCTGGTGGGCACCCCAGTGTGGCCAGGTAGGGGAATGAGGCCACACAGGGGCGTGGCAAAGCCATCAGGTAGGAGCATGAGGTCACACAGGGGCGTGGTCTTCCAGTTCACAAATCTGCCCAATTTTTTTTTTATTTTTTATTTAGTAAATATAAATTTTCAAAGTATAGTTAATGGATTACAATGGCTTCCCCCCCATAATTTCCCTCCCACTCACACCCCTCCCATCTCCCGCTCCCTCTCCCATTCCATTCAATCAAGATTCATTTTCAATGATCTTTATATACAGAATATCAATTTAGTATATATTAAGTAAAGATTTCATCAGTTTACAACCACACAGAAACACAAAGTATAAAATACTGTTTCAGTACTAGTTATAGCATTACTTCACATTGGACAACACACTAAGGACAGATCCCACATGAGAAGTAAGTACACAGTGACTCCTGTTGTTGACTTAACAATTTGACACTCTTGTTTATGGCGTCAGTAATCTCCCTAGGCTCTAGTCATGAGTTGCCAAGGCTATGGAAGCCTTTTGAGTTCGCCGACTTCGATATTATTCCGACAGGGTCATAGTCAAAGTGGAAGTTCTCTCCTCCCTTCAGAGAAAGGTACCTCCTTCTTTGATGGCCCCATTCTTTCCACTGGGATCTCACTCACAGAGATCTTCCATTTATCTCTTCCTTTTTTTTTTCCCCAGGGTGTCTTGGCTTTCCATGCCTAAAATACTCTCATGGGCTCTTCAGCCATATCCGAATGCCTTAAGGCTGATTCTGAGGCCAGAGTGCTAATTAGGACATCTGCCATTCTATGAGTCTACTGTGTATCTCGCTTCCCATGATGGATCCTTCTCTCCCTTTTTGATTCTATCAGCTAGTATTATCAGACACTAGTCTTGTTTGCGTGATCCCTTTGACTGTTAGACCTATAAGTGTGATAAACTGTGAACTGAAATTGATCACTTGGACTATTGAGATGGCATTGGTACATGCCAACTTGATGGGATTGTATTGGGATCCCCTGGCACATTTCTAACTCCACAATTAGGGGCAAGTCCGATTGAGCATGTCCCAAATTGTACATCTCCTCCCTCTCTTATTCCCATTCATATTTAACAGGGATCATTTTTCAGTAAAAATTTAAATACCTAAGAATAATTGTGTGTTAATTACAGAGTTCAACCAGTAGCACTAGAAAAAAAAAAAACAAAGAGAAAATAATAAAAAGTATTACATTGTACATCAACAGTCAGGACAAGAACTGATCAAGTCACTGTTTCTCATAGTGTCCATTTCACTTCAACAGGTTTCCCCTTTGGTGCTCAGTTAGTTGTCGCCGATCAGGGAGAACATATGATATTTGTCCCTTTGGGACTGGCTTCATTCACTTAGCATAATGTTTTCCAGATTCCTCCATCTTGTTGCAAATGACCGGCTTTCGTTGTTTTTGACTGCTGTATAGTATTCTATAGAGTACATGTCCCATAATTTGTTTATGCAGTCTACTGTTGATGGGTATTTGGGTTGGTTCCAGGTCTTAGCTATTGTGAATTGAGCTGCAATAGACATTGAGGTGCAGACAGCTTGTTTGTTTGCCAATTTAATTTCCTTTGGGTAAATTCCAAGGAGTGGGATGGCTCGGTCGAACGGTAGGGTTATCTTCAGGTTTCTGAGGAATCTCCAGACTGACTTCCATAGTGGCTTAACCAGTTTGCATTCCCACCAACAGTGGGTTAGTGTCCCCTTTTCCCCACATCCTCTCCAGCATCTATTGTTGGTAGATTTCTGAATGTGAGCCATTCTCACCAGGGTGAGGTGAAACCTCATTGTGGTTTTGATTTGCATTTCCCTGATTGCTAGTGATCTTGAACATTTTTTCAGGTGTCTGTTGGCCATTTGGATTTCCTCTTTTGAAAAATGTCTATTGAGGTCGTTGGCCCATCTCTCAAGTGGGTTGTTTCTTTTGATGTTGTGGAGTTTCTTGATTTCTTTGTAGATTCTGGTTATCAAACCTTTATCTGTTGTGTAGTTTGCAAATATTTTTTTCCCATTCTGTCGGTTGCCTCTTCACTTTCCTGACTGTTTCTTTTGCAGTACAGAAACTTCTCAATTTGATGCAATCCCAACAGTTAATTTTGGCTTTGACTGCCTGTGCCTCCAGGGTCTTTTCTAGGAAGTCTTTGCCGGTACCTATATCTTGCAGGGTTTCTCCAATGCTCTCTAATTGTTTGATGGTGTCGGGTAGTAGATTTAAGTCTTTAATCCATGTTGAGTGGATTTTTGTGTAAGGTGAAAGGTAGGGGTCTTGTTTCATGATTCTGCACGTGGAAATCCAATTTTCCCAGCACCATTTATTGAATAGACTGTCCTTACTCCAGGGATTGGTTTTGGATCCTTGATCAAATATAAGTTGGCTGTAGATGTTTGGATTGATTTCTGGTGTTTCAATTCTGTTCCATTGGTCTATCCATCTGTTTCTGTACCAGTACCATGTTGTTTTGATTACAACTGCCCTGTAGTATGTCCTGAAATCTGGTATTGTGATGCCTCTGGCTTTGTTTTTGTTGTACAAGATTGCTTTAGCTATTCGAGGTCTTTTGTGCCTCCATATGAATTTCAGCATCATTTTTTTCCAGATCTGAGAAGAAGGTCTTCAGTATTTTGATTGGTATTGCATTGAATCTATAAATTGCTTTTGGGAGAATGGACATTTTGATGATATTGATTCTTCCAATCCATGAGCATGGAAGATTTTTCATTTTTTGGTATCCTCTTCTATTTCTTTCTTTAAGGTTTTGTAATTTTCATCATAGAGATCTTTAACGTCCTTGGTTAAGTTTATTCCAAGGTATTTGATTGTTTTTGTAGCTATTGTGAATGGGATTGATCTTAGAAGTTCTTTCTCAGCCGTGGCATTGCTTGTGTATACAAAGGCTGTTGATTTTTGTGCATTGATTTTATATCCTGCTACTTTGCCAAACTCTTCTATGAGTTCCAATAGTCTCTTAGTAGAGTTCTTTGGGTCCCCTAAATAAAGAATCATATCATCTGCAAAGAGGGATAGTTTGACTTCTTCCTTCCCAATTTGTATCCCTTTAATTTCTTTTCTTGCCTAATAGCTCTGGCTAAAACTTCCAGAAGTATATTGAATAGCAGTGGTGAGAGTGGGCATCCCTGTCTGGTACCAGATCTCAGTGGAAATGCTTCCAACTTTTCCCCATTAAATAGGATGTTGGCCATGGGTTTTTCATAGATTGCTTTGATTGTATTGAGGAATGTTCCTTCCATACCCAGTTTTCTTAGAGTTTTCATCATGAAGGGGTGTTGTATTTTATCAAATGCTTTCTCTGCATCTATTGAGATGATCATATGGTTTTTCTTCTGCGGTCTGTTAATGTGGTGTATCACGTTGATTGTTTTGTGCACATTAAACCGTCCCTGCATACCAGGGATAAATCCCACTTGGTCTGGATGGATGATCTTTCTGATGTGTTGTTGCATTCTATTGGCCAGAATTTTATTGAGGATTTTTGCATCTATGTTCATCAGGGATATTGGTCTGTAATTCTCTTTCAATGCTGCATCTTTCTCTGGCTTAGGAATTAAGGTGATGCTGGCTTCATAGAAAGAATTTGAGAGGATTCCCTCTTTTTCGATTGTTCTGAATAGTTTGAGAAGAATTGGAGTGAGTTCTTCTTTAAATGTCTGGTAGAATTCAGCAGTGAATCCATCTGGTCCTGGGCTTTTCTTTGTTGGGAGGGCCTTTATTACTGTATCAATTTCTGTTTCAGTTATGGGTCTATTTAGGTTTATATGTCTATGTTCAATTTAGGTAGGTTGCATGTGTCCAGGAATCTATCCATTTCTGATAGGTTTCCCTGTTTGCTGGCATACAAGTCCTTGTAGTAATTTCTGATAAATCTGACCAGTTTTAACCTGTATACCTGTCTACTTCACTTGGAGAAGTCAATGGTTCTGAATCACATCGTGGATGCAGGTCAGAAATGGAAGAAATAATAGCTATTCTTGTGCAAATAAATGCAAGCCCAGATGTATTTAATAACAGGAAAATCAAGCAAGCCCTTCTCAAAGAGTTAAAATACAAACTATGAAGCAAGAATGGATTGCTGAAAAGCTGAGGATAGGCCTTTAGATAGTACTAGCAAAACAACGTTCACATCCAAATTCTCACTGGGCTGGAGAAACAGCATTGTGAGAAGTCAGATGGGTTAATAGGCAGTCAGGGTGGTCCCAGTGGAAGTTGGGTATAGAATGCTGGCTTCCCCCAAAAGGTTATCTTTTGCAAGAATGAACTGACCATCCTCCTTCCTTAAGAATATCCAAATCTACCATGAGAATAGCAAGGGAGTGGTGATCACAGTTTATTGTGAAAACAAGTTACCCATCCCATCCTTCTGGATGGTTTTTGTTTCATCATGAGCAAGCCAGACAGGAAAAGGATTCTAAATCAGGTCCTTTGATGGTTTTGTCCCTGCTAATCTGATTGTCAAGCTTTTTTTCTCCAAAATTGTACTTTAAAACCCCAGGGCCATGAGGTCCTTTTGATTTTTTCCTCTCTTGGAAGCCTCTCCCCATGCTACTCTGGCTGGAGGTCTTTGACTCTAATAAATATTGCTTTGTTTTTTTGTTTGTTTGTTTGTTTTTAAAATCTCTCTGCTTGTCACTTGAAAATAATTCTTCCACGGGAGACAAAGAACCAAGATAATAATAATTTCTCCATTGTTTTCCCATAACAGCATCAGGCTGCCAGACTGGCCGCTAGTGCTCAGTGCATCATATCCTGTCTGCCCGAGGATCACACCTGACATTAACCATTGTGAGCTCAGCAAATGTCTAGTCCAGCTCCCAAACTATACTTGGACAAGTGAATTCTCACTGAAGCCCCTTCACGCACGGCTATTAGGTCAATCTGAATTATCGCACATGACCAAGATTTGCTCTCCAGCTAGTGGGATGCTTCTGATGAACTGCAGATAACTCAGATGCAATTTCTCTGTTAAAAGTGGGAGATTTGTCAGTTGTGAATTCTTATGGTTGTACAGGAACAGCTAAAAGTGGTAGGTGACACCTAGGAAATGTGGTCTATATATTTCCAATTATTTTACTACTAGGTGACATCAGTTGGAATTAAAGTCCTTAAGCTTTAATCACTAAAGAATTGGAATGATTTGCAAACTCACTTTAACCACAGCTTTTCCACTAAGATAGTGATTGGCAAACCACACCTTGCCAACCAGAGGAAGACTGCTGGCTCTTTTTGTACACTTGTTTGAACCCAGTCCACCCTTTGGTTTGCATATTGAATTTCATTACTGTCTAAGACTGCTTTCACAGCACAATGATTGAGATGAGTACATGTGACAGAGACATTTGGGGCACGCAAAGCTGAAAACATTTAGTACATAGCCCTTACAGAACACTTGCAGATCCCTGTTCTATTCGAAACCAAAAAAAAAAGTAAAATATCCTGTTTTCTAAACTTACTGAAAAGAAGAAAAGTGACCAAATGCTGAATCACAAAGGAAGAAAGGTTTAAAAATTCCCCAAAGCTACTTCCTGTATCTTTTTTACTCAGATGTACAACACTCCTGAGTCACTTGAGAGACTGGAGTACATTGGAAACTACCCACATGTGACATCAACAGACGGGAAGGGCTGTCACATTTCTGAAAGGGACACTCTAGCAGCTGATTAACCTGTTAGAAAACCATTTAAGAGAGATCCTATCTGCCAGTCCCCACTGACAGATTTAAGAGGATAGAGATATCAGAGGAGCGTTTCATGAGGCATTTAAAAGAAGTTCAGATCCTTGACTCAGTGAGGGTGGATACCAGGCACACGCACTTCTCAGCAGAGTCATTAATGAAGTCGACACCTCCCTGTGATGCCTGACCCAAGCATACGACAAGTCTAAGTTTGACATTGAGGACTGCACCACAGCAACTGCCCCTACCTAACCACAGCAACCTTTTCCCTTTTACTAGAAAAGCTTCAGGACCACTCCTTGTACTTGGCAAGTACAGGTACCTGCTGTAATAAATCCAGGCAGAAAGTGGCAAATCTATCTTCATTTCTGCCTCAAAAGGAAGCACCCAGCACTGTTTTAAATGCACCCAGCACAGATACCCTTGGGTATTCTCAGTGGCACTCCAGGTAATCCTTATTTGTTTCACAACCTGTACAGAATAAAAACCATCCAAGTCAAATCCCATGCTTTCCCTAGTAGCTTCCGCCACTCAGTTTGCCTTCCAGAACTAAGCTACCGTGAAGTTCAGAATATTGATCAAAAGAGCACTACAGACTCTTTGTAGAGCCAAATTATCATGTACCATATATTTCCAACATCTAATAATCAGCATGATTGATTTGTAAATCTTCAAGTGTAGTCCTATGTAAAATGAAGAAAATAAAGTGTTCTTCGGTCTATATTCTGTCCCTTAGCCTTGCCACCCTTAAATGACAGTCTCTGGTATATCCCTCAGGTGTGATACACATTGGCTCTGTTCCTTTCTTCCCTCTGCTGTTCATTTTCACTGCTGACAGTAAAAACCCCAGGACAAGATAGTCACCAAAAGGATTATCTTTCAGATCAATGGCGAAACTGATTCCAAACCCCACAATTTATCAGCTTGCAGCAAGAGGGCAACTGGTTAGGAAGTAAGTGCTCTCTGAAACATTCTGCTCAGTTCTCCTGGGCAATGCTTCATTTCATTCTACATCAATGCAATCCCCTGGCTTTTTATTCACATTTTTAAGTCATTCACTCAATGGATTTATTTTTTTCTGAGAACATATTCAAAATTTGGATCTATACTTCAACATGACTGTATGTGCATACTTGTAATCATAAGGTGTATATGTCTTGCCAAAAGTGATCTTTTTGATGTCTTCTTATAGGTGATGCAGCATTCTTCACTTGCAACTTACAATATTTATAATAGACACAAAACAGATGTTTTTGTCCGTTCAATTTTTTTTTTTTTTTTTGACAGGCAGAGTGGACAGTGAGAGAGAGAGACAGAGAGAAAGGTCTTCCTTTGCCATTGGTTCACCCTCCAATGGCCGCCGCTGCACCGTGCTGATCCGATGGCAGGAGCCAGGATCCAGGTGCTTTTCCTGGTCTCCCATGGGGTGCAGGGCCCAAGCACCTGGGCCATCCTCCACTGCACTCCCTGGCCATAGCAGAGAGCTGGCCTGGAAGAGGAGCAACCGGGACAGAATCCGGCGCCCCGACCGGGACTAGAACCCGGTGTGCCGGCGCCGCAAGGTGGAGGATTAGCCTATTGAGCCACGGCGCCGGCTTCCGTTCAATTTTATAACCCTGAAAACGAAGGCTAAAATTTAGACTAAATGCCAAGTTCCAAAAGTACTAGAGTAGCTGGGTTAAGCTAGTGCCCTCCTGTTCCCTTATCTATCTCCACATCTATCCCTGTTGATTCTGTTACCTTAAAACCCAGGGGAGAGTTGACTCAAATTTCTGACAACTTAATTGGCTTGACATGTATTCTAATAACACTGGAATTCTATCAACACTAACTATATATTATAGGCTGAGAAACCCCCGATATACTTTAAATAAATTAATTTAAAGCTCTAGTTGAGTTTAATAACTAAACATTTGGGGGTTAATATTGTGGCATAATGTATTAATTAGCCATCTGCAACACCAGTATCCTATATGAGCAATGGGTCAACTCCTAGCAGCTCCACTTCCAATCTAGCTCCCTGCTAATGTGCCTCAGAAAGCAACCAAAGATGGCATCAGAAGGTTCTTAGGCATGTAGTACCCATGTGGGAGACCTGGATGGAGTTTCAAGCTCTTTGCTTTGGCTTAGTCTAGCCCTGGCTATTGTGGCTATTTGGGAAATGAACCAACAGATGAACTTGCCTTTCAAATAAAAAAAAAACTTAAAAAATAATTTATAAAAACTCAAAATATTTAACTATATAACTGGGTTATATCAGCTTGACTCATTTTACAGAAAAGTAAATTACCATAGGCAGAATTTACCTTAAAGAAATTGTTTGAGATAAAGGACTCTTTGGGGTAAGAAATATTTATCTATATACTTTATATACATATATGTCATGCAGTAGAGCAATGATTTATTATGCCCAAATAGCAAATAAACAGCTAGGTTAAAAAAAATGGATGGCCTTACTGAGAGATCATATAGAAATGTACAAAGAAGACAAAGACATCGGAGTCCAGAAATGTCAAAGAGCTGTGTCACAACAGCCTAAAAACAAAAGGAGTGGTATTGTAAGTTGTCAAAACCATGCTTATAACCTCAACAAGAGCTAATGATGTAGAGTGATCCTGCTAGAAAATACACAAGCTTAGGATGGACACAAGGCAAGAGAGGCAAAGTATAACCTAACCCATACCAGAAGTTTTATGGCCAAGATGAGAGAATAGAATTTTCAGATGGGAGATCAGTCTTGATGAGGCTTACTTTTTCAAAGAGGAGAAACATGGATTCATTTAAAAGCAAATACAAAACATCCCATTGATGGAGAGAGCCTGAATATACAAGAAAATTATAAGGCTCATGTACAGGGATAGCTTTTAGTAACCTAGAAGCAATGCAATCCAAAGAACCAGTGGGAAATTTGCCATAGGAAATAGGATGCTCAGATGGGCTAAGGGCACATTATTTGCTTGCTCTCAGGAAGGTGAGGGCATTTCCATATGGCAAGTTTCACTTCCCATGTAATTAGAAGAAGAATTCATCAGTTCATCTGCCAAGCCTGAGCAGGAGGCTGGAAAGGGAAATCGAGAAAGCCATGAAATAGCTGTTGTAAAGACTGTGAGAATCAGTTGATTCAAGAATCCTAGCCAAAGATTGGACAAGCAGTGTTGAGAGCCCAGTTGAATCTGGTGTTCAAATACTGCAGCAGAATCAATTTGTCCTCTTGTAGTATGATTTCTCCAACATCTTGTATCTACACAGGTGGAAACTCTAAGAAACCAAATGTTTGGATACATCCAAGGTGAATGAATTTACAGAAGACTGTAATGGAAACATTGAAGAGCAAGGGCAGACTACAGGCCTACTCTAACATGGAGCATAATAAAGGTATTCTTAAACTTGTAGACCAGAGACTCATGTGTCAAGAAGCAAAAGAGAAAATGGAGGAGTCAGTGGACTGGAGGCCCTGACATAGGACCCAAACAGTCATAATAACAGAGTTTGAAAGAACACGCTGAATGGTGAGAACATCTGAACAGAGAGCAGAGCATTTCCATTGGTGATCTGGAGGTGGAACAGGTGAATATGATAACAAAGTTAGGATGTTATTTTAGAACTATGTGGCTAGAGTAGAGTACAGGGAATGGTAAGGTGAGCAATGTCAAGTGTCACAGTGTTGGGTGCTATATTTCCCAGGATAATCGTAAAGTTTGAGTACGGGGAAGACTAATAAGTCAGGTGTCAGACTCTGCAGGAAAAGAGGAAGACCGGGGTAAACAGAGAATAGAATGCTGAATGACATAAGTCTCTGGGAATCACATTTTACAAAGACTTAGAGAATAAAGGGACTAGAAGCAGAATTTGGAGTAAAAGAGAAACCACACCCAATTCTTGGCCCTGAGGTTAGTTTGCTGAGAAATTAAATATATTATGAGTTGAGGGTGCTCCCCAAAATAGAGGACCTCAGAGAAGCCCTGGAATTCAGTTAAAACCAGGAGACAAAGTCAAGAAATCAGATGAATGTGCTGGTAGTGGACTGGGAGTCTCAGTGGGAGAAATGGATTAAAGCATGGGTGGGCAGTCAGAGGAGGATGTCCATAATATTTCAGCACTGTAAGTACCAGAGGGCAACTCCCAGGGTGTGGTCAGTTGCACACTGCAGGTATTTTCCTTCTTTCTAGGGAGTGGATGGTCAAAATCCTTATTCCTTCACAGAGAGGACTTCTCTCTGATATAATCAGAGGAGTTACAAGGGAAATAAGGCAGCACGTCTTGTCAGGAGCATCCAGTGGTTCTGCAACACTGCCCAGCCTCCTTCTCACTGCAGAACCAGCTCCCAAGAGATAAAGGAGAAGCCAGAGGGAAACATGAAGGTAACCTAATCAAACTCCACTAATTTATAGAAAATAAAGTGGAGGCCCAAACAGTTAACTGACTTTTTCAGGGTCATGCACCCAGGAAAGGAGCAGATTGGCCAACTTCAGCCCAGGTCTTTTGGTTCCTGAACCACAAAGGTGTCTGATGTCCCTCTTTTTCCTCACTTTAGACTGACTCACTGCACTGAGTGCTTGGAGAACTAGCCAGTGAAAGCGATTGATTCAACTGGACATTTGACTCAGAAATACTTTTATAAACTATAAATTAAAAAGAAAATAACTTTTTAAAATTTATTTGACAGATGAGTTAGACAATGAGGGAGAAAGACAGAAAGAAAGGTCTTCCTTCAGTTGGATCACTCCCCAAATGGCCACTATGGCCAGAGCTATGCCGATCCAAAGCTAGGAGCCAGGTGTTTCTTCCTGGTCTCCCACATGGGTGCAGGTGCCCAAGCACTTGGGCCATCCTGCACTGCCTTCCCAGGCCACAGCAGAATGCTGGACCGGAAGCGAAGCAACCAGGACTAGAAACCAGTGCCCATATGGGATGCCGGTGCCACAGGCAGAGGATTAACCAAGTGAGCCATGGCACTAGCTGAAAATAACTTCTTTCATAGAAATATCATCCAGTTTACAATCATAGGAAGAGGAATTTGCAGCACTTCTAAAGCAAAAAAGGAGGATTTCAAGATGGCTGAATAGGAAATGATGTGTTAATTTTGAGGGGAAGACAACACAAGAAAAGTGCAGGAAGTGTATTCCCGTGAGAGAAATTTGCAATGGATATTCTACAGATAGAAGGGAGATGCCATGGAGCTGCGTGGAAGGAGCAGATGCACAGCGAGGAGCCGGGACACCATACACGTCTCCCGCAACCAGGGACTGGTGGAGATACCAGCTTCTGAGACTGAGATAAGGCCAGGCCACTGGTGATACTGCATAAAGGAGAATCATGCAGCTAACACTGACTTGGAGTATGACCTGGAGTTTTAGAAGGGGGCAGAGTATCCACCTAATCCAGTGAAGAAAAAGCACAATTCCTTCTCTCCATTCCTCCCAAGGCACCTGGCAATTGGCAAGGAGAAGGCATGGTCTTGTCAGAAGCAGAGGCTCAGTCACCCTCTCCTGTGCACGTGCAGCCAGATTTTACCAGAGAGAAAAATCCATGTTTCCCACTGACTTGAGTCTGGCTGGGAAGGTTGACAGGGGGCTGGGTACCCACTTAGGATCATGAGGTGCCTACATCCTCTCAACCCATCACAGGCTCCAGGGCTCAAACTGCCAAGGTGTAGCACCCACAGTCAGCAGATTCTGGGAATGTCTTGCTCTCTCTGTGGGATGGGGCAGGCTTGTGGGGAGGGGAAGTAATCCTCTAAACAATGACCATGGGAGCCTTGAGTGCTGTAATCATGGGAATTCTGTGACTGCATAATAAGATGTAGAGTGTAGCTGGACCTCTGGGCAATCACTGTGTCTGGCTTCAGAGGCTCAGAGCTCCCTGACTACCTGGGGTGGGTCGTTACTGTGGGTTCTGAGCTCACACTGAAGTCTGCAGAGATCTTTTATGTGGTTCATGCACCAGCTCAGGTAAGGGTTTTACACACTGTGGGTTCACCCCAGGCATTACCTTGATAGAGATGAGGTAAAGCTGTGATTATACCAAAAGGTGTGATCACACCCACCCCCTGCTAGCAATAGAAGAGATCCACAACACCCAAACTGGGTGTCACCCTATATTTGTCCTCCATGCTTGAGCACTGACCAGAGCTCCCTGGCCCTACACAGACCATGGAAAGCAAAAATGAGCAGGTGTAGCAATCCTAACACAAGACAAAATAGACTTTAACACAAAAACTTTTAAAAGAGACAAAGAAGGACATTATGTAATGATTAAGGGATCAATTTAACAGGAAGATGTGACTATAAGATTTTGGCAAAGTAGCAGGGTATAAAATCAATGCACAAAGATCAACAGCCTTTGTATACACAGACAATGCCATGGCTGAGGAAGAACTTCTAAGATCAATCCCATTCACAATAGCTACAAAAACAATCAAATACCTTGGAATAAACTTAACCAAGGACGTTAAAGATCTCTACGATGAAAATTACAAAACCTTAAAGAAAGAAATAGAAGAGGATACCAAGAAATGGAAAAATCTTCCATGCTCATGGATTGGAAGAATTAATATCATCAAAATGTCCATTCTCCCAAAAGCAATTTATAAATTCAATGCAATACCAATCAAAATACTGAAGACCTTCTTCTCAGATCTGGAAAAAATGATGCTGAAATTCATATGGAGGCACAAAAGACCTCGAATAGCTAAAGCAATCTTGTACAACAAAAACAAAGCCGGAGGCATCACAATACCAGATTTCAGGACATACTACAGGGCAGTTGTAATCAAAACAACATGGTACTGGTACAGAAACAGATGGATAGACCAATGGAACAGAATTGAAACACCAGAAATCAACCCAAACATCTACAGCCAACTTATATTTGATCAAGGATCTAAAACTAATTCCTGGAGCAAGGACAGTCTATTCAATAAATGGTGCTGGGAAAATTGGATTTCCACGTGCAGAAGCATGAAGCAAGACCCCTACCTTACACCTTACACAAAAATCCACTCAACATGGATTAAAGACCTAAATCTACGACCTGACACCATCAAGTTACTAGAGAACATTGGAGAAACCCTTCAAGATATTGGCACAGGCAAAGAATTTCTGGAAAAGACCCGGGAGGCACAGGCAGTCAAAGCCAAAATCAACTATTGGGATTGCATCAAATTGAGAAGTTTCTGTACTGCAAAAGAAACAGTCAGGAAAGTGAAGAGGCAACCAACAGAATGGGAAAAAATATTTGCAAACTATGCAACAGATACAGGATTAATAACCAGAATCTACAAAGAAATCAAGAAACTCCACAAAAACAAAACCAACAACCCACTTAAGAGATGGGCCAACGACCTCAATAGACATTTTTCAAAAGAGGAAATCCAAATGGCCAACAGGCACATGAAAAAATGTTCAAGGTCATTAGCAATCAGGGAAATGCAAATCAAAACCACAATGAGGTTTCACCTCACCCTGGTGAGAATGGCTCACATGCAGAAATCTACCAACAATAGATGCTGGAGAGGATGTGGGGAAAAAGGGACACTAACCCACTGTTGGTGTGAATGCAAACTGGTCAAGCCACTATGGAAGTCAGTCTGGAGATTCCTCAGAAACCTGAAGATAACCCTACCATTCGACCCAGCCATCCCACTCCTTGGAATTTACCCAAAGGAATTTAAATTGGCAAACAAAAAAGCGGTCTGCAGCCTAATGTTTATTGCAGCTCAATTCACAATAGCTAAGACCTGGAACCAACCTAAATGCCCATCAACGGTAGACTGGATAAAGAAATTATGGGATATGTACTCTTTAGAATACTATACTGCACATGTTGTTCAAAAAGAATGGATGCGACTCTGTACAAGTGTCACTGAAAGTGAAGTTGCACGAGCCAAAAATCTTCTGAAAACAAACATGTTGCTGCAGCTTGATGGTTCAACTCCAATTTGTGAAGACATTGGTAGGCAAATGCTATGCTATAATAGAAGAATTCCTATTCCTGAGCTTGAAGCAAGAATTGATGCTGTGAATGCGGAGACAGTTCGAGAAGTATGCACCAGATACATTTATGATAAGAGTCCAGCTATTGCTGCTGTTGGTCCCATTGAGCAACTACCAGATTTTAACCAGATTTGCCATAACATGCGCTGGCTTCATGATTAACATGCTCCTAAATCAAGACCTCTGGAACGATATCTAGAGAGACCTACAGATTTTTATCAATACCTAAAGACAAAAATAATTCTCACAACATGTTACCGCCCTGAAGGCTGTTCTGTCAGATGGTTGATCTGAAAAATTGTGTTGAAGTAAGTATGGCTTTAAGAAAGAGAATTGGTACAGTGTTTTCAGTTTTATTATAAAAATGCACACACACACACAAAAAAAAAAAAGAATACTATACTGCAGTAAGAAACAACGAAATCCAGTCATTTGCAACAAAATGGAGGAATCTGGAACACATCATGCTGAGAGAATATACATTCTTTACATCAGTGCATGGAAATTTCTCCAGAATACAAAATATGCTAGGCCATAAAGAATCTCAGCAAATTGAAAAAAAAAATTGAAACCATACCATGTATCTTTTGTTTTCCCTGAAAAATTTTTTACTTTTTACTTTTTATTTTTCCCACAAAGAACCCTAATATTTAATAGGTACAAATTTCATAAGTACAACTTTAGGAATATAGTGATTCTGCCCAACATACTCACCCCCCCACACCTACTGCTCCCCCTTCCTTCTCCCATTCCCACTCCCATTCTCCATTAAGATTCATTTTCAATTAACTTTATACACAGAAGACCAAGCCGATACTTAAATATTTCAACAGTTTACACACACACACACACACACACACACACACTGTTTGAGAAAAACTTTTACAGTTAAGTGTCATATTACAAATCATTGAGGAAAGAAGTCCTCCATGGGGAGCAAGTGCACAGTGACTCCTGCTGTTAATTTAACAATTAGCATTCTTATATATGATGTCAGTGATCACCCTAGGCTCTTTACATGAGCTGCTAAGGCTATGGGAGCTTTCTGAATCCAAAATCTCAGTCAGTATTTAGACAAGGCCATAAGCAAAGTGAAAGTTCTCTCCTCCTTTCATAGAAAAGTACATCCTTCCTTGATGGACACTTCTTTCCACTGGGGTCTCACTCACAGTGATCCTTCATGTAGGACATTTTTTTTTCTACAGTGTCTTGGCTTTCCATGCCTGAAATGCTCTCCTGAGCTTTTCAGCCAGACCAGAATATATTAAGGTCTGATTCTGAGGTCAGAGTGCTATTTAAGTGATTGTCATTCTAAGAGCTTGCTTTGTGGACTGCTTCTCAAGTTGGAACATTCTTTTAATTCTTTAATTCTTTTAATTCCTTTTTAATTCTATCTATTATTTTTACCAGACACTTGATGTTACTTAAATGATCATTTTAACACTTAATCCTATCTATATGATCACTAACACTTAATGTGAACACTTTAACACTTAAGATGGCATTTTTACCACCCAGCTTAATGGGATTTAGGTCCCATGGCAAGTTTTTAGACTTTATCCTTAGAAGTAAGTCCATAGGAATGTATGCAGAACTATACAGCTTTACAGTTATAAACTTCCTCTTCCTTCTCATATTCCCACTCTCATTTTTTCCTGAGATCTATTTTCAATTGATTTTATACATATATGATTAATTCTATGTTAAGTAAAGAGTTCAACAAATAGTATGAAGAAAAAAAATGTTCCTCAACAGTCAAGAAAAGAGTTTTTCAAGTCATTGTTTCTCACAGTGTCAATTTCACTTCTACAGATTTCCTTTTAAGTTCTCTACTTCATATATAAGGGATAACATATGGTATTTGTCTCTTTGGAACTGGCTTATTTCACTAAATATGATGCTTTCCAGATTCATCCATTTTGTTGTAAATGACCAGATTTTTTTTTACTGCTGTGTAGTATTCCATACTATACATATCCCATATTTCCTTTATCCAGCCTTCAGCTGACAGGCATTTGGGTTGCTTCCAAGTATTAGGGTACCTTTTCCCTCACATCCCTAAGAGCATTTGTTGTTTGTTGATTTCTTTATGAAGGATATTCTAATTGGGGTGAGGAGAAACCTCATTGCGGTTTAGATTTGCATCTCCCTATGGCTAGTGATCCTGAGTATTTTTTCATGTGTCTTTTTGGTCAGTTGGATTTCCTCTTTCGAAAAATGTCTCTTTAAGTCTTTCTAATCCTTTCTCTCTTTCTATACTTTCAAGAACTCCTAGAACACATATGTTGGGTTTTTTGATAGTATCCCAAAGATTACACCAACAGTGTTTTATAGTTTTCTAATTTCTTATTTTTTTTTGTCTGACTGTATAATTTCCTACAATTTGTCTTCTAAGTTGTATATTCTTCCTTCTGCTTCACCAATTCTGTTGTTAAGGCTTTCCACTCCATTTTTCATTTGTTCTATTAAATTCTTCATTTCCATGATTTCATTTGCTTTTTATTTAGATCTCAATTTTGTGGGAGAAATTTTCTTTCATGTCATGTATGGATTTCATTAGTTTGTGCATTTGCTTCTGATTGCTTCTTATCTTTTTTTATTTTTGACAGGCAGAGTGGACAGTGAGAGAGAAAGAGAGAAAGGTCTTCCTTTACCGTTGGTTCACCCTCCAATGGCTGCTGCGGCCAGCGCACTGCGGTAGGCACACTGCGCTGATCCGAAGGCAGGAGCCAGGTGCTTCCTCCTGGTCTCCCATGTGGGTGCAGGGCCCAAGCACTTGGGCCATCCTCCACTTCACTCCCAGGCCACAGCAGAGTTGCTTCTGATTACTTCTAAGTAATCCTACAATCAATTTTTTGAATTACATTTCTGACAATTCTTCAATCTCTTTATGTTCACAATCTAGTATTGAAGTGTTGTATTCTTTTGGGGGCATCTTGTTGTATTTCTTATTCTTTTTTCTTGAATTGGTGCATTTATTATTCAGCATTTATGAAGATACTCATTGGCTTCTTCTTCTTCTTTTTTTTTTTTCAGAATGATTTTTATCCTTTGGATTATGTGTGGATAGTGAAGTTTCTACTTTTAGGAAATCCCTAGAGGCATGCAGTGGGTGTGGCCAGGGAGCTCTGTTCAGTGCTCTAGGGTGCAGGGAGTGTAAAGTGACATTCAGATTGGGGGTAGTAAATCTTTTTAATTTTTTTTTAATCAGATGGGAGGTTTGTTCTGCTCTATTGGAGTAGACTCAGCTCACTTCCTCTCCTCAAAGGACACCAGTGCCTGGGGACTAGTACCAGTGGTTATAATATTTGTGGGTGCTTCTAAAAGGACCGCTCAAAGGATCTGTGCAATCCTCATTGTAAGCAGATTCCCCATGAATGTCCCTCCCCAAAGAACCAGGGAGCCCCTGAGCATGTGGAGCCTCCCACAGTGACTGTCCAAAGTCCCAACCACAACCTGAGCCTTCCCACACTGCTTCAGTGTTTACACAGTCCCATCAAACAAGCCTCCCACAGTCACAAGACCTAGCCCCCTGTCATTTCTCAATTAAACTCAAGAGTCTCTGCTTTGCTGGTGGTTGGGTGTGGACATGAGCTGGTGGCAGCTGTTACATATGCCTAAAGTGGTACCCGCTCTTTAAAGTCTTGTTACAGGGTGCCATTGCAGTGTGATCTGGGAGAGAGATCTCCTCTAGTTTGGCAGGTACACTACCTCCCACAGGGCTCCAAGCCAGATTCCCTCCAGGTTTTTCCTGCAGCTTTATTGCCAAAAGCTGGGGCTGCTATAGTCTGTTCTCACCTCTTTCTCCAAAACTGGTGCAGAGGCTCTTGGCTGCTTGAGTCCTGATTTGTCATGTCCACACCCTCCACATAGGTCTGTTGTGTCTATCTATTTGCATGGAGATTCCTCTGCCATTTTCTTCCTAACTCGTCCCTGAGACTGAACTCTCTCCACTTTTTTAAAACTTTCTAAAGCAGTATGCTCCTTCTCTACTCCGCCATCTTAATCCAATCTCAGAATCAATTTAACCAAAGATATCAATGATCTCTATCATGAGAATTACAAAACATTAAAGAAAGAAACAGCAGAGGACACAAAGAAATTGTAAAATGTTCATGATCATGGATAGGAATAATTAATATCATCAAAATGTCTATACTATTTAAGGCAGTTTACAGAATCAACATGATTCCAATCAAATTTCCAACAGATTCTTCTCAAATCTAGAAAAAAATGATGCTAAAATTCATATGGAAACACCAGAGACCCTGACTAGCTAAAGCAATCTTACACAACAAAAACAAAGCCAGAGGTATCACAATACCAGATTTTAAGACATAGTACATGGCAGCTATAATCAAAACAGTCTGTTGCTGGCACATGTAGAGAAATGGAACAGAATAGAAATCTCAGAAATCACTCCATACATCTACAACTAGCTAATCTTTGTCAAGGGAGCTAAAATCAATACCTGGAGAAAGGACTGTCTCTTCAACAAATAGTACTAGGAAAATTGTATCTCCACATGCAGAAGTAGGAAACAAGACCATACCTTATACATAAACAACAATCAACTCAAAATGGATCAAGGATCTAAATCTATGACCTGATACCATCAAATTACTACAGAAGAACATTGGGGAACTTTGCAATATATTGGCATAGGCAAAAACTTCTTGGAAAAGACCCCAGAAGCACAGGCAATAAAATCACAAATAGAAAAATGGAATTATCTCAAGCTAAGAAGCTCTGACAGAATTGGAGAAAATACTTTTAAATTATGCAACTGATAAAGGATTAATAGCCAGAATACAAAGAGCTCAAGAAACTCAATAAAACTAAGCAAAGAATCCAGTTAAGAAATGGGCAAAGGACTTGAACAGATATTTTTCAAGAAAAAAAAAAAAAAGAAATTCAAATGCCCAACAGACATATGGGAAAATGCTAAGGATCACTAGCCATCTTAGAAATACAGATCGACAGCATGATGCGCTGGCCACAGTGCGCTGGCTGCGGCGGCCATTGCAGGGTGAACCAACGGTAAAAGGAAGACCTTTCTCTCTGTCTCTCTCTCTCTCTCACTGTCCACTCTGCCTGTCAAAAAAAAAGAAAGAAAGAAAGAAAGAAAGAAAGAAAGAAAGAAAGAAAGAAAGAAAGAAAGAAAGAGAAAAAAAAAAGAAATGCAGATTGAAACCACATGAGGTTTAACCTTACCCCAGTTAGAGTGGCTCTCATACAAACAATAAATGCTGGCAAGGATGTGAAGGAAAAGGTACCCCACCCCACTGTTGGTGGGAAAGCAAACTAGTACAGCCATTGTGGAGGACAGATTTCCTCAGAAATCTGAAGAGATCTACCATATAATCCAGGAATCCCACTCTTGGGAATTTACCCAAAGGAAATGAAATCAGCATATTAAAGAATTATCTGTACTCCCTTGCTTATTGAAGCTTGGTTCACAATGGCTAAGATAAGAAATCAAATCCAGCTCCCCACTACTCAATGACTGGATAAAGAAAATATGGTATATATACACTATGGAGTTCTACTCAAACATACAAAATAATGAAATCCTGTCTTTAGCAACAAAATGGATGCAACTAGTAACCATTATACTTAGTGAAATAAACCATTCCTAAAATGAAAAAATACTATGTGTTTTACCTGGTCCATGGTAACTATTAAGAGTACAAAATAATGTAATATATATGAGCAAAATACACAGCAGACTCATAGAATGACACATGTCCTAAACAGCACTCTGGCCTCAGAATCAGCCCTTAAGGCACGCGGATCTGGCTGAAGAGCCCATGAGAGTATTTTAGGCATGGAAAGCCAAGACATTCTGGCAAATAAATAAATAAATAAATGAATGAAAGATCTCTGTGAATGAGATCCCAGTGGAAAGAATCGGCCATTAAAGAAGGAGGTACCTTTCTCTGCAGGGAGGAGAGAACTTCCACTTTGACTATGACCTTGTCTAAATATGATCAGAGTCAGTGAACTCAAAAGGCTTCCATAGCCTTGGCAACTCATTACAAGAGCCTAGGGTGATTACTGACCCATAAACAAGAGTGTCAATTTGTTAAGTCAACAACAGGAGTCACTGTGTACTTACTCCTCATGTGAATTAATGCTATAACTAGTACTCAAACAGTACTTTACACTTTGCGTTTCTGTGTGGGTGCAAACTGTTGAAATCTTTACTTAATATATACTAAATTGATCTTCTGTATATAAAGATAACTGAAAAAGTTATGGGGGGAAGCCATTGTAATCCATAAACTGTACTTTGAAAAATTATATTTACTAAATAAAAGTTTAACAAAAATGAAACAGAAAGGAAAAAGGTAAAAAAAAAAAACCTATAAACTAATAAATGGGTGTTTTTATAAGCCAAAAAAAAAAACAAAAAACAATGAATCTTGATGTGAATGGAATGGGAGAGGGAGTGGGAGACGGGAGGCTTGTGTGTGTGAGGGAAGTTATGGGGGGGGAAAGACACTGTAATCCAAAATCTGTACTTTGGAAATTCATATTTGTTAAATAAAAGTTAAAAAAATATATATATGAGCAAAATTGATATTTTGAGTACTGATTATTGTTTATTGCCCTTTTCTCTACTGTTGAAGAATAGCAATGTTTTCTTCTTACTGTTTGTTTAATTTTTTACTTAGTAGAGGGTTAATCTTATGATTACCAAAAAAACAGAACATATGTCATTGTAAAAAATAAAAGGTTAAAAACGTAAAAAAGTGATTTTAATTATTATTTGAAATTTACTTCCTTAGTTATGATTTCCTATTGTCTTAGAAGACAAATATTGCACACTAATGCCAAATCAGCTATGCTTTGACCTCAAACTATCTTTTCACCTAATCTTTCCAATTTAGTAACAGAATCAACAGTTTAGCCCACTTCATTGTGAACTCTGGTAATATTGTAACTTATTGAGTTTCTCCTATCATTTATATTATTCCTAAGAAAAGTACCTTCAGGAGTTGACTGTATTTGTTTAAAAATATACAAATTCATTAGTTAAAACCAAACAACACTATATGTACTTGTTTTTCATAGAAATCTTATTTGTATGATTTATTTCACTAGGTTAGTATTGGTTGTATTTTTTAAAATCCTAAAACAGAATAAATGGTAGACAGCCACGATAAACCAAAGTTGATAATTCTTCAATACACAACACAGACACTAAATAAAAGCAACATTAGGTCTATTATTATAATAACAAAGATATTATTTTAGAGAGCATTGGAAAAACGCTGCAAGATATAGGTACCGGCAATGACTTCTTGGAAAACACCTCAGAAGCACAGGCAGTCAAAGCCAAAATTAACATTTGGGATTGCATCAAATTGAGAAGTTTCTGTACTGCAAAAGAAACAGTCAGGAAAGTGAAGAGGCAACCAACAGAATGGGAAAAAATATTTGCAAACTATGCAACAGATAAAGGGTTGATAACCAGAATCTACAAAGAAATCAAGAAACTCCACAACATCAAAACAAACAACCCACTTGAGAGATGGGCCAAGGACCTCAGTAGACATTTTCCAAAAGAGGAAATCCAAATGGCCAACAGGCACATGAAAAAATGTTGAAGATCACTAGCAATCAGGGAAATGCAAATCAAAACCACAATGAGGTTTCACCTCACCCTGGTGAGAATGGCTCACATACAGAAATCTACCAACAATAGATGCTGGAGAGGATGTGGGGAAAAGGGGACACTAACCCACTGTTGGTGGGAATGCAAACTGGTTAAGCCACTATGGAAGTCAGTCTGGAGATTCCTCAGAAACCTGAAGATAACCCTACCATTCAATCCAGCCATCCCACTCCTTGGAATTTACCCAAAGGAATTTAAATTGGCAAACAAACAAGCTGTCTGCACCTCAATGTTTATTGCCACTCAGTTCACAATAGCTAAGACCTGGAATCAACCCAAATGCCCACCAACAGTAGACTGGATAAAGAAATTATGGGACATGTACTCTATAGAATACTATACAGCAGTCAAAAACAACAAAACCCGGTCATTTGGAACAAGATGGAGGAATTTGAAAAACATCATGCTGAGTGAATTAAGCCAGTCCCAAAGGGACAAATATCATATGTTCTCCCTGATCAGCGACAACTAACTGAGCACCAAAGGGGAGCAAACTGTTGAAATCTTTACTTAATGTATGCTAAACTGATCTTCTGTATATAAAGAGAATCAAAAATGAATCATGATGTGAATGGAAGGGGAGAGGGAGTGGAAAAGGGGAGGGTTGCGGGTGGGAGGGACGTTATTGGGGGGAAACCATTGTAATCCATAAGCTGTACTTTGGAAATTTATATTCATTAAATAAAAGTTTAAAAAATGAAAAAAAGGAAATAAAATAATTCAAATTGCATTTTCCATAGTGGAATTTTGAAAATTCTTCCAATTTCACTTAATTCCTAACAATATTTGAAATGATAAAACAGAGCATTAAGAAAATGAGTGTAAACAATACCACTGATGAAGCCAACACCCAGGCTTCCTGTGTATCAGGCACGGTTCCAACACTTTGCAAAGATGAACTTGCTTCTTTAACAACTAAGAACAAGCCCTGTTCTTAAAAAATCGCCAGTTAGTGATGTCAAAACTGAGCCACAGAAAGGTTTTGTAAATCACCCTCAACCTCATAGTTGTCCAGAGGCAGGGGCATGCTTGGACCTGTGGTGGCCTGCCCCCAGTATCAAGCCCTCTAACCATTTTGCTACTGCTCTGTCCTCTGCAGAATTTTATTTGTAAAAATTGCTCTGGAAATCTTACTTGCTATCAAGCTTACAACAAGTATGCTAACATCCTGTTTTGATGACACTTTTTAAAACACAAGAGCAACTATGTCCTCACCAGGTTAACAGATTTAGAATATTAACAAGTAACTTTAAGCCATGAAAAAATTTACAGACAAATGAAGGCTTTGTTTCAGTATAATGGTAACCATAGCAACAAAGTAAGATTAGTCTACAGAGCAAAAGGTATCCCAAGGTATTTGATGCCCTCACAAAAAGCTTCCTCTCTATTTATAAGAATGTAACCGTAGCAGCAAAATAATAGTAAATTTTCATAATGGATTATTGTGCTATCCAGATTAGCTATATTTCATCTAAGCATTTTTATTTCCAAAGAACAAGGGCTCTATTCAAATTTGTACTATTTACATCTCTATTATATGAATGCTTAATTCATTCAAGCTTTTACACCAAATAATAAATTGAATAGGGTAACATTTTAAATAAATCATGATATGTATATAGGTTCAATGAGAAAATATGGAAAAATAATAAAGTTTTAACAAGACTATAAGATTCTATATAAGTATAAAGAGTGCATACATATTGATCTCAGAGTACAGTCACCATCATCTTCAGATGATTTCCCAAAGAAACAGATTCTTTTTTATTTTTATAAATCAAAACTAAGTGGAAGAAATAGGCTTCACTGGAGAAACAATGTGGTAAATCCTTTTATAATAGCTATTGGCGGAGGAACCATAAAGCAGTGTAAGTAAATAAATATTATTTAAAGACTATCATACTGTGTATAGAACTAATAAAGAAAGAAATATTAAGCCAGGGCTCTGTTTTTGCTACAAGGGCTTATCTAGCTCTGTTCTTCTCAATGCATATCAGTGACATGGATAAATTAGAGCAGCTTATTGCTTTTCAAATATTTGGATGACAGAATAAGAATACAAAATTCAGATAGTTTGGTACAACGTGCTGATTTTATCAAGCTGAAGTTGAACAGAAATAACTGTGCCTGAGTTCAAAAGAGATAACTTTACAAGTAGAAGAACTAAGGAGATTTGGTATTAAATGATGTCAGCATTTACATGAGTCAACAGTGTATGACCACCCAAAGAATAAATTTTATCTTGGGTGTGTAGTGGTTGCATAATACTCTGAAGAAACGAGTTGGTACCCTGTGCTGTGCTGCCACATCACACTTCAATCTTTATGGCATTATATTTTAAGGACACAGAACCAAGAAACATCTGGAGGGAAACTGAGAGCATGATAACAGAGAATCAAAATCATGTTATTTGAGGACCATGTCACATTGAGAAAGGGTTGACTCCCTGAGAAGCAAAGTTCCCAGAAGTCAGGAACTACCACCTTAGTCAGCTTTGCCACCAGTACTGAACACACAATAGGTAGGTATGGAGTTCAGTGTTTGTTGTGTAAGTGGATAGATTAATATATCTAAATGTGCAGAAAAAATAAAATGGGCATGCAAGACTATGAAATTCTTCAAACTTTTGAAGGAGTACAGAGAGAAAAATAATACAAATGATTCTATCTGTTCCTCAGAAAAGAACGTTGCTCAAAGTGTGCAAGCTGCAGCAGAGCCAAGGCCAACTGGCTGAAAAGAAAGGCATTGTGTTAGTTAGAGTCCCCCAGGGTTGGAATCACTAGGTTCCTCATCCTGGAAGGCATCAGTCAGGTGAGGAGCTGGATGTGTTGACAGTGTGATAGATTCTTAGCACACTGGAAATTCAGAGAAAGAGATGCCACGGCACTGGATTTCTCCCATCAGGTGACTGTGCTGTCTTGCTAATGTTCATTTTGGCTCTGTGCACTGATGATTATAAATACTCCCTTAAATGGAACATATAGATAATTAGTGTAAGTTCTTCAAGATGATGACAGAAGGTCAGGACATGAAATAGTTAAGGACTCAGGACTCAGGATTGAGTCCCCAGGATGCAACTACAAGTGGTACAGACTGAGCCGTAGCTTCCTTAGAGCTCACTAGTGAGGGTAGGGCAAGGGAATTCTGTGGGGAGCTGCTGCATATGATTCTAGCCCACGGAGGACCAACTTGCTGCCTGTATATTTTGATACTACAAATTCTGGGTCATTCAATTTCAGGTTTGCATCTATTGTCCCCCCCCTCACCCTATAGTCTATGAAAATAATATGTTTAAGGATATAGATCTAAAAGGCTAAAAATGAATTAATGAATTATATATATATAATATATATGAATTCTGGAATACAGCTTATAAGAGAGTACTAACATTACTATTTCAACTTTACAGATTAAGTAAATGCAATTTAGAAACATTAATACCTTTCCAAATCTCATGGTTTGTAGACTTTGTTCTAAAACCTAGGAATATCTGACTGCAAAGTCAAGATTCAACTAGGTGTTCAACAATTCCTTGCACTTTAAACTCCCAGCATTAAATTAAAAGAGACAGAGGAAGAGTGCAATATATGCAATCAACCAAATAAAGGACTAGTAAACCCACCTTTTAAGGAACAGAGGCTAATGCTTAATCATTAATTCAAGTGAGTTTGAGTAATGCCCAATGAGATAAATGTCAATCCTTTATTACATTCAACTTGACTCATATTATCCTGCTGACAAACTTTTTGCAAATTTAAAAACTCAAGAATTGTAATTGTTAGATAAAAGATAGCAGCACTTGTTGTTGAATGAGCTGTCCTTAGGATTGGAATAAACTGCAATGAGAGTTTAACAGTCTTGTGTATACTCTGCAGAAATTTCACTGTTAAAAGTGTTGCACCTGTGGCTGCCTATAATGAGCCATAGTGAGTTTGAAAAACATAAGAGATGCTATTCCAGAATTATTACAAATTACCTTCAGTTTGTCAACAGGATAATTAGCCTCTATTCCCTAAAAGGTGGGTTTACTAGTCCTTTATTTAGTTGATTGAATATATTGCACTCTTCCTCTGTCTCTTTTAATTTAATGCCAGGAGTTTAAAGTGCAAGGAATTGTTGAACACCTAGTTGAATCTTGACTTTGTAGTCAGATATTCAGCCTGGCTCTACTCAGCTGTGGTGACTATTTGGGAAATGGACCAGTGGATGGAAGATTTCTCTCTCTAACTATGGCTTTCAAATAAATAAATCTTAAAAAAAAGTCTGTGGAAAATTCTTACCATGGTAAAATCTATTCATAAATTTCAGATTTTCTGTACCAAATTAAATTTGTCTTATAATTCCATCAATTATTTGAGTTATCCTCATATGTATATTAGTTCTATTTGTGAGCACCAGAAGATTCTGTCAATATGAATTTGCTGTCTTCTCTTATAGTAACATTTTAATCATAGATTAGCACTTCCTAAACATGATACAAATTCGAATTTGTAGGATAGTTAAATAGTCTGACAATTTCAGAGTAAGGCAAATTACCTGAATTCCCCTGACCTTAATGTAGACTAAAGAGATCATGGTGAAGATGGCATGAATGAGAGGGATCAGTTATAAACATACTTCACTCAGAAAGGTAGAAGACTGACCATGATCAGTGTTGAAATGGCCCATGTTTTAACTTCCAAGTGTGTTGAGGAAATCCGAAGCAGGATGGTGACAAGGAAAACAAAATAATGAGTACAGTACTGACTGAGGAAGGTTTGTTCCATAAACCCCTAAGTGTAGAACGAAGCAAAGGGTCATATTTTCTGCTTAACAAAACATTTTATTGGCTCTTTAAAAAACTACTTTAATGGCCCTTATAAAACAGCTTATATATGTTAATTTTATATATATACATATTAATATATGTGTATATAAAGTTAAAAAAACTAGACCCTTGAGTATGTTCAAAGTTTGCCTTTAAGTTTGTATCACATATCAAATACATAAATGTCAAATATGTACATAAAATTTGAAGACATAAAATTTGAAGACATAAAAATATTTTTAAGGATGACCTCCTGTTTTATGGCAGAAGGGAGCCTCAACTAAATCAAATGAATGCTGAAGGGCAGCTTAGCCACCAGGTTCCACGAGACCAGAACTTGTGTCTGAGCTTTGAACATCAAGGTCTGAATGTATAAAAATAATGCATCTATTTTTTTTCAGATTTATGGACAGTGATTGATGAAACATCAAACCTGTATTCAAAAAACCTGAAAGATAACTAGCATAAAAAGAGCCATATAGACGTTTCAGATGTTTTTGCCATTGGTTGTATCAAAAGAAAAACAAAGAGCTCTGTCAAGATTATAGGCAATGCTCCATTGAAGTAATTAACAATTACTCAGCGTCTCCTCTATTTCTATGCAATGAGAATATAGTCAAGATGTGTCCATGGTGGCTTTTTGCTTTATTCTCACCAATTAACAGACTATTGAATATGACAGTAATTAGACACCTCAGCTGGAAGAAGATCATTATGTCTTAATGAGATGATTAAAAACAGCAAAAAAATAGAGTGCTTGCAAAATATTAGCTTGTACTTTAAGTAACAATAATACAATTTATATTGCTCCAAGTTTACTATTTTTTATCAGTAAAAAAATTTCTCCCTCCAAAATGTGCCTTGCAAAACTATACAACCTGAGTGTAAAATTCACAATTTTTAATGAATATTCTGTAAGCTTGAGTATATTTACTTTGAGGATGTTTACTAGTACTTCCCTGACATAACAAGTTACAGGTGCCACTTAATGTGTAAGTCTTAAACTGGTTTCAGCTTCCATACTGTTATGTGGTCCAGGCCACCTTCCTAATTAAACATTCCATTTCCACTAGATGAATTTGGTGGGGACATGGGGTATTGAATCCAGGTGTACCTCTGAACACACCTATCAGGCACCCTTGGTGTAGAGTGGAAGGAATACAGAAGGTATCTGGGGCAATGCACACCACTCCAGCATAGCCAGCTCCAGCATCGCCTAATGATTCTTCCTACCGGTTGGCTTTGTTGCCTATAGTCCAAGTTTAATGCCATCTGGAAAGGACCATAACTCACACCTCCCTTTATGACACCATTAACTGGTAATCAAATATGCTACTACAGGTCTTGCTTAGGGGCTCTGGAGAATTCAATACAAAATCAGTCCAGGAAAGAAGAGAGACAAAGAAGAAACTATAGAGCACAGTTAGTTACAGGTGTCTGGGTGATAAGTTTTATTTATTCATTCAGAAACTCATTCGCCTATTCATTCAATTCAGTTGATCATCTATTATCAAACAGCAGTATAGATGCACTAATATTTAATCAATGGAATCATTCTTTAGTCCTAAATATCATTTACTATTGCCCCATAGAAACAAAGCTTTATACCTGGAAACTCTGTGCCTGGCTATTCACAACCATCACCAAGGAACGCCATCACTCCTAGCTGCACACCAATGGTACTGCACTGAAACCTGTGCTTTCCTTCCCTCCCAGGACTGAATGGGCTACCTCCTTTGATCAGAGGCTATCTACCCACATTCTCCTGGTGCCACCCTGAGCCCAGTGCCTTCTCAAGACCTTGCTCTAAGCATCATTCCACAACAGCCCATGATGGAGAAACCCTCTGTTTCATTATCATAGAGTCAGCCCACTGAGGAAAAGCAGCTTGCTCATTTCAGTCATACTTTTTTTTTTTTTTTTTTTTTTGACAAGCCGAGTTAGACAGTGAGAGAGAGAGAGACAGAGAGAAAGGTCTTCCTTCCGTTGGTTCACCTCCTAAATGGCCGCTATGGCCGGTGCTGCGCTGAGCCAAAGCCAGGAGCCAGGTGCTTCCTCCTGGTCTCCCACACGGATGCAGGTGCCCAAGCACTTGAGCCATCCTCCACTGCCTTCCCAGGCCATAGCAGAGAAATGGACTGGAAGAGGAGCAACCGGGACTAGAACCCAGCGCCCATATGGGATGCTGGCGCTGCAGGCAGAGGATTAGCCTAGTGAGTCACGGCGCCGGCCCCTCAGTCACACTTGTATTGTCGGTACCTAATACACTTGCTCAATAGTCCATCAATACTCCCTGAATCCGTAGACTTAGCAATGTTTGCAACTTCTCCCCTACCCCCATGGCTACCATTAAAATCACCTTGTCAAAAACCACCTTTACTATCTGTATAAAGAACAAAACTCACATTGCATTCCAGGAAAGATCATACAATAGTTCCATGATGCTCTATATATGTATACTCCACCTCCCACCATAAGATACGCAGCACATCGTTTTCAAACTGTAACCATACCCTTTTTATATTGAAGGTGAAATGGTGTATGAATAGTCAAGTATGTCTGTTCAATAGTATGGCTTTATCCAGCTATCTTCTATCAATCAGTTTATTTGTACAGCACAAAATTGCTATTCCTCTGAATTGAGGCATGAGAAAGTCTTACATAATATAACACTATTTTGATATACTCTGACATATACATTATGTAACAGCATTTTTCCTTTGCTGTACTTCACAATATAATAGAGGAATGCTTTTCTAGAGTTAGCAACATCAGCAGGAATAAGACTTTTAAATAAAGCTCTTAGGAACACAAAAATCCTCACACTTAAAAATAGGAATTTTATTCCATAAGAGTTAAATTTTTTCTGAAAATACTACATTTCAGTGATCAGATAACAACTGCATAATTAAACAATAAGTAAATAGTATATAGGAGGGACCTACCTAAAGTCTTTGGATCACATTTTTCAAATGTAATGGCATTAAAACTTTGTTTTTAACATTTAATTGATAAGTAACAACAATATAACATTATGGGGATTATACATACACACATACATACATATACATGTACATACATATATATAAACTGAAAACATATATATGTGTGTAGTAGAAAGATTAAATTGAGCTAATTATACCTCATCTACTGATCATGTTTTGTGCTGAGACTGTTTAAAAGTTTCTCTATTAGCAGTTTTGAAATAGACAATACACAATACATCATTGTTCACTGTGGTCACCATGCTGAGCAACTGATCTTTCAGACTTCTCCCTCCTGTCTCCCTGGAATTCTGTTCCCACTGACTAACAGAGTCTACTCCCCTATCCCTTGGGCCCAGGTGACTACCCCTCTAGTCTCTGCTTCTAATCAACGTTTTTAGATTCCACATAGATTCCATGAGCAGTATTTGTCTTTTTGTGTCTGGTTTATTGTACTTAGCATGATTTTTAACTTAGAAAATTATTTTTTCCTATGATACTCTGATGAAATATAGAATGATAAGAATAACAAACAAGCAATGGCACTACCAGGACTAATAACATTACCTAATCCTTACTCTATCCGGGCACTGTTCCATGGAGTTTCTGTGTATTAGTTCATTGAAAGATCACAGCAGCCCAATAATACTGAATAATCACTATCAGAATTTGTTGTTCACTAGGAATCTGAGGCACAGCAATCTGTAGGCATTTTTCCAGGAAATGGGTTAGTAAGCAATAGACTCATGGATAAAACCCATACTTTCAATGTGAAACACTATTCTTTGGTGTCTTCATATTTTAATGTGAAAAAAGTTAAAACACTGTCCTGTGCTTCTTTCTCTCTGCAACTGAAATAATTTTCTAAACTGTTTGAAACACTTCAGGACAGGAATAATAGAAAATCACTAACTACTCACATTTCGAAATCATAAGGAAAGGTTGTTATGAAGTGTGTAGTCAATCTTACCAATGCATGGATAACAGGATAATGGTGAATGGCCTGACCTCTCTCAAAAATCTACCACTGCATGACTTAGTCAGAAATAAATATTTAAGCATTAATCAGTAGCTTCATTGCCAATCAGTATCTACATTGCCTTTATAGCAAATAATATATTTAATAACCAATGAGTCAGTTTAAAAAATCAAATATTTCATATGTTTATGTAATTATGGGAGGCCCAGTCCTCCTTTAAGAGAGGGAAGCAGAAACACTCTCTGGTGTTCAGAAAAGCAAAGGTTCTTCCTGAGTAAGCTCTGAATCTAAATAAGTCTCAGTCCAAAAGGAGTTTATTGCACTGATAATCCCTGAGGTTTATAATAAAAATGCTGACATAGCCTTAGCTGCAGCATAACAAATAACAAGGCTATAATGTTTGCCTGTCAGAAATTCCTATTTATTTCCAATGTCCTAACAGATGTGCTTTACTGCCTTGAAATCCCTCCCCCTACCCTTAAAGTTAATTGCTTGTCTATCAAAAAGATAAACATCTTGTTTTAGGCTTTGGGGATATTACATGTGGGGAGAAAAACCAATACTCTAGCAACACAATTGTGTCCAAAATTCATTTGAAGTAAGAAAGCCACACTTTCTCAAGGCATCAGAAAGCCACTGGGAAGAAACAGGATCACTTCAAGGTCTTAAGAAGTAAAGGATTCTCTGTACAGTGACACTAAAATACCAAATACATTTCAATTGAATACATCAACAAGGCTTGATGTACTGCTACATAAAAATAATACTTTTATAACATTTTATAATTTTTCAAATGAAGGTTAAATTCTTTAAGACTACTGAAATAATGTTTCTGGCAAAATGGACCTTATACCTAACTATTCCAGTATTTTCAAATAATAATCCTGATGTGTTAGTGGGCAGCAGATATTGTGTTTTTAAATAAAATGATGAAGTATTAGAACTTTTTACTGTAATGTAAATTTAAAATATATTATCTCAAAAACTAAAAAGAGAGAGAGAGAAGGAAGGAGGGAGGAAGAAAGGAAATATTATTATATTCTTGCAATTGTATCTTCAAAGTCCATTGACTCTGTTAAAAACCAATTAAAAATTAAAATTAAGATTAAAAGTTAAAATGAAAAAGATAAAATAAATTTTAAAAAAGCATATCAACAGAATTAGAGTGATCAATTGATTATCAACAAAACTACAAAGACAACATAATGGAGAGAAAATATCTTTTTTGACAAATGGTGCTGAATCATTTGAATATCCATGTGCAAAATATAAACTACAATCTACATTCATGTCATTTGTAAAAATTAACTCAAAATGATTCAGGTCCAAAGTAAGATGATAATGCCTTTAGGAGAAAATAAGAGAAATTCTTTATGAACTTGGGTTAGGAAAAGATATCTAAGATTCAAAAGCGTAAAATCAATTAAAAATGATTGATAAACACTTTAAAAATAAATAATTTGGTTCTTCAAAAAATGTGATTATGACAATGAAAAGACAAATCATGGGCTGTAAGAAAATACTTACAAATCACATATCTGATATAGAATTTATATATAGCATACATTTAAATGTCTCAAACTCAAGAAGAATATTAAGAAACAAGTCAATTTTAAAAATGAGCAAATGCTTATAATACTTTATGAAAGAAGATGTATGAATAACAAATGAACATATTAAAGATCTTCAACATCATTCGTAATAAAAGAAATGTAAATAAAATCCTAACATCCCCAACATGCCTGTCAGAAGAGCTTAACGATTTAAACTTTACACTGATAATTTTAAAGGCTAGTAAGTATTCACGATAACTAGGAACTAATACATTTTTGGAAAACAGTTTGGCAGTTCCCTACAGGGTTAAATATTCCTTCCCATACAACACAGCAGTCCTATTCTATTTCATTGACCCACATAAAATCAAAATTTATGTTCAAGCAAAAGCCTGTGCTTCAATGATAATAGTGGTGTTGCTCATAATTATCGCAAAGTGGAAGTTCATCACCTGAATGGATAGTTTGAATTACCAAATATCATACAATAGAATACAATACAGCAATAAAAAAGATCTGCAAAAAAATAGGTTAAAGTTAAATAGAAAATATTGATTACATGTAATACAAGTAAATATTGTTTCACAAAACTTCTCTACATACTGACAGAATTGGTTTGTGATACAGAGTGGATTTCTTAGTGTGGGAACTGCAGAAGAAAGTCTGAAAACACTACTCCTGGTGGGAAAACAGACTCAAAGGATTTTACCGAGGTCAGAACTCACCCAGAACACAGTATAAAACCGAACTCAACTATTTATCAAACCACTATCCAAATTTATATGTGATTTATGATTGTGTGTTCATTTAACTCTTCCTTTAACCTTAATTAAATTCCTTAAAAGCCTTTTTTAAATTCCTTGAACCTTAATTCTATGCCTTAATTCCTTTCTTTCTTTCTACCATTTACCACTGATATATTGCTATAGAGTGTTGAAATTACAAGCACAATTTAAATATGTACTATGAAGGAAGATAATGACATCACAGTAATTTTTTTTTACTTTTTTGAGACAACATATTTTTAATTTACATTATAGTCCAAGGCATTGTGCTCCACTAAATATAAAGTTCAATAAATAAAAAGTAAAAAGACAATAGTTCAGCAGGAATTTAGGCAAGGCCCAGAAACAATAACAAATAAAGAGATGTTCAACTTCATGCATATAAAATGAATTTTAAAAGTCACAGATCATTAAAACTATAGTAGTATATAATTCCTAAAATTTGACAAAGATTAAAACAAAGCTTACAAAAACTATATTTGTAGTTTTTATTATATTTTGATTCTGTAAAAATATTTTAGCTCCTACATGTGACAGAGAATATGCAGTATTTGTCTTTCTGTGTCTAGCTCATTTTAATTAACATGATATCTTCCAGTTGCAAACATTTTGATACAAATGACAGAGTTGTATTAGTTTTTATGGCTGAATAATATTTGATTGTGTATATATTTATCATATTTTCTTTATCCATTCATTTGATTATAGACACCTAGGTTGAGTCCATATTTGGCTACTATGAGCCATGCTGCTATAAACATGTGGTACAGGTACCTCTTTGATACAAGGTATTCATGTCTTTTAGATATATGCTCAGAAGTGGGATTGCTAGATCATATGGCAAGTCTATTTCTAGTTTTTAAATAAATCTCCATACTGTTTTTCACAGTGACATCACAGTAATGTTTAATGTCCCCCTTTATAAAGTCACATCTTGGTGCCGGCCCCGTGGCGCAATAGGTTAATCCTCTGCCTGCAGTGCCAGCATCCCATATGGGCACCGGTTCTAGTCCTGGCTGCTCCACCTCCAACCCAGCTCTCTGCTGTGGCCTGGGAAAGCAGTAGAAGATGGCCCAAGTCCTTGGGCCCCTGCACCCACATGGGAGACCTGGAAGAAGCTCCTGGCTCCTGGATTCAGATCGGCCCAGCTCCAACAGTTGTGACCATGTGGGAGTGAACCAATGGAAGGAAAATCTCTAACTCTACCTCTCAAATAAAATCTTTTTTTTTAAAAAAAAGTCACATCGAAAAAGTGTGAGGGAACAAAATGCCCAAAGAGGCTAGTTCAATAAAGATATGTTCTGGTTATTGGAACTTGACAAGAGCAGAGAACTCCTTTAGAAGAAAAGAGACAAAACAAACTTAGAAAAACTGCATATGCTACTTCAGATGCATATGTTGTACAACAACATAAAGATCTCATTCTCCAAAGAGTTGGTTTATGTGGAAATTATGCACAAAGCCTCAGGAATGTGAATTTGTAGAATTAACCATTAGGAGCAATTGTAATATTTGAAAATGAATCCCTTACATAATGATTAATATTACAAAGGAGAATTATGATTTCAGTACATATATCTTGGTGTTGCTGTCAGACTGAAGGCATGAGAAAGCGACTTTGAACATTGGTGTGTTCTTATAAATTTAAAGGATGCATGAAAAAGAACAATACTGAAGAACTGATATCTCTTTGTTTGGCCTTTTCAATCTATGTAGACACGCACACGCACTCGCAGATAGGCAGGCAGACTAAAATATATTTAGATGGTACTTCTTTGTATTCTTCTACTGCTTCCTTCTTCACCAAGCAATGTACCACAGATATCCTCTCTCATTCTGACAAATACATAGCTTCCATTTTATAGATGAGCTATAGTTTATTTAATAATGATTAATTAATAAGGGTGTCTTCTCTGTTCAATCTTGTATTTTAATAAAGATAAAGGTAATTGTGCCTATACATTAAGAAAGATATCATTATAGTTTTATGTGTTGCTTTTTAACTGATATTATTTATCTTTTTTTAAAGATTTATTTATTTATTTGAAAGAGAGAGGAGAGGCAGAGAGAGAGAGAGAGAGGTCTTCCATCCAATGGTTCACTCCCCAGAAGGCCACAACAGCTGGAGCTGAGCCCATCCAAAGCCAGGAGCTTCTTCCGGGTTTCCCACACGGGTGCAAGGGCACAAGCACTTGGGCCATCTTCTACTGCTTTCCCAGGCCATAGCAGAGAGCTGGATGGGAAGTGGAGCAGCCGGGACTAGAACCAGTGCCCATATGGGATGCCGGCACTTCAGGCAAGGGCATTAACATGCTGCACCACGGCGCCGGCCCCGGATATTATTTCTTAATTTATCTACTTTGAGCAGTGCATTTTTATTGTCTTCCATGGGTTATGAGGAATTGCAAGCACTTATATTCATTATCTCATTCTTTCCTCTTTCACCTCCTGACTTTTGGTACTTATGTTTTAGTTTTAGCTCCTCCACTAGTTATTTATAACTCCAAGCAATCTATACTTAAATTTTTTTGTAAACTTATCAACCTCTGCCGTTTCGGTGAAAATAAGAAATCATTGTAGACATGCTTCCTTCCACTGTTTCCATGTACTGCCATCTTGTTATTGTTAATTATACTGTTCTCTCTAACATCAAGACAATGATTTAGTTTCCAATGCTTAGTGCACAATTTGTACAAAATTAAACCTAATATTAGCAACATTTCTAGCATTATGGCTACTGAATATTATTCATCAAAGAATCATGTAGTATAAATAGACCCATAGGGAAGAAAAATTTATCCAACACTAAGGTCTTACTGCCTTAAGGAGAAATTTCAATGTTCCAGGCTACAGTGGATTATCTTTTAATTCCCTTTTAGTTACAGAAGTTTCTCCTAGGCTATATTCAAGTACCACTTTTCCTGTATCATATGCCATCCTTTCACACACAATTTTTTGGATTATCACTCAATAAATTTTCACATATACATTATTTACCAATCTTTACATTCTTCTCAGAATTCTACATTTACATTAATTTTTTGTCAGGTTTTTGGAAATACTGCTTTGAGAGCATCTAGGATCTACTGTTGCTGATGAAAAATCCGATATTAGCCTAATTTTGATTCTTGCACAGATTTCATTCTCATTGAAATATAGTGACATCATCTTTTTTAACCTGATAATTTGGAAATTTCACCAAGATATGTCTATATATGGTTCATGCTATCCATCCTGCTTGCCATATTTGTAATCTGAGTAGTGATGTCTGTAGTTGATTGAAGAGATTAATGGCACCAATTAATGCATATCTTTGGTACAGCCCATACAGTGCTCTCTGGACCTGCTCAGGTCATTTGCTTGGGCCCATGGGACAGCAGAAAAGAAAGTAAGCAGACTTGAAAAAGCAAGAGCCTTGGAAACTGCACTCATGAATCTATTAGGAATCTTGCTGCCAACAGAGCAAGCCAAGACCGCCAGGCTGATGAGACACGCAGCACAGTTACTCCCATCCTCAAGGCAACATTCAACACCAGTCATGTGAAGGAGGGCATTCACGGGAGGGAGCTCATCTCCTATCAGCCAATCCCCAGGCAATCCTCCACCAACCAGCATTACATGGGCTGAGTGGAGTGAAAACAGCTAGCGAACCCTACCAGCCAAAGCACAAACACATAAGCTACATGAATGCTTACTGTTTCAAGCTACTCAGCTCTGTATTCATCTGTTGCACAACAAAAGTTAGCTGATACACAGCATTTCTTCAGCTTCTAAAAACAGTGTTGTCAGTACACTGTATTCTCTGCCTCCTGTTGTCTTCTGTTATATTAATCAGATGTTGAATCTACTAACTATCCACTACTGCTTTTAGCTTTTCTATGTTCCATTTTCTCATCTTTCTGTATTGAGAGTTAATTTTCTATTTAATCTGAAGATTTAAAAACAAGCTTAAGTTTCAACAATACTCTCTTTTTGTGTATCATATGGTTTAATAAATTTTTACTTTGGTAATCATCACTTATTTCTTGGAAATTTCTTGTTCTGATTTCTCCTTTCTCATTATATAGCCTTTTACAGCTATTACACCCTGAGGGTGACAATTAGACAGTTTTTTAAAGTGTCTTGTATTCTCTAAACTTCACATATTCTGGTACCAGTTATCCTCCCTGCTCATTTATGGATAGTTTTCCTTTAAATATATGATGACCATTAGATCTGATGCTCTAAATGAAAAATGATGACAATTCTTGTAGGTAGCTCAAATTGCTTCAATTACATTGTGAAAAACATTATTTCAAAGCCTTCTTCCAAGACTGAAAGAGACAGCAATAGCCAGAATGTTCTGTGGGTTTCACGGGGCAGAAAATCATGCAGCTAAGCTGGTGACTCCAGTGATTGCCAGATAAGATGAACACCATTTTATGTGCAAAATGTCTTATGAATCACACTCCTGGGCACTCTCCAATGTTCAGTGTAGGATTTCCCTGTGAAAAAATATGTTTTCCACTCCTTAATGCTACCATATGAGAAAAGAGAATGAAGCTAGTGTGTTTAGCCTGCTGATTCAAACAAGAGACACAATAATCAGCTTCACTTTTGACTTCTTTCCTGTTCTTATTTGTAGGCTTCTTCAGGTCAGCCTGACACTGAGAGTAGAATCCAGTGACCTTCATCTTTGAAAGAATATATTTTGAGGGAATCATTTACTTTTAAAAATGTTAACATTTCTAAAACAGAAACTTTATAAGGAAAACTTGGTTTTCTGTTAATTTCAAAGGAATATGTACACTGATGCACTTTCTGAAGGGTTTCAGGGATCAGCCATCTCATAGATGAATGTTGCCATTATCTGCAAACACTGCTGCACTAAGCACTCTAGAATTTAAAGTTCACTTAAGCTTTCTGACACTAAATGCTATTTCTTTTTTTATGTTTCCAAACTTAACAAAAGTAACAGAGGTGCAGAAGAAATTCAGTGTCTTAAAACAAGGTAAGCTTCTCCTCCAGCAGCTGCACAGATCAATCGTTTCCCAAGAGGAGGCTGTCAAGGTCGGAGAGTGGCAGGAGAGCAGCAGCCTCCCCGTCACATGGCAAGCTGCTCTCTGCTTGGCTCTGATGTGTTCCTATGCTCATTTGTGCTAAATCTCAAGGCTGGTGTCCAACAGGTCTGAGCAATCAAAAGGACTGTGTCTTACACACAAAAAATGCATTCTTAGTAAGGTTCTTTCTGTTTGTAAATTTTAAAAGAGATTCCCAAAAAAATCTGGCAGAAGAATCTAATTTCCAAATACAAATATACACATATGTCGAAAAACTAAAATGGAGTTGCTTTGCTTCAGGAGGCCAGAAGTGGGTGCAGAAAAGCCTTGGTACCTCAGAGTCCTGAGACGGTGCAAAGGTATCTATTTCCTCAAAAGAGACTGAAATCCACTTGTCTACCAAATTAGTGGGGGAGGGTGGTATCTGTGACTCGTATTTATTTTTATTTTTATTTTTTTATTTTATTGGATAGAGACAAACAGAGATTGTCAACCACTAGTTCACTCCTCATATGCACACAACTCTCAGGACTGGGCCAGGTTGAAGCCAGGAATCCAGAATTCAGCCTGAGTCTCCCATGCAGATGGCAGGAACCTCAGCATCTGAGCCATTATCTTCTGCTCCAGGCTGTGCATTAGCAGGAAGCTTGATCAGAAGTGGAGCAGCCAGGACCTGAACCAGCCACTCCAATATTGGGAACAGGTCACAAACAGCAAGATAAGCACTGAACAAAAGGTTTTCCTCTTATATTTTTGTTACTAGTAGAAATATGATTTCCATAAATATGTATTTTAAATTATTAAACAAATTATTAACTCATTTTTTAAACATCCTTGTGTAACCAAAATAGTATGGGGTCCTTTGAGGGCCACATGGGAAGAACAGGACACAATTCCTAATCTCTGTAAGTTCAAATATAAATCACGTAAGAGCAAATTTCAAAGTTTGTGGAAGAATGCAATTAAAATATGATGTTCATTTAGATGCAAAAAACTTGAAATCCATGCAAAGTTTTTTCATAATATATATTTCATGAACTTTCTGAAGACTCATCATACGCATAGATTAAAAAATCCTGATTCAAAATAAGCTCATCTTTTATTTTAAAGATTTATTTATTTATTTGAAAGTCAGAGTTACACAGAGAGAGGAGAGGCAGAAAGCAAGAGAGAGAGTGAGATGTCATCTATCCACTGGTTCACTCCCCAAAATGACTGCAATGGCCAGAGCTGCACCCATCCGAAGCCAGGAGCCAGGAGCTTCTTCTGGGTCTCCCACGTGGGTGCAGGGGCCCAAGGACTTGGGTCATCTTCTACAGCTTTCCCAGGCCATAGCAGAGAACTGGATCAGAAGTGGAGCAGCTGGGTCTTGACTAGTGGCCATATGGGATGCTGGCACTTCAGGCCATGGCATTAACCTGCTCCCACAGCGCCGGCCCCATAAACTCATCTTTTATCTCAATTTCCATGAACTTCTCAAAGTACCCTCTTATGAAGCTGAAGGCATATTGTAAAGTACTAAAACCACAGCAGGCTAATGTAGGTTGCAGCATTTAAGCGGATTAACTGGAGGAAGAGGAAGCATGTTACTTAGCTGTGTCTTAAAAGCATATTGGGATTCCAGCCACTCAGAGGAGGAAGAAAGCCAGCACACAAGTGTAGGGCACACAGATGGACTTCAGAGAAGTGGACACCCTGGGAATGTGGTAACAAAGCAGGCCTGTGTAACTCAAGAGGGAAAGGGCCTGTGTTGCATTTTGAAGGGAAACACAACTAATAGCTGAGTGCGGAAAATTAATTAGTGTTCAAACCACTTGCTGCCACTTCCTGCTATGCCTCCCCTGCTGGAGGATTGTGCTTCCCTTCTCTACTCAGGTAGAAACCTGCGCAAACCCCTTGCTTTGGCTGGCGAAATGGAAGCAGAAGAGCTTGCTGTGATCTCTCATACCCGTATCATAAGGCTGGACATTTTCCACACCCAACCAGCTCATTGGGCCTCTGTCCTGAGGAAGCCAATAAGAGCTATGCCGCTGCCAACCCTTGGTGAACCTACAGCCAGGCAAGAAACATTGTTGTCGTTGGAGCTGTTACCAGCGCAGGTTGTACTATCTGGATTGATATAAGAGGTAGGGTGGAATCAAAGATGCTGTTAAAGTGAGGAGCTGATGTCAGGCACAAGAGTCCAGTGTAGGTTAACCACCAGCAGTCATTTCCAAACATGCCTCTGCACAGTGCAGTTTTATCCTGGGAGTAGGGAACACTGAGCTTGCATCTGCCTTCATTTGCCATAGCAGCGCAGCAGTGTGGCAGCCGGTGTTCATGGCCCTCTCTCCAAGGTGAGAAGAGAAGCGTCTTCCTCAATCTTTGTTCAAATATCACTTTCTCAGTAAGGCATGACCCTCTCTTTCAAGCTGAAAACAGACCCTCATCATCTGTTGCACTCTGAATCTCCCCTGCTGTGTTTTCTCCAGTCTTGCACCACCGTGTGTGTGTGTGTGTGTGTGTGTGTGTGTCTGTGTAAAATATATACACCAGTTGCCTGCTGGAAAAAAACTTATCCAAAACTTATATAACACTTATCTAGTTGCAAAGCCCTGAAAATTACTTTACATCTCACAGTGCCTCCATGAAAAATGTCACAATTCCCTCTTTTACAGATGAGGCGGGGAGAAAGGATAAAATACTAGGAAATTTGCTCCAACTATTTCTTTAGTATCAACTTGCAAGAGAGACATCATCTGTTTTCTCCAAGAGATAAAGAATATCCTAGTTCAGACAGACTGTGACCTATACAAGCTTGACATATCTTGGTGAATGAATGACTTATTTACAACTGGGTAGGGTCTAGCAAAGTCTCTCATGATACTGCCAAAGACAGTAAGCACTGCTTGCAACCAAAGTCAGAATGTATTATTGTGACACTACCATTTGGAAGATGAAGGCTATACAAGGGCTTCAAAAAGTTCATGGAAAATGGAATTAAAAGATCAGTTTACTTTGGTGCAAAAATTGTGCTGAAATGCAAGCTTCAGTTTTTCATAATACACATTTTTCATAAAGTTTTTGAAGATGTCTCATATTTAGGTTTCCAGGTTCTTCTTCTTTTTTTTTTTTTTTTTTTTTTTTTTTTTTGATAGGCAGAGTGAGACAGTGAGAGGGAGAGACAGACAGAAAGGTCTTCCTTCTGTTCATTCACCCCCCAAATGGCTGCTACATAGGATGATTAAAACTAAATTGGGGCTGGCGCCGTGGCTCAATAGGCTAATCCTCTGCCTTGCGGCGCCGGCACACCGGGTTCTAGTCCCGGTCGGGGCGCCAGATTGTGTCCCGCTTGCCCCTCTTCCAGGCCAGCTCTCTGCTATGGCCCGGGAGTGCAGTGGAGGATGGCCCAAGTGCTTGCGCCCTGCACCAGCATGGGAGACCAGGAAAAGCACCTGGCTCCTGGCTTGAGATCAGCGCGATGCGCCAGCCACGGCAGCCATTGGAGGGTGAACCAACGGCAAAAGGAAGACTTTCTCTCTGTCTCTCTCTCTCACTGTCCACTCTGCCTGTCAAAAAAAAAAAAACAACAACAACAACAACAAAAAACACCTAAATTGGGGGCCAGTGCTGTGGTGTAGTGGGTAAAGCCACCACCTGTAGTCCCATATGGTCACTGGTTCAGAGTGGACATGGATGGGCCCAGCAGCCATTTGGGGAGTGCAGCCATTGCAGCTATTTGGGGAGTGAACCAGCAAATGGAAAACCTCTCTCCCACTCTCTCTCTCTGCCTCAGCCTCTGTAAATCTGCCTTTCAGATAAATAAATAAATATTAAAAAAGAAAAACTAAAAGTGGACCTGGCATGACTGTATTGGTTTTCAAGTACTAGCTCAACAGTAATCCAAGGTCCAACAATAATATAAGGTCCAATGGGTGCTTTAATGAACAATGGCTTTTAATTTTGCAAAAGAGACAGGAGTACAGTTCAAAATGATGTGATTTAATGTTTAACTTTAACTCAGTGAAAGTATTTTTATAAAGCAGTTGTACTAAATTATGTCTCTTACAATTCTGAGTATTTTACTATGTGAAAACTCTATGATAGGAGTCACTATAAAATGTCTAATTTAAAACTAATCATTGGAAAATAATCTATAATGAATAGCAAAAGAATAATCTGATACTTCAGGAATTTCCAACTACCCAATTCAGATACAAGAAACACTTTTGCTTGCTATATCTTTCATTTACATATTGGGCATAAAATATTCCCAAATAGTGACATAGTTATAAATTATATTTTAGTTGAATATAGAATACACCACATAAATCAAAGTTTTGACACAGAGTTAATTAAGAAAAGTCCAGTTGTACAACATTTTTTGTGTGTGGAAAAAGAAGTAATACAAAATGGTTGACCATATGGTCTGTTAGTCCTTTTGTTAATCACCTACAAATCACTACAGAGATTTTACAGCTGCTACTTCTTATTAACTGTAGCATGGTTTCCCCCGAGATTTGATTCTTTTGAAACAATCTTATTTTAACTACTAACATTCATATTTTTAATAGTCTATTACAAGAAGATTGGCTATTCAGCACATATATTTAAAGGAATGATGCTTTATATTAAATTCAGGTTAATTACTTGATAAAAGCTTCAGCAAACTGAAATATTGCAATCATTTTAATTTAAGTCAACATTTCGATATTCTCCATGAACATCTGAGAGCCTGGAGATGAAATGCAGCAGGCAGACATTTAAGGTTATACAACAGCTTCTGATCTAGAAGGCAATTTGTTATTTCTTAAAAATGATCTATTTTATATAAGCCATATCTAATTTAGAACATGTGCTTTAAACAATGTTGAGATAAACAGCATTCAAATAAGTTGGAATTTCATCACTCAAGAAATCTAGAACAATTATTACTTTTTCAAAGTTAAGCAGTTGGATAGAATGTCAGAGAACATGACATGAAATCAAAATAAAATTGAAGTATAAAATCCTGATAAAACACTTAATTCTGTTCTCACCTGAAAGTGTTTGTAACAACTCTACTCTTTATCCAATTGAACTGCTGAGCCTCCGCGCAAATCCTGACCCAGCCGAGATCATGACTGACTCCTCACTTGCATCTACTGTACACAATGGTCCTCTTAAATAAGTTCTAGAAGTATTGACTGAAATAAAAGATCTATACATCTCAAATGAAATAAATGTCTTACTTTGGTAATGCATACATTGATCTGTCACTTTTGTCAAATGATAATAGTATATAAGAAGCCAAAAATTTTACTGAGTATAGGAAATAATTAACCAATATCCAAAAAGCCCTTTTAACAAACAGTTACAAATTCTTCTAAGCTTGATACTGCCCTGCCAAGCTAACAGGTTTTCTTCTTACTAACTGCGCAGATTTTCAGAAAAGCTAATATCAATTACTTTGATTTCCCAGGCTGCTCAAACTGCTAATGGAACTTAGTAATTAAAGTTCTTTTAAAACAATCCCACTCTGAGTATCTCTCTGCTCAGCCTTAGCGCGAGCAGCCGTCCACATTATCATCAATCGTTGACAATGTAATATACATTGGATGTAGTAGAGGTGATCATTATCTAAAATCCTGTTTCTGAAATGTGACTTCTATCCCAGAAAGAGCATGTAATGAGGATTTAAGATATTTCTTTCTCTGATAACGATTCTATCATGAATCTTGTATACATTATTCATATTCAGAGGCAAAGATCTCTACTTGAAATATTCCTGGTCTCCTTCATAGTATGTGAATTCTGCCATCATTTTAAAAGGCCATTTTCCCCATTTCCTATCTTTAACCACAAACGTAATAAGATACAGATACACAACACACATGATATTGTCTTTCACTTGTATTGGAGCAGATCCCCAAATTGATCATTAGCATCCAGAACAATATATTTCCCTAACAGAACTGCAAATGTGCAAAGCAAAAGCAAAATAAACAAACAAAAAACAGGGGCAGGGGAAGCAAAATGAGTTTGAAAAGGAAAATAAAAAGTCAACAATTTTATAGAGCTGTTGGGCAGCAGCTCAAAGGGCCTTCGGTAAAGTGACAAGTATAATTCAAGAAATCATAAGCTCTTCTGGTAAAATGGTCATCTTGTCCAAAGCTTCACTCAAACACATCAGGATTTGCACCCACCCACCATACTAATGAAACTGTTAACATAGTGCATTGGGAGGGCTGGTACAGTGACCTACTGTGCACAATGTTTCTGGAGAAAAATAAAACCTTCAGAGCAGAGTCATTTGCATTAGTCTTCAACAAGCCTGAGGAATGACTTTCATTACAGTCCATATAATGTTGTATCAAGTCGTCCATAAATTTAAAGCCAAAATTAAATCACCACAGTCAACAATCAATTACTGCTAGAGGACTCATTGCCTTTATTGCTTCGGTTGTAGCAACAAGTTTTGCAAAAACAAACTACAATACCAACTCTGTGGCCTGCTTGGGAGTTTCTTGTAAGATGGGCTATTTAAGAATGATTTTCTTTAACTGTAATAAGGAAGAGATATAGGGAAACAAGACAAAAACAAAAATTGTAATGATAGGAAAAACTGTGCCCAAGACAAGTATAATATAACATATAACCTTGGATATAAATCCAATTGGTAGTTCTAATATAATAGAGGTAATGAGGCTAACTTCTCTAGAATAATACATTTTATAATCATCTTCTTGGTGGCAAACATATAAAAAACTGAAATTCACAGAATTTTTAGGTATAATCATGTGTGAAAATGATTTTAATTTAAAATATTAAATAGTTTTAACTTTCAAGACTTGTCATATATAATTTATACTTTATGTTTGCATGATTTTTGAATATATCATTAATATGTATATTATAGTATTCACTATTCTTCCTTATGTCACCATACAGCTTACATGGGCCTGTATTCACAGTATAAATCATCAGGAGGGACGACTGTTTAGCACAGCAATTAAGATGCCAACTTACAGCCCCTATCAGTGTACCCAGATCTGAGTTTCAGACTCACTCCTGATTCCATCTTTTTGCCAAGGTACACCCTGGAAAGCAGCAGATGATAGCTTAAGTACTTGGGTTCCTCCCCACCCTCTTCCATGGGAGACACAGATTGAGTTCCAGCTTCTGGATTTGACCTAGCCTATCCTCTGATGTTGTGTGCATTTGGGGAGTGAACCAGCAGATGGGAGATGGAGATCTCTCTTTGTCTCTATCTGTCTCCATTTCTCTGTCTCTCTACCTTTCAGGTAATAAAAACCCAAAAAACAAATCAAAACAAAATCATCAAGCTAAATCTTTAAATAAGTCATCTATTTAGACACTGGGAAAGGAGAGATTATAATTTGTAAAGTTTCACTATCTAGAGCAGTTCTGGTGCATATAAAAACAGATTTATAGACCTTCACACACTTGGCTGGTTTTTGACTTGTGAAAACAGGAATTCAAATAGACCTGGAGACTGCAGATTGCCTTGGTTTTGCACCCACTCCCTGATTGGAAGTGTCAGTGAGCACAAACACTGGTGTCGCCAGTCCTATATCCCTTTCTTTGGGACCCTGCATGTACCTGGAATGGCAGAAAGATGAAATGGAGTGAGGGAAGCAGGAGGGCTATGCCCCCTGAACTAAAAAAGATAGCAAAGCCTAGAAAACCGCTTTTTATCATTGCCACAAATGTTCTAGGTACAAGTGGTTTGGCATGCAAAGTACATTCAGCTAAACATTAGTAACTTATGATTAGGAATGGAAAATGCTAAAGAAGAAATGAGAGCATTACAGAGAAAATGCAGCACATGAAGAAACCACTACTTGGCATGGAGGCAACTAACCAGCATTCGCAAAATGCTCCAGTGGCAATGCCATTCCTGAACACACAGACTTCCTGGACCAGGAAGTCAGAATTCCCAGACCTGAGTGTATCTTCACCTCCTTCTGCCCTGGGTGCCTCCCACAGAGGACTCAGGTCACCAGCTTTGGAAAGCTCCCCTCATGTCACTTCTGCTGAAACTCTTACCACTCGTATGGTAGGAACACATTTACACACCTCTGTCTTCCTGCCTCCATACCTCTCAAGGAGCAGATTTCATTGTCTTGTTCAGCTGTGCCACTAGTATGACTGCTGACACTGGTGAGAAATGGACACCTATTCATTTAATTGGATGAACTTTGCTAGATATCAACATTCACACTTGTTAATACTGATGATTGATGTCCCTTTCATTCTCTGTAATTCAATGATTTCACTGTATTTTACATCAGCTATTTAGTTCTATATTTTGCACATGCTAAAGAACAAAGCACATTTTATACTTCACCTTGATGTCACCCTTCACACATGCCAGCTGTGGGTGCTCAAAGGCCTCAAGTTTCATCCATAACAGGTATCAGGCAACCACTTACATATTTTTAACAAATGGGATTGGACATAGACATGGGTCTAAAGAAAGGCTGTCAACTGTCATGAATTCAATTACCAAAATATACAATTTCCTCTACAGATGTTTCCTACACTCTTTATTGTTTCTATTACAGTAGGCAGTGTTTGCAACAGAAACCATGATACAAACTCTGTTGCCTGCCTGGGAGTTTCTGTAAGAAGGATGCCTGTAAGACTCTATTTTATCATCCTCTTCCCTTTACATCCCTCTCTCTCTCCTCCATCTCTCTTCTCTGTTTTCATATTTAACGAGAAACATTAAAAGTCATGAGGTGAATACCTCAACGGCATGACCACTGCAGGTTTGGGGCCTGGGAGCCTGGGAGCCTGGGAGCCTGAGATCTAAGAAATATTACCACTCTTTCCAGCCTCCCAACCTCAATTCTTTGTGCACATTCACTGAATGGTACCCCAACTCTGAAGCAGGAAGACAGCAGGCACATCTCAGAGACAAAGCTGGCTCTCAAACTGCCACATGTCACAAAGCATCCTGGGTAGAAGCCTTTCTGTAAGAATTAAAATGGTTCTGCTGGTCTGAGTACTATGACTGAGGGGTAGTGGAAACTACAGAAAAAAATTAAATATTATGAAGATACTTGCTGAATCTCAGTAACAGTTACATATTGCTTAAATATTAACATATTTACAAAAACGCTAATGCTAAATTGGTCTAATTTTCATATATTCTTAATTCAAATATTGGGAATATTGGGCAATACTCTTTTCTGTTGAAACGAGTCACAGGGGGAAAAATATCAGTGACATCAGTACACAAGAACAGCATCAAATGTTTGGCTAAGATAAGGCTTCGAGGTTATGGAGTCACGTCCAGCCACTGTGGAGCAAGAACAGAAGAACAAAACCTAACCAAGAAGTAAGATCTAGTTATGTTGCTAACCTTCACACCTGACTAATCAGGAAGTATGGTCCAAAAAAGTTAGAAATTGCTAAAAGGTAATATGCCTGTGAAAGGTATCTTAAGAGAATTGATTAAGTAGTCTCATAGGCAAATCCTAATTGTCTGTGGGTTGTTTCAGCAGAAGTGACATGAGGGGGAGCTTTCCAAAGCTGGTGACCTGAGTCCTCTGTGGGAGGCACCCAGGGCAGACAGAGGTGAAGAATATAATAGAAATCTTGTTCCAGATTTTTACATTACCAGTCTAGGCATGGTGACCTGTATGGAGATCACCATATGATCTACTGCATGTAGATGTTGTACAACAGAAATGAAGCCAGCGCCCATGAAGAAGCACGATGCAGTCGGAGACGCTGCCCTCATGCAGCATTCATCATGCTTGAGTCCCCCCCCCACCCCGAACAAGCTCATTATTCCCAGCATTCCACTTATAACATAAAAGAACCATCCTTGTGATTTTCCAGAGGTCCCCCTGGAGAATGCAAAGACAGCATTAAGTGCAAAGTATGTCCTGGGGGAAAAGTGTGTTTCTAAATTCAGGATCACATCTGGGAAAGGCAAAAATCAAGAGCTGTCAGAGGAAATTTGCTCACTTGAATAAGAGAAAACCACTGGAGCATGAGAAACAATCCTTGGTCGCTTATTTATTCAGAGTGACCAAGGAAGGCACCCAAGTGTGAGGAACCTCTAGCTCCTGACAAGAGAGGAACAGGGATCCTTGGTTATTTGTTTGTAATGTTTCTTTTGTTTTGTTTTAGTAAATAGTCAAGGACTTGATAAGGTCAACCCAAAACTGAGACAGTATTCTGCTGAGAAACAGAATCTCTGCTCCTAGGCAGATTACTCAGAAGGTAAAGACTAACGTGCATCATTCTTGGTTCACTCTGAGTCTTTGAGAATTCTAAGATCAATTTATCATGCTAACTTGAAGAAGTCATTTTTTAGTTTTGTGCTGATGTCATGTTTGGCATCTCATGTTTCCATGAGATTCATTTATTTCCTTGAATTGTTTTGTGAATAACTCTATCAAAACTATGAAAACTTGACTAAAAACTTAACACATTTCAGTATTTCCTTTCAGACTCAGATATTATAAAACATGGTAAATAAAACTCACTTCACTGAGACATTCTACAATATGCCATCTACACATCGTAATTCACCATTCTCTTCAGAGACTTGAACAAACCAATACTTTACCTAGTCTCTCTGTTTTTCACTTTTTTCTCAAAAAAACCAAAAATATTTACATAGCTATATTCCTTTGTCATTATCTCCCCTAATGACAATATTAGTAATAATTTTTAGAAATGCTATAACTAGTACTGAAACAGTATTTTACACTTTGTGTTTCTGTGTGGGTGCAAACTGATGAAATCGTAATATATACTAAATCAATCTTCTGTATATAAAGATAATTGAAAATGAATCTTGATGTGAATGGAATGGGAGAGAGAGTGGGAGATGGGAGGGGTGTGAGAGGGAGGGAAGTTATGGGGGGGGAGCCATCGTAATCCATAAACTGTACTTTGGAAATTTACTAAATACAAGTTAAAAAAAAAAGAAAGAAAGAAAAAAAAGACAAAAAAAAAGAAATAGAAATTTCTATTTCACAGAGAATATTGGCTCAGAAGTAAGAGAATTGTCTGTTATATGTAGCATTTCAGCCTGTAAGCAAAGTTCATAAACACACAGAATATTTACACTTTTCTAAAGTCATACTCACCCCAATTCACTTCCATAAACTGTCCAAATACGAACACATTCATTGATATGATCCAAAAAATAAAAAATAGAAATGTAAAAATTTGTATTCTATATGATTTAGAAATTTTTAAAATATCTAAAATATTCTTCTTAATTTAATACTAATCTCAATTTTGAAGTTATCTTAGCCTTGAAATTATGTTTAAACTGATACTATATAAAACATAACTATTAGTATAAAATCATTGGTTAAAATCATGATTCAAAATATTTGCTTTTTTTTGGAAAACATGTCCCAATTGTAAACATTATAAAGGAAAAATGCTATATAAGTGGTTTAGAAAACTTAGATTGGTGACGTCAAGAAAAATACTAAAACTTATAAAAAATAATGTGTCCTTATTCTTAAAACTGAAAAATCAGAACAAAGTAATAAAACATTTTTTCCTTAAAGAAAAAGCATTAAACAAATTTAACATATTGAAAGATCCATCTTGATTATATGAGCTTCGGGTCTTAAAAGGTTTCTTTTAAGTAGTTTCCAAAGAAGAACATTTTAAGGCTGAACAGTACTAGAAGTGAATCTGAATTTTCTGAACATCTTAAATTGAACATAATTTAAATATGAACATTTGTTGAATTAATTGCAGAGCACAAGAAAATTGAAGGATATAGTAGATTTGACAGTTAACAACATGGATTAAAAGTTTTATGCTTTCCTATCCATTTTATATTCTCAGATCCAATACTGATGCAGTGGCTCAATACCTAATCAGACATAAAAACTGACATAGACACGATGCTGGGCAATAAGAATGAAGAACAAACATATCTTCCACTATGTGCAGTTATTTGAGAAGAGCTGTCAAATTTTAAATTCACCTGGAAATAAGAACACTTGCAGATATACTTCAGCATGAAGGCAAATAAAAGAAAATCATACGTACTTTCAATTAATGGGTATTTTTGTGGAAAGTTGCAATGTTCTGACACGTATATCTGGTGTTTATAATTTTATTTCCAAATTCTAAGCAAATGAATAATAATAATGGCTTTATGTTTACTATTAGCCTATGAATATACTGACTTTTATTAATACAGTGAGTTTTAAATGGTTTCAAAATGAAGGTTTTACTCAGTTTTTAAAATGCTTTTATTATTTATGAAATATATTAAATTTTCAATTTAGTAATTTAGTTTACTTAATACTCATTTTTCCACATGCATGGTAATGAATTGTTCAACTTATTAATATACTCTGGGATTCCATAATTTTAAATATTGTACCTGCTGTTGCTGCTGACATCCCCTACCATCAGCAGAAATCATCCCTGTGGGTGTTAAGGACCTATCTATGATAGTACACTTTTCTGGTGCCACTGTTGCTGCCACTAGAGGTCCCCATGCCAGTGGTGATCATTCTCTGGGATTCAGGATGTTTCTGGCCAATATGCCCTCAGCAGTACTTTGGTAGTTAATAGAGGCTTTGATTGCCAATCAGCACCAATCCCCTGGGTCTTGAGGTCACATATCCCTGGCAGCCAGCATCTACTAAAAAGTCACACTACTACCTTCACAAAAATTAAGCATGAGACATTCATATATACCACTGATGTTGATTACAGCTTAAGAATTCATATAGAGGTTAAACCTCTGTGCCCAATTAAGGTCAAAACCAAAGCATCCTAACCAGTCAATGCCCTAAAACTCACCTACAGGAAAATGTGTATTTCCCTGTGAAAGATATTCCATAATATTAGAAGAGATGACTGTTACGAAATGAGGAAAATAATCCATGATCTGAAAGAGGAAAAAAAAAAAGACATAGAGTTCACTTAAAAATCCTGATGCTGAAGGGTTGATACTGTGGCATAGTATGCTAAGCCTCTGCTTAGGGAGCCAGCATCCCATATAGGCAAGGGTTTGTGTCCTGCCTGCTCCTCTTCTGATCCAAAGCTCTGCTTATGGCCAGGAAAAGCAATGGAAAATGTTCTAAGTGCTTGGGCCCCTTCATACTCGTGGGTGAACTGGAAGAATCTCCTAGCTCCTGGCTTCTGATCAGTGCAGCTTCAGCTGTTGTGGCCATTTGGGGAGTAAACCAGCAGATGAAAGACTTCTCTCTCTGTCTGTAACTCTAGCTCTTAAAGAAATAAATAAAATCTTTTAAAAAAATTTTTAAAAACTTTGAAGCTGAATAATTCAGAGGAAAAAAAGGCAATGTAACATCAGCAAAAAAATAGGACAAGCAGAAGGAAAAAATATTGTAACTTAAAGATGGACGTTTTTGAAATAATCCAGCCATAGAAAAAATATTCTTTAAAATAAAGAAAGCCTAAGAGATTTTGATGTATTGTTAAGCAAACAAGTATTTGTATTGTGGGAGTTCCAGGAGGAAAAGAGGAGAAAAGTATAGAAGCACTTAGGCAGTGAAATAATAGCTAAAAACTCCTACAACCTTGAAACAGATATAGACATCCAGATCTAGGAAGCTTAGAAGAAACCAAATGTACTCAACCAAAAAAGGCTCTCTCCAAGACATATTACAGGCAAACTGACAAAAGAACAAGTCAAAGGGACTGCTAAAAATAGCTAGAGAAAAGCATCAAGTCATATATAAGGGAATATCCATTAGACTAACAGAAGATTTCTCAGCAGAAATTGTATGCACCAGCAAGGACTGGGATGATATAGTCAGAGTCCCAAAACAAAAACTGTCAACCAAGAATAATATATCCAGAAAGCAAAATAACAGGAAAGCTTCTTACTTATCAATCACCTCTAACTTAAATGGATTAAATCCCTCAATCAAATGATGTAGATGAGACAAGTAGATTAAAAAGAAGACTCAACTATATGCTGCCTTAAAGAAATTGGTTGAACCAGTAAAGCCTCATGTAGACTGAAAGTATGAGGATGGAAAACATACTCCATGCAAATGGAAACCAAAAGCATCCTTTGTCCTCAGTGTTTGAAGACAGGACTGGAGAGCACCTTCACTGGAGTAACAGTTAATGCTCAGGTACACATAGCCTAAAATCTGAAGCCTTTTCCCAAAGCCCTAGACATATATCTAGAAAACAACTGAACCTTTCAGAGAGATAGACACTGCCCCACAAAGAGACCAATATTCCCATAAAAACTACTCATTGACCTCCATTGGCTTCAGAGAGCACTAATTCTCTTGACAAACTTGTGGTCAGATAGTTTCTGCTAGATGTCAACAAAAACAAATTTGATTATTTAATGATGTAAGCATGCATTTGTGTGTGCATACACATATGCATGTTTGTGTTTATGTGTATATATGTATTATATATAACTAAAACTTTTCTTTCAGTGATTTATAAAGTGTTTAACTGTACATGCATTCCATATATTTATTTTTCATATTGTAATATGCATATAGTCCATTGAAACTGTTTTTTTAATAAAACTTTGTGGGTTTTTTTTTGTATTTATTTGACAGGTAGAGTTATAGACAGTGAGAGAGAGAGACAGAGAGAAAGGTCTTCCTTCCATTGGTTCACTCCCTAAATGGCCGCTATAGCCGGAACTGCGCTGATCCAAAATCAGGAGTCAGGTGCTTCTTCCTGGTCTCCCACGTGGGTGCAGGGCTCAAAGACTTAGGCCATCCTCCACTGCTCTCCTGGGCCGCAGCAGAGAGCAGGACTGGAAGAGGAGCAGCCGGGACTAAAACCGGAACCCATATAGGATGCCGGCGCCGCAGGCGGAGGATTAACCAAGTGAGCCACAGTGTTGGCCGCAAAACTGTTTTCTAATTTACATCGTTGTTAACTCTATTCCACTGAGTACTGATAGTATTCCTAAATTTATGTGTTTGTGATAGCTTTGTATATTATTAACATTATTCTATATTGCAAATTATATAAGCTATCAAGAAAGAAAAAAAAACTAGTCACTATAATCTCACTTATGGAGAGGGCAGATTATTTAAATAAAATACAAATAATGGAATCTTCAGTGCCATAACTGGTTTTTTTTTTATTTTTATTTTATTTTATTTTTTTTTGACAGGCAGAGTGGACAGAGAGAGAGAGACACAAAGAGAAAGGTCTTCCTTTGCCATTGGTTCAGCCTCCAATTGCCGCCGCGGCCAGCGCACTGCACTGATCCGATGGCAGGAGCCAGGTGCTTCCTCCTGGTCTCCCATGGGGTGCAGGGCCCAAGCACTTGGGCCATCCTCCACTGCCCTCCCAGGCCACAGCAGAGAGCTGGCCTGGAAGAGGGGCAACCGGGACAGAATCCGGCGCCCCGACCGGGACTAGAACCCGGTGTGCCGGCGCCGCAAGGCGGAGGATTAGCCTAGTGAGCCGCAGCGCCGGCCACCATAACTGGTTTTTGTGCCTCTACAAGGAAACAGTCTGTCAGTTTTACATCTGAATACAGCAAGTCTTTCCTGCTCTACAGTGGAGAGCTAAGAGCTACAATAAAGCGATCTTTCTTTCGCAGCTCTTCTTTTTAGAATTTATTCCTTTACAGTATGAAAAAGCAGAGTCAGGGATTCTTTAATCATCTCTTTGATATCTAGATTTTTTGATGATATATGTATTTAGCTGAATGAGTCATTAAGTGGAATACAAGCTAAGGAAGAAATTGGTGGCAAAAAGTGCACTTGGATATACTAAAAAGTTAAGTGGTTTCCCGAAAACTAAATTGTGCTGTCAAAAAAAAAAAAAAAAATGTACTCAGGGGGCTGGCGCTGTGGTGCAGCGTGTTAAAGCCCTGGCCTGAAGCACCAGCATCCCACATGGGCACCAGTTCTAGTCATGGCTGCTCCTCTTCTGGTCTGGCTCTCCGCTATGGCCTGGGAAAGCAGTAGAAGATGACACAAGTCCTTGGGCCCCTGCATCCATGTGGGAGACCCAGAGGAGGCTCCTGGCTCCTGGCTTCGGATTGGCACAGCTCTGGCCGTTGTGGCCAATTGGGGAGTGAACCATCGATGGAAGACCTCTCTCTCTGCCTCTCTTCTCTCTGTGTAACTCTCTCACTTTCAAACAAATAAATAAAATCTTTTTTTTTTTTTTGACAGGCAGAGTAGACAGTGAGAGAGAGAGAAAGAGAGAGAAAGGTCTTCCTTTACCGTTGGTTCATCCCCCAAGTGGCCGCTATGGCCGAAGCATTGCGGCGGGCGCGCTGCACCAATCCGAAGCCAGGAGCCAGGTGCTTCTCCTGCTCTCCCATGCGGGTGCAGGGCCCAAGCACTTGGGCCATCCTCCACTGCACTTCTGAGCCACAGCAGAGAGCTGGCCTGGAAGAGGGGCAACCGGGACAGAATCTGGCGCCCCGACCGGGACTAGAACCCGGTGTGCTGGCACCACAGGCCTAGCCTATTGAGCCATGGCGCCAGCCCAAATAAATAAAATCTTTAAAAAAATGTACTCACATAAAAGGAATAATTAACTAATCAGATATAGTGGATGGCATTATTTCACATTGATCTTTTTTTTTATTATCTCATGGATTTGATATATTGCTCTTTTTTTTGCTAATATTTATTTATTTATTTAAAAGGTAGAGTTAGAGAGAGGCAGAGAGAGAGGTCTTCCATCCACTGGTTCACTCCCTAGATGGCTGCAATGGCTGGAGCTGCACTGATCCAAAGCCAGGAGCCAAGAGCTTTTTCCGGATCTCCCACGTGGGTGCAAGGCCCAAGGACTTAGGCCATCTTCTACTGCTTTCCCAGGCCATAGCAGAGAGCTGGATCAGAAGTGGAGCATCTGGGACTTGAACTGGTGCCTAAATGGGATGCTGGCACTGCAGGCAGCAGCTATACCCGCTATGCCCCAGTGCTGGCCCCTGATCTTATTTCTAAACATGTCTCCTCAAAAACAAACAAACAAACAAATAAAAAAAAAAAACCTCTCATCAAAACACGTTAGTGTTAGCTAAATACAGAAGATGCTCTTGATTAGGAAATTAAAACAACATTGAGGCTGGCACCGCGGCTCACTAGGCTAATCCTCTGCCTGCAGCGCCGGCACCCTGGGTTCTAGTCCTGGTACCCTGGGTTCTAGTCCCGGTTGGGGCACCGGATTCTGTCCCAGTTGCTCCTCTTCCAGTCCAGCTCTCTGCTGTGGCCCAGGAAGGCTGTGGAGGATGGCCAGGAGGAAGCACCTGGCTCCTGGCTTCAGATCGGCGCAGCGCGCCAGCCATAACAGCCATTTGGGAGGTGAACCAACGGAAGGAAGACCTTTCTGTCTCTCTCACTGTATAACTTTCTCTTTGTCTCTCTCTGTCTAACTCTGCTTGTCAAAAAAAAAAAAAAAAAAAGCATTGAAAGATATAAAACAAAATGCAAAGGGTTCATCCCCTGCCTTCTGAGCCCTTTCTTCAGAAAGCTATCAATAATATTTTTTCTCTCCACGTAAATCCAAATACATGTATCTCAAAAGTAGTATTTTATTAAATAAATTTATAAATTAAGTTTGTATTATTCATAATAAAGTAAATCAATAAGTATGAATACTCTGGTTTCAAAAATCATTTTGCTCAAAGCAAAAACACATTAGATGTCAGATGCCACAGAAGACAAATGTGAATTTAACAAATGGTATTACTCATTTTATTCAGGTATTTTAATTTGGTTACTTAATATACAAAACTATGATTCAAACATTTGAACAGATGCACCGTGGAAAGGTGTCAACAGCTTGCCTTAAGATTCCAAACCCAAAATCTGAATAAGAAGTAATTAAGAAAGTTTGATTTCAAAGTTGAATTGCCAATAATATAGAAAAGTTAACTATGTATTCATGAATAAAAGTCCAGCAAAAAAATATTTAGAACTTCCAGCAAGTATTGAGCTAACACCACACACTCACTTTTATTTTTTTATTTTTTTTCACACACTCACTTTTTGCTCTACAACTACGGAGGTCTGCCAAGGTTTGATTAGCCACTCTGTGGCTCAGCAAGGAAGTAGGAATTTGCTCCTGAGCCCAGCGTGATCACAATCACAATTCTTCATCCTTTATTTTCCTGTTCTAGCCATTTCCTCTCTCATCCACTTGTCAATCACTCCTCTGTTGCAAACAAGAGGTGTTCAGAAATATTTGCAGTTGTTGGCTACAGAACATCAGTGCTCAAGTTGCTGGCTCTAAAGCCTAGAACCAGCCCTATGTTTCCATAGTACAAAGACATCAACCCTGAAGCAGAGTCTGTTGACGACTAGACAGGTTCCTAAGTGTTTCCCCACATCACCCTCTCCCCAGCTAAACTCAGAAAGGCCTCAAGAAGAATGTGAAGAAAGTTATAAGAGGGAGGGGCCAGTGCTGCAGCATAGCGGGTGAAACCACCGCCTGCAGTGCCAGCATCCCAAATCAGCACTGGTTCTAGTCCCGGCTGCTATACTTCCCATCCTGCTCTTTGCTATAGCCTGAGAAAGCAGTAGAAGATGGCCCAACTCCTTGGGCCCCTGCATCCATAAAGGAGACCTGGAAGAAGCTCCTGGCTCCTGGCTTCGGAACGGCACAGCTCCAGCTGTTGCGGCCAATTGAGGAATGAACCAGTGGATGGAAGATCTCTCTCTGTCTGTCTGTCTCTCTCTCTCTGCCTCTCCTTTTTCTCTCTGTGTAACTCTTTCAAGTAAATAAATACATCTTTTAAAAAAAAGAACGGTATCAAAGGGAGACTTTATGTACAAAACAACACCACTTCATAACTCAAGACTCTAATACTGAACATCACATGTGTTTGACAAGAGAAAGCCTTTTCCTGCAAGCTTCAAAATGTCCTGCATAAAGAATATAATTATAATCATACTTTTGGAATATATATAACTTATCATTTATATCATAATTAATTGTGGGCAGGTATTTGGTACAGCAATTAAACCACTGCTTGGGACACCCCATTCCATATCAAAGTGCCTGGGGTTAAGTCTCAGCTCGGCTCCCGATTCCAGCTTCCTGTGAATGTGCACCTTGGGAAGCAGTAGGTGATGGCTAAGTCTTTGTTTCTCTACCACTCATATCAGAGACATGGATTGAGTTCCTGGTGCCCAGCTTAGTCCTAGCTGTTGCAGGCATTTGGGGACTGAACCAGCAGACAAGAGATCTGTCCTCTCTCTCTCTCTCTCTCTCTCTCTCTCTCCATCTCTGCCTTTCAAATAAATAAATAATATTATGCTTAATGAGACTGCAGTAGTTACTTAAGTATTTACAAATTATGTGTGTCAATTTGTCTGGACTATAGGACCCAGTTGTTGGGTCAAGTAGTCATCTAGGTACTGTACTGTGCTGAAGATGTTTTGTAGATGTGATTAACATTTACAACCAGTTGATTTTAAGTAAAGGAATCTACCCTCAAAGTTTGGGTGAGCCTCATCCAATCAACTGAAAGCCTTAAGAGCCAAAAATTGATGCTTCTTGGAGAAAAAAAAAATTCTGCTTCAAGATTGTAACACAGAAACTCTGTCTGAATTTCTAGCCTGTCCTCAGATTTCAGACTTCCCAGCCCCACAATCATATGAGACAAATCCATTCTATATAAATATATTTACATGTATTTTGTGTCTTTGGAGAACCCTGATTGGTACACATATCAAGTTTTTCCCAATGCAAAATCCAATAAATCTTTATTGAGTGCATCTGCAAGCCAGGCACTGTTCTACAGGATGATGATACAACTATAAATAAAACAGACAAAAATTTTCACTTTCACAGTTGTTGCTGTGGATTCGTTTCTGGGAGGAGGAGCGTGGTGGGGGCAAGAGACACAGAGTCACCACACAGACCCCAGGAGTCGGGTGAAAGCAGGCCTGAGGCAAGCAGCCTGCAGACTAGTTTATTTCAGTTGCTATAACAGCTTATATAGCCAAGGCAGCCAATCCAATCAAGGGGCAGTGTATGCCCTAACCAATCACACCCTGTTGCCAGGCAGTTTCTGAAGCCATCCAATCACTGACTGTTGCCAGGCAGACTCCACTGCCATGTGGTTTCTGAAACCATCCAATCACATTCTGTTGCCAGGCAGATTCTGTTGCCAGTGGCCATCTTGGCACGGCCTTCTCATTCCACCACACACAGTCATACTAATATGATTAACAAGTTGTTAGTTAAGGTGACCATATAACTTATCATACAATCCAGGACACCTGCAAGGGTGAAATGGGCAAAGTAACAATTACACTGGTACAGCCCACCCACACCAGAGCCATTCCAGAAAATCAAGATGCTGTACATGGCCTAACACTTCAGAGAAACTTAGGCCCTTCTCCCCCAAACCAAGAAACATCTCCATAATTCAGAAAGTCAGAAGTGCAGTTCTTATTGAAAGTTTAGGAGGTGACCTGTAGATTCAGGGAGATTTGGGTAACCATTCCAAGGATGCCCTTCTCATTTACACGTTATTAAAAGTGTTCAACATCTGTAAGTCTCAAACATGCTATTTAGAAATCTATATAATTAGAGGACTAATGATGTAAATAGGTAAACACAGACACAAGGTGTTCAATGAAATGTATATAAAGTGAATCATTAAACTGAGCAGGCCTGGGGGTGAAGTGGTGGGCTGAAAAGCTCTATTCCTAAATATATTCATAGATCTGTCTATACTTCCGGGTTTTCTAACATATGTGAATGTATTTTATTGGTTTTGAATTTTTTAACAAAAAATGAAATTTGTACACTGCGTTCTGGAATGCGGAAATAAAATACACTAGGAATATTGAAATTACGGCAAAGCTATCATTTTGAGAATGAACATACATGACTCTAAATCCACCACTTATCACTCTTAATATAGCTATGTCACTGTAGTTCTACCTTTAAAAAGCTTTTTATTCATTAACCTGAATTTTACCCAATATATACAAAAATAAAGCTTCCTTCAAAACACGTCAAACAATCCTTCCACCTAGCTGGAACCTACTTCTCGGAAACAAAAGCCACAAGGATGCCTCTCCCAGTTCCACACTTTCTACAACACTGCTGAAACCCATGTGACCACTGTACTGTGGTGGACCAGGCCCATTTACTGGAACCTATGGATGAGGTCTCCAGGGTGATAAAATCCTTTTTTTTCCCCAAATATTTTTCTCCATTGGCTTACTACAGATCTCAGTAATCTCCCCATTCCCTTAGACTCCTCCAAATAAAAGCACGAATGTGGCAGTCCTCTGTGAGACTTAAGGATAACATGGGTGTGACAAACCATTGCAGAAATCAAAGACTTGAGTGACCTCACACAGCGTTTATTTTCCTCTTGATGGTGGAAGATGGAGGGATTGAGAAGATGAAAAGGAGAGGAAACTATGAAATACAGTGTTTTTTTCTTGGTAGGACAGGACCATGCAGGACATCATAATGAGGTCTGCACACGATGGGCCAAGGAAAGATTGTCTCCCTAGTAGAAAATTTTCTCCTAAATAAGTTAAGAACTTAAATATCAATCAAGGTATAATCCCTCACAGATTAGTCTTAACTAAGAGCAACAGCTATATTTTTTATCTAAATTGTAAACAGACACTGTGTTCTTCTTATTACAAATGTGAAGCTCATTATAACTTACATTCTCCTGGAAGATTTTTCAGAAAAAAGAGGTGACAGTCACTTGAATGGTATCACCACTGGCTATATTCTGATGCGCATCTTCATACACACATAGTAACACACTTAAGTGGGACTGTGTTGGAAGTCTGAAAACAAGACAAGTTCCCTCCATTCATGCTTCAGGAAAGGAGTCCTCATCTAGTCTTGCCTTCACTCCATTATATTACCAGATGCTCTTTCAATTACCACGTTCTGAACAAGAAAATTGTTCGAGAAAGACACATTAACCTGAAACATTCTCCATCCAGAATTGGTAATTATTCTCAATGGTATGTCTTAATAATCACAAACATTAACACTTGTAAATAAGATTTTTTAAGAATCACTTTTAAAAGTTTACTGCATATTTATAGTGACAAGATAATGAATATATATACCTACACAAGGCTCAAGTATCTCAATGGTCTATAAATGGATTTAAAACGTGCTCTAAGTCTAACAACTTAAGGCAATGCATATGTTGATATATATGAAGAATCCGAATAAAAATTAAAATTCTTTTCTAACAAAAATATTTCTAAATATCTTGAAATCATGATTTAATTAATAAATTACTATATGTAGCTTTTTACCCATTCTGCTTTATCCCTAAAATTTCATATGCATGGTATAGGTCACAGACCTTTTTTTAGGATGCTCTTATTCATATATTTAAAAATTCCCTCTTATTCTGAGATTTCTGAACCATGCACTACTGATGTCTTGGGCAGGTAGCTCTTTGTTGTAGGACTGCCCTGGGCATCATGGGAGACTTAGGAGTTTTCCTGACTGTGGTCTGCAGGATGCCAGTAGCACCTCTCCAGAGTGAAAACTAAAAACCAAAAATGCCCTCCAGAAAACTGTCACTGTCTCTAGGGGCAAAAGCATCCCTGCTTTAAAATAAGTGCCTTATATCTATGGTTATCTCATATTTGGGCATATGTGGTGTGCATTTTGGTTTTACAAAATTGGATTCTAAAGACACAATTTTATAGCCTACTTTATCAGCTGACTCATGTATTATGGGTCTCAGATTGATTGTGTGCATATTTTCAATGTATTCCTAACTCCTGCATGACATTTCCTTAGAAGGTCATAATACAAATGTTCCACCAATAAGTAACTGTTTTCAATTTTTTCACTATTATACACAGTACTTCCATGACTACTATAATGCATATTCCTCACATTTGTCAGTTAACTCCTTATGTTTTAAGATAATAGCATCCTGGCCGGCGCCGCGGCTCACTAGGCTAATCCTCCGCCTAGCGGCGCCGGCACACTGGGTTCTAGTCCCAGTCGGGGCGCCGGATTCTGTCCCGGTTGCCCCTCTTCCAGGCCAGCCCTCTGCTGTGGCCAGGGAGTGCAGTGGAGGATGGCCCAGGTGCTTGGGCCCTGCACCCCATGGGAGACCAGGAAAAGCACCTGGCTCCTGGCTCCTGCCATCGGATCAGCGCGGTGCGCCAGCCGCAGCACGCCGGCCGCGGCGGCCATTGGAGGGAGAACCAACGGCAAAAGGAAGACCTTTCTCTCTCTCTCTCTCACTGTCCACTCTGCCTGTCAAAAAAAAAAAAAAAAAAAAAGATAATAGCATCCTGAGAATTCATTTTAGGGGCTGGCATTGTGTCATAGCAGGCAAAGCTGCTGCCAGTAACGCCAGCATCCCATATGGGTGCTAGTTTGAATTGTGGCTGCTCCACTTCTGATCCAGCACCTTTGCTAATGCCCCCAGGAAAACAGCAGATGGCCCAAGGGCTTGGGCCCCTACTACCCATGGGAGATATCCAGATGAAGATCCTGGCTCCTCCTCTTGGCTTCAACCTGGCTCAGCCCTGGTCATTGCGGCCATTTGGGGAGTGACCCAGCAGACGAAAGATATTCTCATTAGCGCTCTCTCTCTCTCTCTCTCTGTGCGTGTGTGTGTGTGTGTGTAAATAAACAAATCTTTAAACAAATAATTCATTTAAAATATAAATAAACTATATAAACTCAAAGGACAAAAAACAAAATTGAGAAAACATAATAAAGGGAAAAGGTGAATATATTTGAGATTTCTCATCATTTCTAGTTTCTACCCATACCAAATTTTTATTAGAATAATTGCTGATGAGATTTATTAAAAACAACTTCTAAATGACTGACACCTTTTCTTTTTTTCTCACGATCCTAAACATCTTTTTCAAATACAAAGTAAAACACACATTTCAGAGATCCAAAATGAATCAAAATTACAGCGCCTCTAGCATCTTATCCTTTACAGTTGTGTGATAATTAAAAACAAATCTTATCAAGTCAGCAATTTGAAGATATTTTATTGTTAGCTGTCATAAACTATTCTAAGAGAAAACTCTGAGGTTCTTGCTCTAGAGAATTCCAACTAATGAGTTTAAGATATCTTTTAAAATCAATTATTGAATTAATATATTATTTTTCAATCCAGGAAAAATATATAAACAGTTCAAAATCATGGACTGAAGAGGCCCAAAGCAGACTCGGTTGCGCCTGCAAGTTTAATTTCTTTAAAGTATTTTCTAGAACAAATATGTTATGCCATTAACATTTGTTAATCATTTATTAATTATTAATTCAGAATCCCTAATACATGGGGATGTTGTATGTATGTACATATTCTTTGAAATATTTTATAAATATTTCATTTTTAATCAACTTAGCTTTACTAGGAGCCTATGAAGATTCTTTTCATAAGAAACTTATATTAAATTTCTCTATAATCAGTTTTGCCTTTTAAATAAGTGAAATGAGTAAATAAACATAGTTTTAGTAAATTTTCTGAGTTGAATCTTAGGTGATGGGATGTTTCCAGAAAACTGGGCTTGGGATTAATTTCCTTATAGTCATTGTATTATTTGTATTATCAATAAACTTTTATGTGTCTGAGTTTCCCTAGCCAAAAAAGAGTAATTGTAATAATATCTACTTCACAGTACTACGGTGAGAATAAAAGATAGAAAAGATTATGATAATACCTTCCAAAATATACAGTATACGAACTAATTGCATAATAGTAGTTAAATATGCTTCCTTGGGATTTAAAGCAAATTAAGAATTACAAACTAATATTCCTTACTATCTGGCATGGCCCTTTCTTATCCTAATGTTCCTGAACCATGTTAATCAACAAACATTTGCACACAAGTAGACAGAAACATAAACCACATTCTCTCCTTTTTCTAAAAGAACCTACTCATCTGCATTCTTTTTTTTTTTTTAAGATTTATTTTATTTATATGAAAGACAGAGTTACAGAGAGGTTGAGCCAGAGAGAGACGTCTTCCATTCTGTTGATTCACTCCCCAAATGACCGAAACGGCCAGAGCTGTGCTGATTTGAAGCCAAGAGCCAGGAGCTTCTTCCAGGTCTCCCACATGGGTGCAGGGGCCCAAGCACTTGGACCATCTTCTATTGCTTTCCCAGGCCACAGCAGAGAGCTGGATTGGAAGAGGAGCAGCCGGGACTCGAACGGGCACCCATATGGGATGCCGGCACTGCAGGCTGGGGCTTTTAACCCCCTGCATCATAGCGCTGTCCTCTCATCTGCATTCTTTTCTAAGGCAGAGAGGATTTTTGGTGCTTTGCATAAAATAGGTGATTTTTTTTTAAATGAAAACCTAACTTTTCCATAATGTTTCATATCATTTGACCCTAATAATAACCTCATAATATAGGAAGGAAAGACCTTATTATCCACTGTAGAGAGAGGAAAAGAGAAGTGTTGGAAGTCAGGCGACTTGCCTAAAGGAAGGCTGAGACCTCACCTAGCAGCTGAGCCTCGAGGTTCAGAATGTACTACCCTTACTATTATCACAGCTCCTCTTGGGGCCACCCATGGAAAGCCACATTCGTTACCAACTTATAGTTTAAGAAATGTTATCAGGTCATCCTATGAGACACACATTATAAGTATTCCCATTTCATACAATGGGGAATAGAAATTGATGTTTCTATAAAATCACAAACTAGGAAGTAACAGCAGCAGCATTTAACCCTGGTTAGCATGCCTGGGAAATCCAAGTTCCTAGCCAGAATCTGTACCACAAAACTAATTTCAGTGGTCGTGGTATTTGTATCTAGTACCATATTTAACTGATATTAGATAACATTAGATAAGAATATGATTAATTTACATTGCCTCATGAAAAATAAAGATTATCCAGTACTGGTGCCTTTTTTAAAAATTCTATTTATTTGTTTGTTTATTTGAGAGGTAGGTTGGGGCTCTCCCCATCTCCTGGTTCACTCCCCAAATGCCTGCAAAGGCTGGGTCAGGGATGTCAGGAACAAGGAATTCAATCCAGGTATACCACATAGGTGGCAAGAATCCAATTTCTTTTTTAAAAAATTAATTTATTTATTTGAAATAGTTATACTGAGAGACAGAGACAAAGAAATATCTTCCAGCCACTAACTCACCTCTGAGATGGCCCAATAACTAGGACCGGGCCAGGCTGAAGCCAGGAGCCAGGAGCTTCTTCCAGGTCTCCCGGAGTGGCAGGGACCCAAGCATTTCAGCCATCTTCTGCCATTTTCTCAGGGCATTAGCAGAGAGCTGGATCGGAAATGGAGCAGCCAGGACTGGAACCAGCGCTAATATGGGTTGCTGGTGTCACGGGTGGTGGCTTTACCCACTAGGCTACAACACTGGCCCCTAGAACCCAATTTCTTGAGCCATCACAACTGCCTCCCAGGTTTGCATTAGCAGAAAACTAGGTCATGAGTCAGAGCTAGTGCTCAAAGCCAGGTATTCCAAGATAGGAAAAGCATCTTAACGGCTGACTTAAATGTTACGTTAACCACCTGTCCCAATTGCATACGGACTGAATAAGATTGTAGGTGCTATGTCTTCAATTCTATAGAAAGGGACAACCACAGTTGGATTGATCCATGAGTGTTAGTTATCTTCTTACAATTGCACCTATGAACTACACGAAACCTGTTCTCTTTATATTAATAAATTTTTTTTAGAAAATAATTTCTTAAGTAGATTGTTGGTTAATGGTTGCATTCCAATATTTTTTAAAGTAAACACCTGTTATTTTTGCCTCCAGAAAATTCACCTGGTGGCCTACTGTAATTGTAGTCCTATAAAAAACAACCATATTTCCATTATTTTTATGAATTTATACAAAGAGTATATACAAATTAATACAAATTAGCGAGGAAAGAATTATATATTTTCTCCTTAGCTCTTATGAGTGTTCACATGTAATTTTCTCCAAAAGAAATTTTGCAATTCATAGCACTGCAAGAATTATCTTAATTTCATGGTTATAATGGGAAAAAAAGGAATTTAAAAAAAGCCCTTCAGAATTCAATCATAGAAAGGAAAGATTCAATTACTTGGAAGGTCTTTGGCACTGTGAGATAGACATACAGAAAATGAGGGGCAGACTTGGGTCATCATTAACTGTAATCCCATATGGCATTCCTTCCTCCAAGCTTTTGCTATAATCCATTTACATATAATATGAGCTGCAAACCAATAATTACAAACACACATACACCCACAAATGAGATAACTAGACAGAGTGAAATGTAAACTGATTTTAATTATTCATTAATAGTAATTTAGAATATTAGTGGCTTGACACCATGTTCTCCTCAGGGTTCTTATACACCAGAAATTCACCTTACAGATGAAAATCCCAGTATAAAAAAGCTCTTGGGGCCAGCATTGAGTCACAGCAGGTTAAGCTGTTGCCTGCAATGCTGGCATCACATACATGCATCAGTTCAAGTTCTGGCTGCTCCACTTCTGCTCCTACTAATGCACCTGGGAAAGCAGCAGAATATAGTCCAAGTGCTGGGTCCCTGCACACCCATATGGGAGACCCAGATGGAGCTCTAGGCTACTGACTTCAGCTTGGCCCAGCCCTGGCCATTGCAATCATTTAGGGAGTGAACCAGTAGATGAACGATCTGCCCCCCCCCAACACATACACACTTTTCCCTCTCCCTCTCTGTAACTCTGTCTTTTAAATAAATAAACAAATAAATATATCTATTTTTAACAAAAAGCCTCTTAGGCCCAAATTACATAAATTTTCTTAAACAGGATAGTCTGATATCACCCTGCATTAGACTAAATTCTAATCTATGTTCAAGGACTAAGTGATATAAAGTGGATTGCACACTTAGAACAAAGCCCAGCACATAGTTAGCATTCACTAGCTATAACTGTTCGGTAAACATTCACCCTCCTGGCAACTTGACAGCTATATACATAAGAGTTAATTTAGGAGTAAGAACTAATTCAGGATATAGAGAAGCACAACTCAATCTGAGCACTTCTAAATGAAACAGTTGATCATGAAAGATTTTACAATAAGCTTCAACACCCTTCTCAATCCATGGCCCTAGGCAGCCACTACAAACTGGATGGAGTTAACAAGAAAGATGGATGTTATCTGACATTTCATGACCTCCAAAAATTCCAATTCCCATAGAATAGCCTCATCATCCATCCCACTATTTAGCCAAAAATGTCTGTGTCATCCTTGGACTTGTCACATCCGTTCTACATTCAACTGAATGATATAGTTGCCCTTCTTAATATGAAATCTCACCCACTGACTCATCCCCACCACCAGCAAATGAATGCAAATCTGCAATAGTCTCCTATCTTTTCCTGTCCTCTTGAACCCTAGCTCCTCACTGCAACCACGGTACTGATTTTGAAGAGCAATCAGGCCACCACCATCCTAATTCAATCATACCACAGCTTTCATGTTTCTCTTTGTCTCCTACATTTGTCTGTAACAAAAGCTTCCAATATCTGACCTTCTGGAAACTCTGGCCTTAGGCTTACTTTTTCTCTCCCTCTAGGTGCTCTAGCCACACTATATTCATTCCCAGGCATTCATATTCCAGGTACTCTACAGGCACAACGCCTTAGAGAGGCTCTTTCCTCATGTCCCTGCTTTGTTAAATGTGGGGAGCAACTCGGACTAGACTAAGTTACTGGAATTAAGACTTATTCTATGCATCTGCTCTCCCACAATATGGCGCTGGGAGAGGAGGAAACAGCTTCTACGCAGCTGCCTCTTGCCAACTTGAGTGATGACCTCCAGGAGCTGATCCTGCTCCTGATTGGAGGAGAGCAGCGTACTCGGCATGTGGGTAGCAGAGTTGGGATTGGTGGAAGAGGACTATAAAGGAGGAGAGAGACAACATGCACCAGGAACATCTATCTGAAGGAACACCTGTGCAGGCCCCGAGAGAGCCGGCCGGCAGTGTGCCGCTCCCCCGCGGAAGTGGGGAAAGTGGCTAGGGGGAACCGCCCTTCCACGGAGGTGGAAGGGACGGTAGCCAACCCGGGAAGAACCAGCAGCAAACCCGGGGAGGGCCGAGCAGACGAAAGAACAGCGCAGGGTCCTGTGTCGTTCCTCCACGAAGAGGGGGAGCGACAGTTAAACACCTGCTTTCATGCTCAGCTCTCCTTCAAAACCCTCCTTGACTGGTTGCAGTGGTATTGTGTATGCTTGTCATGGTTCAATTTTATTGCTCTTTAAGGCCAACGATTTACTTGTGGTGCATCTGCTCACCATTCATAATGTACCAAAGCACCTAGTACAGTACCTAGAAATGGTAACTGCTCAATAAATACTGCCTTAAAGCTAGAATGAATGACTGAAGTAAATTGATGCAATTATCCATAGTACCAAAACGCATCCTTGACAGAATCAGTGTTACAAAAGATTTTCTTTCCAGTTCAACAGAAATGTTAGGTGTACACTGCATTCTGTTCATAGGATATTGTGCATTTGCTCAGTATTGCAAACAAATTATGATTTTGTACTAATAACTATATATGGATAGATTCAAAATCCCTATATCTATTTTTAATTAAGTTCCTGAAAATTGAAGTTGGGCACATTTATATCAATTTCCAATCAATAAGTACTTTTATTACATTCATGTAATAATTGCAACAAACATGAAATTTTAAAAAAATACAGGAATCTAAGCAATACAATTGTTCTAAGTTTTCTTTTTTTTTTAAAGATTTATTTATTTATTTGAAAGTCAGAGTTACACAGAGAGAGGAGAGGCAGAGAGAGAAAGAGAGGTTTTCCATCCAATGGTTCACTTCCCAATTGGCCGCAATGGCTGGAGATGCGCTGATATGAAGCCAGAAGCTTCTTCCAGGTCTCCCACGTGGGTGCAGGGGCCCAAGGACTTGGGCCATCTTCTGATTTCACAGGCCACAGCAGAGAGCTCGATCAGTAGTGGAGCAGCCGGGACTAGAACCGGCGCCCATATGGGATGCTGGCACTGCAGGCCAGGGAGTTAACCCACTGCACCACAGCACCAGCCCCCTCTTATAAGTTTTCAAAGCAAAGAACACACAATGTTTCATCCACCTAGGAAGCACTACGACATCCAAAAGTTTTAGAATAGTCTCCACCAAAATTCAACACAATGCAAGTTTCTTCTTGCAAGGATAATTCTTGAGTATCAGCAACCACAATTGTGTATGAAATATCTGTAAAAATCACCCATACACTGTGATTACGGATGTGGATAAGTTTTTGTAGATTGATATAAAGATTCCTAAAACAATGAAAGCAGCACAACACTTAGAATACATGCATTGCTTAGCAGCTATCCGTCATTATTCCATTAGAGCTAATCGTCCAGTCTTTCACCGGATACATAATTGCTTGTCACTGAATGATGTACTTAAATGTTGTAATTTTATTGAATTACACACTCATATTTTCCATCTGAGATCTTTGCCCCAGAAGGATTTGCATATGTTCACTCCTATCAACAAGGCATAGTCTTTCATAAATTAGAAAATGTGTGCACTACAAAGGGCATTCTGATTAATCAATTTAGAGCGTTCCTTCATGCCCCATTCCAAGAATTAGCATCCTTTTGAGGGTCCGTGCATACATGATGTCACAAATGCCACTCAATGTTCAGGTTACACTGGAGCATCACCACACACTGAAAACATAGCTACGAGATTATCCAGTTCAAATCTTCACTTAACCAAGTGAAGCACAAGAATTATTAGTATCCTTGTTGACAAACTTGATTTAGGAAAATGATTATGCACCTCTAAGCCCAATTTTTTCATTCAAAAATTATATAAATTATATAAATGTATTGTTGCAAAGGAAAATACAGGTAAGCAAAACAAAACAAAACAAACAAAAAAAAACAGTCCTGAAATGTCTCTGAGTGATAGCTACCCTTAACATTTCGGTATGTATCCTTTGGAGACTTTCCTAGGTGAATTTATATCTTATAAAACTAGTTACACAAATGCAATATTTACGAGGTATTTTTACTTGACAGCATAGTGGATATTTTTCATGTCAATGAAATGCTTATCTACTTTGGCATCTGCTGCTGGAACTGGAAACCATAAACTCTCATACTCTGTGTCACTGTCTTCATTCCACAGTTGCCTTGTAATGTCCCTCTGGGGACACAGTCCAGAACACAGGGGCAACACCAGTGTGTTCTTAGTAGGGTATCACCCCTCTGAGAAAGAAGCTCTCTTGCCAGAAAGTGTAAGTAGTACCAAGATTATTCTTTGGTTGCTATTTCTATGAAGTGCTGATATTTGCTTTACACAGTTAATCCCACTCTTGACTAAAATATGCACTTGTAAGCTACTTGATGTGGGGAAGATTTAACTCAGGAGTCTGTGAACAAGGGGAGCTTTCCAGCAATGTAAACATCTGACATAATTTCTCTTGTTTACATGTTTACTTAGTAAGAAATATGTTTTATAACAAATAATTGATTTTATCCTTTGACATCTAATTATTTCATTACATGGCAGTCTTCCTCTTTAAAAAAAAATAGTAGCTTGTAATCTGTGAAAAGATCCAGTAGCTCTTAATCAATACTTAAGTTCTCTCTCTCTCTTTCTCTCTCTCTCTCTCTCTCTCTCACACACACACACACACACACACACACCGTATTTGAGATAAGTACAATTCTCCAAGAAGTGCTGGGGAGCACAAAAGGGAAAGGCCACCCACAGAGCCAATCTTCAGGAGAGGATATGTTGCACACTGTGTGGAGGCTGCCTAATCAGGAACCAGAGATAAAACCCACTGTTCACGGATGTGAAAGAAGGGAGAGAGGACCACTTGACAGCACTTTAGATCTGCAGTGTCCTCCTCATATTTGAGGGTTTTGATATAAAATTCAACTGATTTTAAAGAGTATTTCTTCAAATAACTAAATCTAATGTTGCAACCAGCAATGGTACCAAGGGGCTGGGCAGAAACAGACTGTGGAGGTAGGCAGATCTGACCACCACACTCTTCTTTGCTATATGCTAACTCTGTCAGCAAGTTACTTTGTTTCCAGACTTTTTTTAAAATATAAAATAGAGCGAATAGCATCTGCAATTTCCTAGGCCTATCTTTCCCTTTCCATCTAGTAAGTAGGCACTGATCCTTTGAAATCAAACTCACACAGCAGTTTCTTTGGTGGAATTCCCCATGACTCCCTTGGGTGCTTTCTTCTGGATGATTCATGACCTTGGTGTGGACCTCTGAGGCAGTGCTCATTTCACACTCTCATTGTTGACCTTGCCTGTCCTTCCCACGTGAGTGACAGGCTCCTGGAAGTACTCTTATGCATCCTATTCATCACTGGTAACTCGTGAGATTTAGCACCCAATAGACATTCAACAAAATTTTTTTAGGTAAATGGATGGGATAAATCATTCTAATGCACATGCGCTGTTCATTGGTCATTAAACAGCCCCTAATTATGGACATGACAACTATTTCTAAAAAGCTATATAAACTTCAACTGCATTCAATTTGCATATAAATATTCCTGGGTTGGGTTGACTTTCAAATTTTAAAAGAAGAGGCTGGTGCTTTGATGCAGCAAGTTAAAGCCCTGGCCTGAAGCATGGCATCCCATAGGGGCACCAAGTCCTGGCTGCTCTAATTCCAATCCAGCTGCCTGCTAATGCACCTGGGAAAGCAGTGGAGAATGGCCCAAGTCCTTGGGCCCCTACATCCTCCTGGAGGACCTGGGAGAAGCTCCTGGCTCCTGGTTTTGGATCAGTTCAGCTTCAGCCATTGCAGCCATTTGGGGCGTGAACCAGCAGACAGAAAACCTCTCTCTGTTTCTACCTCTCTCTGTAACTCCGTCTTTCAAATAAAGAAAAAAAAATCTCTAAAATTTTTTTAAAATCAATGAAATTTATGACTCCAGATGCCAAGCAGTAACATTCAACTATAAAAGAACAGGGATTGGGGAGCAATTAGCCCCCAGTGATTTCAGTATGTATTCAACTTCCTTTTTTTAAGGTCTATCTTGGTATGCAAAGACATATTTAATAAAATGCTTCTGAAAGACTAGATGACACTGAGATAAAACTTATTCAAAATAAGACACTGAACATTCAGCATCGATGGCAATCTATATACATGAAAAAATCTGGAGATATGAACCTCAATCTTGTATATATCCCATATTCAGTGTTAGGTACTTACAACACCAATATCAAGTAAATCACTTTGCAAGAATAACTCAAGACAAACTGAATTTGAAAGTTACTTAAGAAAGATTTTTAAACAAGTAAGTGCATTTTAAACTTTTCTGACATAAAAAACAAACTCATGCCTTACCACTTCTTTGATGGTAAAGGAAAAATTAGTACGTTCTATGAATCCACAGATACCACACACACACACCACACATGCAGCACACTAGTTGGAAATCCAACTAAAAGCCTTAAAGACTCACTTTTCACAGGTGATAGTGGCTTTAGGACTTTAAAAGTATAACTTCTAATGAGTTACTCACAAATTCAAGGAGCTGCTTAGTCTGTAAATATAAATACAGTTCTTTCTGGCCACCCTTATTAATGGTACATTTTATCCTTTTCTTCCTTTAACTCAAATATATTGTTCAGTAGACTTCCAGCGTCATATTTTTAAAGTTTATATAGGAACTAGTTTCATTCCAGTTTGATTTGTGACACAGATAACATTGTAAGCTACTTTTCTACATTGCTTCTTAAAAGCAATTTCCATTCCTACACAGTATACAGATTAAGAAAGTTACATATAATAAGTAATGTGCCACTATAATTTGAAAATATTCATCTTGTTCACGTTCTCTAGCTCCTACTAAAAGATTTATAACACCACTGAAACAAGAATTGATGAATTCATCACTGTCTGGGGCATTTTGATCATAATCAATAACATAATTTTACCCTTAAATAGGATTTCAATTAAAGCATATTTTTCAAAGTAATCTTACTATAACATAAAAATGGTCTTCTGTAGTATGAATCATTAACTCATGAGGTACCAAAAAGAATATTCTGTCTCTGAAGTTCTACATCAGAAAAATAAGAAATCAAACTCTCTGTTATATTACATATTCCCCATAGGTACATTTCATAAAAAATTACATTATTATATTTTCATCATGGAAAATGAAAAGTAATATATTTTTACAAAATAATAGAACCATAAAAGGTTTCTTAGATAAAAGTGAGAAAACCTAACTACATTTCTTCTGCTTACGTAGTCTATTTGATCTGCAAAGAAAACATTTTCATCCAAACAAAATTAACTTGTCATATCATTATGGAACATCAAAGACATTATTAAAAATCCTATGAAATTTAGACATGGAACACAAAGTATAACATATTTGATGACACTTCTTTTATTCTACTCATCTCATTCATTTTTTCTTGCTCTATTAAAATGTTCAAAAAACACATTTCTCTCACAACACAATACAAAATTGCTTCCAAAAGAAAAAATATTCAAAAGTTTAAATTTATAGCACAATCATTTTATTATTAAGAAATTACTTTCATGTTTTTAAGCTTTAGAGCATGTAGACCATCCTCTGCCTTACCATTTTCCTGGAAATAAGCTAAGTATTTCACCTCTTATTAAATCATATTAACTAATTCCTGGCAAATGGTCCCATTTAGCTCCTTCCTGAGGCATGGGAGAGGCTCATTACTCTCCTTCTCTTGGACCCTGTGCTATATGCCCACCATGATCACTTTCTTTCACCAAGACATGCTGGGAAAACAGGTGGGGACCTGACCAAAGGGGAGCTTCTACAGTCCAGAGAGGAACTGAACAGGAAAAACTGGGAATGTCCCTGTGACTGGGGTACTCATAGACTGACCACCACTGCTTCTCTGTGTGGGCAGTGTTATCCTGAATCACTGAATGTCCAGAGACAACAGTCACAGAAACAAGAGCATTTTAAATATTCTTTTAAGACATTATTTTGCACAAGTTTTTCAAAAAGTACTATGGTTAGATAAAACTTCCTCTGATTCCTGGTAAACAGAAATGTGGACACCCAGGAAAAGAGAACTAGAGGAGAAACACAGGATTCAGCGGGCTTTAATTTCATCATTTATAAAATGAAAAGATACAATTAAAACAAAAAACAAATAGCATCCTCTGTCTAAAACTCCCTCCTAGCTCTAAGTTACCTGAATCTATGAAGAAAAGCTGAAACATTAGATGGGAAAAAATGTTATTTGCTGTAGTGGTGAAAACCCACAAGATTTCTAATCATTTTTAGTTTATTCCCAATTCAGTTGTAGGTACCTCTATGGAAAAGAGGAGAGAGCTTTTGTATCAGGATGGGAAGCATGTTTTGTTTTTGTTTGTTTTTTTTTTTTTTTTTTTGCCAGGCAGAGTGGACAGTGAGAGAGAGAGAGACAGAGAGAAAGGTCTTCCTTTGCCGTTGGTTCACCCTCCAATGGCCGCCGCGGCCAGTGCGATGCGGCCGGCGCACCGCGCTGATCCGATGGCAGGAGCCAGGAGCCAGGTGCTTCTCCTGGTCTCCCATGGGGTGCAGGGCCCAAGCACCTGGGCCATCCTCCACTGCACTCCCGGGCCACAGCAGAGGGCTGGCCTGGAAGAGGGGCAACCGGGACAGAATCCGGCGCCCCGACCGGGACTAGAACCCGGTGTGCCGGCGCCGCTAGGCGGAGGATTAGCCTAGTGAGCCGCGGTGCCGGCCGGAAGCATGTTTTTTTATGCTTTGATTACAATGAGCTAAATTCTGAAAGTCTGAGGATCGTTATAGCAGCACATAAACAGTGGTGCTAATGAACAATAATCTGGATTTCCTACTTATTTGGAAAAATAGTTAAATCTGGAAAGGGCTATAATTTCTTGGAAAACAGATACAAACTCTAACATCATTTCTTTTAAAATAGCACTGGTATAAACATAAATGCTCTTGAAATTACCTTTAAGAAATAGTAAGATACTGCACCCAAATTTCATATTTCCACATAACACTTAAGAGATTAGTCCCAATGCTGTGGAATATTCTGAGACCAAGAAAAGCAGAGGAAATAAGAACATAATTCAAGATAAATTAAGGTTGCTTACATGAAGTGACTTTTTAAAAATGTTTTTGTGTTACAAACAAATTCAGGATTATTTTCCCACAAAACCCTTGTAGAAACTCCAATTTAAAAATTAGGTCAAGGTTTAAAAATAGCAATTTCATTTTTAAGCTAAGTTGGTAATTATGTTAAAACACTAAGGTATATCAGGGAAATAATTAATACAATTAAGTTTCCTGGTACCATTAGCCACCCAGTATCTATAATCTGCATGTCAAAATTTAACAAATAAGCATTTACATAACATAATAAGAGCTTTAGGACAACCAAATTCACTAATTCTTTTTCCATTATACACAAACAGTGAATTTAAGGTGGAATGCAGATGAAATATTAAAATGAGTTTACAAAGTATTTAGGATTATGAATTTAAACCTATATTAATAAGAGTGAATACTTGAGGTTACAGCTAAACTCTAATTACTTACAAATTAATCAAGGACAATAAGGGGAATTATCATCTGAAAGACACTCCTGACAACACCAATAAGAACTTTCAAGCTTCCATTATGCATGTTAATTCAGGGAACTGGCTAATCCTAAACAGATTATATTTCAGTGTCTGACAGATTTGCCAGAGTATTTAATTTTTCTCAGGTCAGTATTAAAAAATAAGTTTTCCTTTCTTGCTAGAATAGATTTTTTTAATATACTATTTGTTGAACTCTTTACTTAGTGTAGTGTTAATCTTATATGTATAAAGTCAATTGAATACGGATCTTAGTAAAAAATTAATGGGAATAACAGAGGGAGGAGGAAGAAAGGTGGGTGTGTGGCTGGGAGGGAGCGTAGGGTGGGAAGAATCATCATGTTCCTAAATTTGTATATATGGAATGCATGAAGTGTGTATACTTAAAATAAAAGGTTTCTATGTGAAAAAAAAAAAAAGAAATGAGGAAGCCAGCTAGGTAATTTTTTCAAGTTTAAGATGAGTAAATCATGAAGCATGCAATCCATTTGCACAGTATATAAGATCTGACTGCTATTTAAAACCTTTTAGTTAATTAAATGCACATTAAGCTAAGTGAATGATAAAAATGATAAAAAGATTACTAATTTTTTTCTGCCATTTTCAAAGTTTGTTAAATTTAAGTCACACTAAGTGCCTTGTGATTTGTTATTTCACTTACAGATAAAATTTTAGAATCTTCAAGAAGTTACATATGGGAGATTGGTTCCAAGATGGCAGAATAGGGAGGGAGCACACTGATGGTCCAAGAAGGGAGGGTTCAAAGAGGGGTGAGAATTTGTAGTTTCAGGGAAAGGGAAGCTCTTGCGAAATGGGGGAGACAGGGTGGACCTGCGAGGAGGACGCGGACGCCTGAGGAGCAGGACACCAGCAGGAGTGTGTACGCACCAGCGGTGGAAGCCGAGGTGAGACAGGGCGCTCGCCCAGCACCACTGTAGCAGCCGCCACTGCCCCTCCCCCAACCCACCCTGGGACGGACACTGAGACACGCAGGACTGAGTAGGGCAGGAAATAGAAAATGGAACAGAGTAAGTAGCGCCTGTGGAAACAGTGAGCGATTCAGGGGGTCTGATTGAGGGACTGAACAATCAAGGATCCCTCCCCCAAGTTGGAGCTGCAGTGGGCGGGAAGCAGCCATCTTGTTTGTTTATATTCGGGCTTAAAGGAGAATTGCCTCTGCCTCTGCACTAACCTTCTAACCTTCAGAGGTGGAACCCAAAGGTGGAGTGGAGCGACACAACGCTCCTTGCACAGGTTTGGAAAGCGAGGGAGGGCAGCTCAAAGCCCTGACACCAGTCTACTCAAGTTACCAGAAAAAAAAAAAAAAAATGAATAGCGCCCATGGGAAAAGGGCAGGATCCAAGGGGATGAACTGAGGGATCAATAACGCCAGGATCCTTAGGACCGCCCAACCCACAATCAGAGCTGCAGCGGGCTGAGTGCAGCCATCTTGTCTGTTTACATTCCTGCTTAAAGGAGGCTGGCCTCTGCTCCAAAGAAGGAAGCAGCAGGGGCAGAGTCCAAAGGTGGTCTTGAGCTACTTGACACTCCTCACGCAGGAGGTGCAGTGAAAGAGTGGCTGACCAACAAACCCCAGGCACAGACACGTAAGGGCGAACATAGGAAAAAGGAAACCGGCCCCCCAAGGGGCGGAGATTGGCACCTCAAAGCCCTGACGCCAGCCCACTCAAGTTACAAAAAATAAATAAATAAATAAGTAAAAAATAAACAAACAAATTCTAGAAGGCAGAGCAGCCTGCTTACACTGGATATTGGTACAGACTCACAGCAGCCCACAGCAGAGGGAAATCAACCTGACAAACCACCCAGACGGAATGCCAAAAAACAAAACAAAAACCCACAATAAGAATATAGAAGAACATATAAACTCGCCAATGAAGCAGGCTAAACCAACCATAACAGAGGCTGAAGAAGAAGAATTTGAAAGTATGCCAGAAAAAGAATTCAGAAAATTAATAATCAGAATACTTAGAAATAATGAGAAACAGTGTCAAGAGCTGAATGAAAAACAAGCCCAAGGATTAGAGATCCTAAAGAGAAGCCAGAATGAGATACTGGAAATGAAAAACTCAATTGACCATATAAAAAACACCGTGGAATCCCTCGGAAATCGAACAGATGAAATAGAAGACCGAATATCAGAATTCGAAGACAAACTTCCAGAAATAATACAGCCAGTTCAAATGCAGGAAGAAGAAATTAAAAAATTATGGTCAGAGACCTACAAGAGTCAATCAAACGGTGTAATGTTCGGATAATAGGAATCCCTGAGGGGGTGGAAAGAGAGAATGGATTGGAAGGTGTTTTCAATGAAATAATATCAGAAAACTTCAAACAAAGGCAGCTGGATAACAACAGGCAAATTCAACAGATAGCCAGGACTCCGAACAGGGTAGACCAGAAGAGAAATTCACCATGACATATTGTGGCAACACTCAGCTCAGTGACACACAAAGAAAAAATCCTAAAATGTGCCAGAGAAAAACGACAAATCACATTCAGGGGTAAGTTAATCAGACTCACCCCAGACTTCTCATCACATACACTACAGGCAAGGAGACAATGGCATGATATATTTCAAGTTTTAAAAGATAAACAATGCCAACCTAGAATACTATACCCTGCAAAGCTATCATTTTAGAATGAAGGGGAAATAAAGATCTTCCAAGACAAACAGAAACTGAAAGAATTTGTATCCACATGTCCAACCCTACAACACTAGCTCAAAGACATGCTGCACACAGAAATACAAAAACAAGAACTTCACTACAAAAAAAAGCAAATGTAGAGTAACCTACAAACAAAGTTCAAAATACATAAACAGGTCATTTAGGAAACATGAATGGGAAAAGACAGTACTTAACAGTAATCACATTGAATCTGAATGGTCTTAATTCTACTACCAAAAGACATAGACTAGCTGATTGGATCAAGAAAGAGAATCCATCTATTTGTTGCCTTCAGGAGATATACCTTATCAGCAAAGATGTACGCAGACTGAAAGTGAAAGGATGGAAAAAGATACTCCAAGCTAACAGAAATCAAAAAAGAGCTGCTGTGGCCATCCTGATATCAGACAAAATAGACTTTAACATAAAAACTATTAAAAGAGACAGAGAAGGTCACTATATAATGATTAAAGGATCTATCCAACAGGAAGACAGTACTATTATAAATGTATATGCACCTAATTACAGGGCACCTGGCTACCTGAAAGAATTACTAAAGGATTTAAAGGGAGATATAGATTAAAATACAATAGTAACAGGGGACTTCAACACCCCACTCTCACCAATGGACAGATCAACCAGACAGAAATTCAACAAGGAAACAACTGAGCTAATTGACACTATAGACCAAATAGACCTAATAGACATCTTCAGAACCTTCCACCCCACAGCCACAGAGTTCACATGTTTCTCCCCAGTACATGGAACGTTCTCTAGGATTGACCATATGCTAGGCCATAAAGGGAGCCTCAACAAATTCAAAAAAATTGAAACTATACCATGCAACTTCTCAGACCATAGCACAGTGAAACTCGAAATCAACAACCCAAGAATTTCTACACCATATGCAAATATATGGAGAATGGACAACATGATCCTAAACGAACAGTAGGTCATTGAAGAAATTAAAAGAGAAATCAAAAGATTTCTAGAAACAAATGAAAATGATAACACAACCTATCAAAACCTGTGGGACACAGCAAAAGCAGTGCTAAGAGTAGTTTATAGCAATTAGTGCCTACATCAAGAAGCTAGAAAGGAACCAAACAAATGAACTCTCCCTGCACTTCAAGGATTTAGAAAAACAGCAGCAAATCAAGCCCAAATTCAGAAGGAGGAAAGAAATACTAAAGATAAGAGAAGAAATAAACAGAATTGAAACCAAAAAAAAACAATATAAAAGATCAACAAAACCAGGAGCTGGTTCTTTGAAAAAATAAACAAAATCGACACACCATTGGCCCAACTAACCAAAAAAAAAGGAGAGAGAAGACCCAAATCTGTAAAATCAAAGATAGTAATGGAAATGTAACAACAGACACAACAGAAATAAAAAGAATCATCAGAAACCACTACAAAGAGATGTATGCTAACAAATTGGGGAACCTGGAAGAAATGGATAGATTCCTGGACACATACTACCTTCCTAAACTGAGCCGTGAAGATATAGAAAATCTAAACAGACCCATAACCATGGAAGAAATTGAATCAGTAATAAACGCACTACCGAAAAAGAAGAGCCCAGGACCAGATGGCTTCACCGCCGAATTTTACCAGACATTTAGAGAACAACTAACCCCCGTTCTTCTCAAGTTATTCAAAACAATCGGAAGGGAGGGAATCCTCCCAAATTCTTTCTACGAAGCCAATATCACCTTAATTCCTAAGCCCAGAAAAGACACAACAGAGAAAGAAAACTACAGACCTATCTCCATGATGAACATAGATGCAAAAATACTCAACAAAATTCTGGCAAACCGAATCCAACTGCACATCAGAAAGATCATTCACCCAGACCAAGTGGGATTTATCCCTGGTATGCAGGGATGGTTCAATATTCGAAAGTCAATCAATGTAATACATCACATTAATAAATTGAGAAACAAAAATCATATGATTATCTCAATATATGCAGAGACAGCATTTGACAAAATACAACACCCTTTCATGATAAAAACCCTAAGCAAATTGGGGTTAGAAGGAACATTCCTCAACACAATGAAGGCAGTCTATGATAAACCAATGGCCAGCATCATATTAAACGGGGAAAAGTTGGAGGCATTTCCATTGAAAACTGGCACCAGACAGGGATGCCCACTCTCACCATTGCTATTCAATATAGTCCTAGAAGTGTTAGCCAGGGCCATCAGGCAAGAAAAAGAAATTAAAGGGATACAAATGGGAAAGGAGGAAGTTAAACTATCCCTATTTGCAGATGAAGGTTGAGGAACAACTTACTGTTTTATTCCTTTTAGTATTTTTGTTGCTGTTGTTGTTGTTGCTCTGTTTGTTCTACATAAGAACACTGGTTGAACTCTGTAATGAATGCACAATCATTCTTAGGCATTTAAAATTAACAGAAAAGTGATCTCTGTTAAACATAGGAGTGGGAATAAGAGAGGGAAGAGATATATAGGTTGGCACATGCTCACTCAGACTTACCTCCAATGGTGGAACTAGAAATGTGCCAGGGGATTTCAACTCAATCTTACCAAGGAGGCAGGTACCAATGCCAGCGCACTTGGTAAAGTGATAAGTATAAATACACAACCAATCAAAAAGATAGGGTATGTGTCAATGAGATTTCACAAATAAGACCAGTGTAAGCAACTAATGAAGGATAAAATTAAAAGGGAGAGAATGATCCTGAGGGGGAAACGGAACACACAGCAGACTCATAGAATGGCAGCACTCCTGCCTCAGAATCAACCCTTGGGACATTCGGATCTGACTAAAAGGTCCATGAGAGTCTCACAGGCGTGGAAAGCCATGACACGGTGGCAAAAAACAATCTAAATGAAAGATCCTGGTGAACAAGACCCCAGCAGAAGGAACAGCCCATCAAGGAGAGAGGCGCCTTTCTCTGAAGGGAGGAAGGAACCTCCACTGTGATACGGCCTTCACTAAACAAGTTCAGAGTCGGTGAACTCAAGGGGCTTCCATAGCCTAGACAGCTCATAGCAAGAGTCTCGGGTGATTGCTGACATCATAAATAAGAGTGCCAATTGTTAAATCAACAACGGGAGTCACTGGGTACATGCTCCCCACGTGGGATCTCTGTCCTTAATGTGTTCTACTATGAAACTTAAAAACAACACTACTAGTCGAACAATACCCTATACCTTCTGCGGTTGTGTGAGTGCAGCCTGTTGAAATCCTTGCTTAGTATATACTAAGTTGATCTTCAGTATATGAAGGTAATTGAAAATGAAACTCGATGAAGGGCGGGATGGGAGAGGGAGGGGGAGAGGGGAGGGCTATGGGAGGGAGGGAGGTTGCGGGGGGGAAGCCATAACAATACAAAAGTTGCACTTTGTAAATTCACATTTATTAAATTAAAAAATAACTATATAACAAAAAAAAAGAAACAGAAAAAAAAGAACTTAATACTTTACCCTTTTAGTATTTTTTATGTTCTACTTAAAACTATTGGTTGAACTCTGTAATTAATACACAATTACTCTTAGGTGTTTAATTAATGCTATAACTAGTACTCAAATAGTATTTTACACTTTGTGTTTCTGTGTGGGTGCAAACTGTTGAAATCTTTACTTAATATATGCTAAATGGATCCTCTGTATGTAAAGAGAATTGAAAATTAATCTTGATGTGAATGGAAGGGGAGAGGGAGTGGGAGAGGGGAGTGTTGTGGGTGGGAGGGAAGTTATGGGGGGGGGAAGCTATTGTAATCCATAAGCTGTACTTTGGAAATTTATGTTCATTAAATCAATAAAATATAAATATACAAAAATAAAAAAAGAAGTTACATATGGAGTGAATTTCTCAAGGTAAGTAAATTTATGTCATATATGTTTATGTGTGTATATTTACATATCTACTTTTATAATATCTATCACAGATTTTTTTGAGTGAGTTCTTGCTTATTCTCTTGCTCACTCTCACTGCTTTCAACAAATAGGTATCAATATAATTAACTGCCTACACCAAGAAAATTAGCTGCTAACCATGAGAAAGGTACTGTTGGGTTTTTGAATTTTTATCTGGATTGCTGTTGAGACCATACTTACAGAAATAATATCCAACTCCCAACAGAGAAATAAGGTATTTGCAGGGAGTAGTAAAGAATGTGGATTCTGGGGGCCTGCGTTGTGACAGAGTGGGTTAAAGCCTCAGTCTGCAGCGCCAGCACCCCATATGGGCACTGGTTCATGGCTGGCTGCTCCACTTCCAATCCAGCTCTCTGCTATGGCCTGGGAAAGCAGTGGAAGATGGCCTACACTCACGTGGGAGACCTGGAAGAAGCTCCTGGCTCCCGGCTTCAGATCAGGTCAGCTCTGGCTGTTGCGGTCATTTGGGGAGTGAACCAGCGGATAGAAGACACCCCCCCCCCCCCCGCTTCATCTCTATGGCTCTACCTCTCTCTGTAACTCTTTCAAATAAAAAAATATTTTTTAAAAAAAGAATGTGGATTCTGGAACTTGACTCTCTGAGCTACAATCTTAGCTCACCACTGATAGGGGATAATACTGGTAACTACCTCTCCGGACTCTTAGAATTAAATTACATAAAGCACTTGGAACAGAATCTGGCCTATAGTAAATACTCAATAAATGTTAGCTTTTATTAGTACAAAAATACTTATTTTTAAAATGGATAAATCCTAGAAAATACAGAAAAAGATGACAATGTTTTAAGAAGAATGTGATACATTTTCCACACTTTAGTTTGTAATTATGGTGATCAAAAATAACAAAAATATTCTTTGAACAATCAGAGTATTAAGTCTTAACTGTTTGCTGGTGAGAAAGAAGGAAGAAGATACATGCTCAAAAAACATCAGATCTCATGAATATTTTAAAATTTTCATTTTATTTGAAAGGCAGAGGGCAGGAGAGTAAGAGAGCCAGAGAGATACTGAGAGAGACCTTCTGTTCCCCTGGTTTACTCCCCAAATGACCACAACAGCCGGGGTTGTGCCAGGCCAAAGCCAGGAGACAGGGACTCAATCTGGATTTCCTACATCAGTGAAATATTTTAATAGAAAGTTATATTAAGGAAGTGAAAAAAGCTTATAATGATAAAATTAAAATATGGAACTTCAATATAAAAGGGGGTATGGATTTCCAAAACTAAGAATTATTCAGTCCAGAAAAATGTATTATCAATCGGGCAATTCCCAATCATCCAATTTACCTTGTATTCTTACTCCAACAGTAGAATAAACAGTACTCTACCATATTGGGACCTGAAGTTGCTTGGGTACTAAAGGCTAGAAAAGGCAGGAAAGGCAATAAACAGAGGAACAGGGTATTACCAAAAGAGAAAGGACAGAGAAGAGGAACATCTAACCGAGTAGAAGACAAGGCAGTGTGGAGACAAAGGTTGGCCCAGCTTGGGAGGAAAGAGGAAGAGATACTACATGTGCTAGTCTGTGTAGATGGGGCAGAACCACCCACAGTCAGACCAACAAATAGACCTGTGGCTACCTGAGTTCCTACAGAGTTCAAGGTTTGAGACAAATGGTGTGAAGGGAGGTATACACCCAGGTTGCTGCTACAGCATCCTGTACCTCAGCACTTAGTCATGAGAAATATCAAACAGATCCTGGGGAAACAAAGCCACACGGAGACAGGTCCGTCCAGCTGCATTGTCCCTATCTTCAACAGTACCAGCTTTCTAAGCAATTACTTCACTCTACAAGGGTGACTAAAGATGATGATCATGGTAGAGATGACAGTAATGGATCCTGACCTACGATTACGGGTCCACGTTCATCTTAAGATAGATACAATTACCATCATTTCAGAACTTGATATACCAAGGACTAGATAGGTTAAATAATTTGCCTAGAGTTTTTAACTCTATCTCTAAACCTCTAAAGTCCATGCTTTGTTCGTACTCTACCACCCTCACTACAGAAAAGGGTGAGGGGATGAACCAACGGCAAAAAGGAAGACCTTTCTCTCTGTCTCTCTCTCTCTCTCACTGTCCACTCTGTCCAAAAAAAAAAAAAAGGGTGGGGGGAGGATTCCTATCATTGACTTAGCAGCCTGACATTTCTATTCATGCAAAGAAAACATGTTCAGACAGCTTTTTTCAAGCAAGCATGTTTTTACGTGTGTTCACATGTGAACAGATGATTAGTAACACCGTGGGGTGTGAAATGATGGAATAGATACAATATGGTTGAAAACATTAAAAGCTGTGTTCATTTGAGTCTTCAGTCCCCATTACAGACTGTTTTTATAAGGACTATTTATTTAGAGATCTGAGCTAAACTTTAGTATTATGAAGTTCAGATTTATCTCTTTATTCACTACACCATATAGATTTTGATATTCTTTTTAAAAGCACTTCTCTAATTCAAGGAAGTAATTGGCATTTGGGAACCCTTCCTCAGTCTTCTGCCATGAGAAGTCATATCCATGGTTCCCACTTTCATGCAATAATCAGTGAAATTCTGTATGCTAATAATTTTCATATCCCAAACAAACACTTGAAAATATGGGTCACCCTAGACTATTACATTAGGAATACACTACTTAAGAAAAATAACTGTCAGATAATGGTGTGAGCTAATCTGTAGTTTTCCTGTGGTATTTGTCCCTCAAGTGGCACCATCAGGTAGGATCTTATATACCCAAACAGTGATGACATTGTCAAAGGTCATGAGGTAAGGGAGAGGTTGTTGACATAGATAGGCTAAAATGCCTCCAGTATTTTCCAAAGTGGAATTAAAAAAAAAAAACATTTATTACATCTGAACAATAAGGAATCACTTCACAAGCACTTTTACCATTTATAAGTTAAAGCAAAATAAGATAGAAACCAAATTTCCTTTCTCTGTGCTGCCCAACACTTGAATTGAAAACCCCAAAAGTGTCCTTAGTGAAGTGGTTAATATACTAACAGAATTAAATGTCACTTTTAAGTCCAGGTGATGACATGTATGCAAGTACACACACACAGAACTCTATTCATCAATTTCAAACTGCTGTGAAAGACACTGAATTCCATTCCTCCAGGGGGATAGAAAACATTTATAATAGCAACAGCCCCACAGCCACATCTTCTTGCAACTGGCTCTAACAGTGAAAAAAAAATCTTTATGACAATAACACGAAAATGAATTTTCATTTTAAAAGGCACTCTCTGTGCCATCACTGGCTGCCCTGCCACCCAGCTCTTCTGAAGGCATTCAGATCCTTCACTGGAATGTCTCAAAAATCAATAGCAATTTATTCTCTCTTTGGACCCCAAGCAACAAAAGTAAATAATACTGTCACCTCCAGTCCGCCTGCAGAACATGGTCACAAAACAGCCATGCCACTAAAATACAACCTTATGCAGCTCTTTATCTATGCTGGCGCTGCTGATTGTATTGGCTTTCAGAGGGGACAAATCCTCAGCAGAGCCACATGGAGAGGTCAAGCTCTTGTACCTGAGCCAGACAGAATGCCGGGACCTGAATTTAAAAGACATCTTGACATCCTCCTAAGCTTCCTGCTTCAATAAAGGGTTTTATGGAAGAAAAATTATAGTTAATTTCCATTGCTATTAGAGTTAAGGGGAAATATGAAGTTGAGTATCCTATATATATAATTTCTTCCCAAAGAATTTAAGAAAACCACCAGATGTCTGAGGCAACAAGTTGAACCATAATATTTTGCAGCTAAAATTTGTAGTTCATAGTTTGTATACTATTTCATAGAATAAGCAGACAAAATTTAATAATTTAAATTCTGTTTTTATTACATTCAATGCAATAGATGACAAGCACACTGGAATATATAAAATGACATTTTGGAACAATTTTAGGAATAAGTTAATATAACCCTTCTATCCACTTACAGATAAAGGAAATCAGGTCTATATCTGACACCAGGAAACTAGTGAATGGAAGAAGCAGGACTAAAATCCAGTTCTGATATCCTTTTTCCTATATTGCTTAGTGATAAAAAATCACGTACAGAAATATTACAGAGGAATCAAAGTCGTTTTGACAAGAATGTATAGCTAGCCAGCATCCCTCAGGACTATAAATTATTCTGTAAGAGAAAAATCAAGCACTTAGAAACCTTTAGGCAGTCATTAAAAATGTCAAGTCATAGAAGAATTTATCAGTCAATCATACTTGGAATATTACTGAACATCTGCTGTGTGCTTGTCACTAGCAGAGAATAAGAAAAAATATACACAAGTTGAAGAACTTAAAAGTTATGATGATAATCAAATGTCAAATTATATGGTTGTAGAATGAACAGAAATAGATCAGGTGATGAGGGAGGGGATGTTGGGAGACAAGTTAGATGAGGGAGAGGAAAACAGCTCATCCTGGTAGACATCTGAAGGGAGCTACAATGAAGCTGTGGGATGCCTTACACCAAGCACCTGTGGTGCAAAGTAGAAATGGAGTGGGACCAGACACTGGAAGTCCCAGAAAATGTGGCAAAGGACTTAACTTGTATGGCAGAGATCTCAAATAACGTGGAGTTCAGAATTTCCTTCTTGGAACATCACTGTGATTTGTGATTGCTTTTTGGCTTGCCCCTTCCCCACCCCCCACCCCCCAAAAAAAGTAATTTAAAGATCTCTTATTGGTCAGAAAATTAGGTTTTAAGTCAAAATATTGCTTCTTTGAAATTTCACTTAACCAAAGTACATATCATTACAAAGAAAGTCTTCAAGACTTGTAGTACAATTTTCTGATAAGATTAATATCACTAAGTATGGTAAGGGGCAAAGTCTCTAAAACTTTCATTTTTCACTTTTTGACATTAATCACGGCAAAGGAAAGTGAAAACCTGAGGCTGAGGATTTTGACAAATCAGGTATAATTTGTACTTTAAAGAAACCACAATAAATCGATACATTCTAGTTTCTATAAAAAGATGAAGTACCTAAGGTTACTAATAAGGCCATTTTAAAACATTAAGTTCAAAATAAATACCTTTTAAAAATATTACAAACTTGGTAGAAAACTAACATTCTTCTCTTTATGCATTCATTGTAGAACATTTTGGGCTCTTAAAAAGTTCATGGAAATAAACTAAACATGAATTTAAAAATATTTTACAGCTAAATAAACTTACCTTCTTTTTATTTATTTATTTATTTATTTATTTATTTTTTTACAGGCAGAGTGGACAGTGAGAGAGAGAGATACAAAGAGAAAGGTCTTCCTTTGCCGTTGGTTCACCCTTCACCCTCCAATGGTCACCACAACCGGCGCGCTGTGGCTGGCGCACCACGCTGATCTGAAGGCAGGAGTCAGGTACTTATCCCGGTCTCCCATGGGGTGCAGGACCCAAGCACCTCCACTGCACTCCCGGGCCACAGCAGAGAGCTGGCCTGAAGAGGGGCAACCGGGACAGAATCCGGCTTCCGGACCGGGATTAGAACCCAGTGTGCCGGCGCCTCTAGGCAGACGATTAGCCTAGTGAGCCGCGGCGCTGGCTAAAATTATCTTCTAATTTGATTTTCATGAACTTTTTACAATACTCTAAATGTATAAACAATAAACAATGACTAGAAAAGTTACTATCAGAGAAGTCTAATCTAAGATTTACAAAAGGCTTCATTTGTTTACCATGTGGACAACATATAGATGCACACTTACACTTAAATTTTATTCAATTTTTGCTGGAACATGCTTTACTTTTTATTTGAGGTTTTTTTTGTCATTGTTCTCCTTAACACTTTTGGTGCACTGTATCCCAGCAAAATTAAATCTAATTGCTTTAATGGCGTGTAGTTGTATCTTCGTTATGTGTTTGAGAGGAGTTCCTGGGTTAAATGTTTGATACAGGGAGTGGGCATTTCACCTCACAGTTTAAATGATGGAGTTCCTCAACTGGAATACCTGGATTTGATGACCAGTTCTGGCTTCTGACTCCAGGTTCCTGCTGACGCCTAACCTGGGAGGCAATGGTGACGGCTTAAGCAATTGGATTTTTACTTTCACATGCAGGTTCCTGGCTCTGAGATCAGCCTTGGCCATTGCAGATATTTGAGGAGTGATTTAGCAGATGGGAGCTTGTTCTCTGTATTACCCTATCTTTCTCTCTCTCGCCAATAAATAAATAAATAAATTGATCCTTTATAAAAATACGCATTTCATCAAAATATATCTAGTGATCAATAGAACAGCATGGTGATTGTAGTTAATAATAAATGAATAATTTCCAAAAAGTTAAATAATAAATAAGAATGATAATAGTACATTATAAAAATACAAATAAATTATGATATAAAATTATAAAAATAAAAAAAAGGCTTCATGTGATTTTTTTTTTTTTTTTTGGACAGGCAGAGTTAGATGGTGAGAGAGAGAGACAGAGAGAGAGTTATAGACAGTGAGAGAGAGACAGAGAGAAAGGTCTTCCTTCGGTTGGTTCACTACCCTAATGGCTGCCATGGCCAGTACTGCGCACCGATCCAAAGCCAGGAGCCTGGTGCTTCCTCCTGGTCTCCCATGCGGGTGCAGGGACCCAAGCACTTGGGCGATCCTCCACTGCCTTCCCAGGCCACAGCAGAGAGCTGGACTGGAAGAGGAGCAACCAGGACTAGTACCTGGCACCCCAACCAGGACTAGAACCCAGGGTGCCAGCACCGCAGGTGGAGGATTAGCCAAGTAAGCCACGGCGCCAGCTGCTTTATGTGATTTAAAACAATATTATGGGGACCAGCACTGTGGTGTAGTGGGTAGAAACACTGCCTGTAGTGCCACCTCCCATATGGGCACTGGTTTGAGTCCCAGCTGCTCCACCATGATCCAGCTCTCTGCTATGGCCTGGGAAAGCAATGGAAGATGGCCCAAGTCCTTGGCCCCTGCACCCACGTGGGAGACTCAGAAGAAGCTCCTGGCTCCTGGTTTCAGATCAGCACAGCTTTGGCCGTTGCAACCATCTGATGAGAAATAGTGGATGGAAGACTTCTCTCTCTCTCTCCCTCTCTCTCTCCCTCTCACTCCGTCTCCTTCTCTCTCTCTCACCTTCTGTCTCTCTGTACTCTGCCTTTTAAGTAAGTAAATAAATCTTTAAAAAATTATGGTAGAATTAAATAGTTTACTCATACCTATCAATACATATCATCTTAAAGTCACTATGTCAAAGTAATACAGTAACTCTACTTACAAGAATTTACCTCATAGTGAAAATTGTGCATGTGTATAATGGCCCAGCAACAGCAATGTTCATTGAAATATTATTGGAAAGACTGAAATTATAAAATACTCTTAATAGCCAAAAATAAGACAGTCAATTAGTAAGTTTTAAATATATTCATATTTTGTCATCTTGAAATTTCTTTTTATACATATTAAATACAGGTGATGCTTATCAATTTATTTCTCCTATATTACTAATTTTTGCTAATTCAAAAATTATTTATTTGAGAGGCAGAGAGAGAGAGAGAGAGAGAGAGAGAAATACCATTCTCCCCATTTGCTGGTTCATTCCCTAAATGCCTGTAATAGCTGGGGCTGTACTGGGCTGAAGCTTGGAGCTAGGAATTCAATCCAGGTCTCCCACAAGAATGGCAGAAACCCAATTGAGACATTACTGCTGCCTTCTAGGGTCTGCATTAGCAGGAGACTGGAGTGAGAAGCCAGGGCCTAGTATGCATCCCAGTCACTCTTCTTGGGTGTCTTAACACATATCTTAACCCTAGACCAAGCACTGGTCTCTATATTTCTAATCTAGGGGAAGAGTTCCTAGAAGTTGCAAACACTAAAGGATGGTGACAGAATTGAAGCTATCATGAAGTGCCTTGGAGGCAGGAACCACATGTGCATGGGGTCATGAGAGCTTTAGCACTCAGCACAGAGCTTGCAAAGAGAAGGCAAGTCAGTAAGTAACTAATGGAGCAAAAAGAGCTAACTCATCATTTGTCTGTTATGTATACTCACTTAAAAATACCTTACAATAAGGTCTGATAAAATGTAGAATTTTTAAAGAAGTAAATAAAAGGCAGAAAAAGAGACATTTAAAAATACAGAAAGAAGAAAACAGAATTGGCGATTAAAGTTCACACCAACACTCAATCATATGGTTGAGATTGCTGTCAAAAAAGCTGTGCAGAACTGCAAGTGAGGCTGTGGAAAGCAGTGGTTGACAGTTACAACTCGCAGTGGGTAAAGCTGCTGCCTGCAGTACTGGCATCCCGTATGGGCATCAGTTTGAGTCCTGGCTGCTCCACTTCCAATCCAGCTCTACAGCTGTGGCCTGGGAAAGCAATAGAAGATGGCCCAAGTCCTTGGACCCCTACACCCACTAATTTGGGAGACCTGGAAAAAGCTCCTGGCCTTTGGCTCCTGGCCTCGGATTGGGGCAGCTCTGGCTGTCACGGCCGATTGGGGAGTGAACCAGAGGATGGAAGACCTCTCTCTCTCTCTGCTTCTCCTTCTCTTTCTGTGTAACTCTTTCAAATAAATAAATAAAGTTTAAAAAAAAAAAAAAACCTCCCCAGCAAGTTTACAGGACCCATCTGACTTCAGCAGTTACCACTGTGGGACTCGGCAATCAGTGAGGCTTTGTGGGCCTCATTTCCTCATCTGCAGATGGCAGCTCTTCGTATAGCATCACCATGCAGTTCTGAGACAAATACCAGGCGATGGTGCTGACCACACGGTGTAAGGAATAGTAAGAAGTCAACGAATGCCCTATATTTAATATTTATCATAATAATTTTGACTATATGCAAAAGATACCACATAGTTCTTCCAAGCAGAACATATTTATTTCACAGATTCATAATTTACTGAGATGTATGCATACAACTCTGCAGACAGATGCCCCACCAATGTGTCCAAATACTCCTGTGGAAGTAGAGCTGCAGTACTGGCACTAATAGGCTCTCAGGTGACATGCACCCTAACAGAGGTGTACACAGTGTTCCTTGCATTGAGGGGAAAAATGGTGAATTACTGAGGGGAAGGTATCACAATAAAAGTCACCTAGGATGTAGCATGGGAAAGAAAAGGCAGAGTGTAGCAAGTTATAAGAAAATGGTATTGGAAAGTCTTTCCAGGCTGACTGGACAGCATAAGTAAAGAAACAGGGACATGGGAGCACCTAAGAAGCAGACAGTGGTTGGAAGAGGAGTGATGTGATACAGGTGGAAGTGTGACAGAAAACAAAATGGTAATATTCTGTGGCTATCGAGTTTTGAAGACTCCAATGTCTAAGGCATGCATTCAACCTCATCACGTAAGTCAGGGGAAGCCAGCTTGGGTAGATAATGATATTAGTATTTTAGATATTAGAATGATTATGAAAAACAGACTGGGTTTACATAGTAGGAAGAGAGACTGAAGTCCAAAACACTAATAATATAGTCACAGATAACACACTACTGGAAACAGGACAAGGCAGTGGGGTTGGAAAGAAGGAAACAGAGCCGGCGCCGTGGCTCAATAGGCTAATCCTCCACCTTGCGGCGCCGGCACACCGGGTTCTAGTCCGGTTGGGGCGCCGGATTCTGTCCCGGTTGCCCCTCTTCCAGGCCAGCTCTCTGCTATGGCCAGGGAGTGCAGTGGAGGATGGCCCAGGTGCTTGGGCCCTGCACCCCATGGGAGACCAGGAAAAGCACCTGGATCCTGGCTCCTGCCATCGGATCAGCGCGGTGCGCCGGCTGCAGCGGCGGCCATTGGAGGGTGATCCAACGGCAAAGGAAGACCTTTCTCTCTCTGTCTCTCTCTCTCACTGTCCACTCTGCCTGTCAAAAAAAAAAAAAAAAAAAAAGGAAAGAAGGAAACAGATAAAAGAAATATTATAAAATCACAATCAAAAGTAGACAAATAGTAATAAATGATTTTTCTGGCTTCTACCATATAAGGCTGGGACAGCGAGTACAACCGGGAGTGTCAGATAAGAAAGTTAGTTTTTGTTTGTTTGTTTGTTTGTTTTTAATACACGGTATTTGAAGTGGCTTGGGAACATAGGAAGTGATGAAGTTCAACAGAAAGATGGTTATACTGATCTCAGTAGCCACTATATGGCTTAGGAAGTAAACTGCATATAATGATAGACACAATTCCAGGAGAGTGTGAAATCATAAGGAGAGAGCATTTCAACTCAGAAGGAATCCAAATTATACCACTCATGGTGTCAATAAAAAATATAAGACAATCACTAAGTAGGACCTATCTAAATAAAACTACAAGCTACCTCAAGTGAGAGAAACACTTATTAAAATAGAAGTTAAGGGGCTGGCACTGTGGCATAATGGGGTAGGCCTCCACCTGTGGTGCCAGCATTCCAAATGGGCACCAGCTCTAACCCCAGTTGCTCTTTTTCTGATCCAGCTCTCTATTATAGCCTGGGAAAGCAGTACAATATGGCCTAATTGCTTGGCCTCCTGCACCCACAAGGGCGATGCAGAGGAAGCTCCTAGCTCTTGGCTGCAGATTGTCCCAGCTCTGGCCATTGTGGTCATCTGGGGAGTGAACCAGCAGATGGAAGACCTTTCTCTCTGTCTCTCTCTCTCTCTCTCTCTCTGTAACTCTACCTTTCAAATAAATAAATAAAAACTTAAAAAAATAAAAGAAAAAGAAAGAGTCCTGTGCCATGGCATAGCAGAAAAAGCCACTGCCTGCAGCTCTGGCATCAGCTGTTCCACTTTTGATCCACCTCTCTGTTAGTAGCCTGGGAAAGCAGCAGAAGGTGGCCCAAGTGCTTGGGCCCCTGCCACCCACATGTGAGACTGAATGAAGCTCCTGGCTCAGCCCTGGCTGTTGTGGCCACTTGGGGAGTGAACCAGTGGGTGGAAGATCTCTGTGTCTCTCCCTCTCTCTCTGTAACTATGACTTTAAATAAATAATTTTTTTTGTAAAAAAAAAAAAAAAAGTCAACCTAATGAGGAAGGTTTTTCCTCTGAGTTGTGTAGGAAATGATGGAGGAAGTCTGAGATTCTCATACAGAGAGAATACCTTGTGACAGAAATACGAAAGACAGTGTTCAGTTACCTTACAGTTGTGGAAATAAAGGCCTTGTGAATTTCAGCACATGTTTAATGCTGTGAGGTTCACAGATGAGACCACTGAGCATGAAGAAATAATGCTTTTAGAAGGGGAAGTGTCGTGAGGAATTATCTTCCTTTGGTTTTAGGGACAGCTCTTAAGAACAGATGTCTCGATGAGTTTTGATGTCTGACTTACTAGAAATGAAGGAACAGCAGAGGTGAAAAAAATAAAACTTTATTGTCAGAGTGCGGGCTTGCCAAGTTTAAGATTTCTCAGTTGTCAGTTCAGAGAAATGGGATAATAAATCAGACAATGGCAGTAGAAATGTCTGGCCAGGATTTTGGCAGGCCAATAATATAGACTATAACATTCCCAAAAGCAGTGCCCAAGAATCAAAGCAAAGAAAGGACAGGCAAAGAGTGATAAAATCTTTCCTCACTGTAGAAGAGTAGCCTCACGGTACATGGAGGGAAAGAAAGGAAAGGAAAAAAATCATCCAGCTAAATATTTCAAACTTCATCCAAGGTAAACCAGTAACCAGACTATGAGGCAGATGTGTTCTTACCTATCCATGATGCATATAACATACTGAGATTCTCTAAGAATCAATGAATATTGTAAAACATCCTGGAAAAAAACACTGCATGAGCCACACTTCACCATATGTTAGTAGTGTAGGACTCCTGGGAAATACACAACTCTTCTTGGGCCTCATTTCCTCACCTGTAGACTGGAGCTCATATGATAACATCACAGTGGGGTTCTGAGGTGAATACCAGGCAATCCATGCGTGGCACTAAGTGCATGATGTGATATGCTATTCTTTTTTATTTTTAATTTTTTTTTTTTTGACAGGCAGAGTGGACAGAGAGAGAGACAGACAGAGAGAAAGGTCTTCCTTTGCCGTTGGTTCACCCTCCAATGGCCGCCGCGGCTGGCACACTGCGGACGGCACACCGCGCTGATCCGAAGGCAGGAGCCAGGTGCTTATCCTGGTCTCCCATGGGGTGCAGGACCCAAGCACTTGGGCCATCCTCCACTGCACTCCCTGGCCACAGCAGAGAGCTGGCCTGGAAGAGGGGCAACCGGGACAGAATCCGGCGCCCCGACCGGAACTAGAACCCGGTGTGCCGGCGCCGCAAGGCAGAGGATTAGCCTAGTGAGCCGCGGCACCGGCCGTGATATGCTATTCTAATTTTGACTGCATGCCAAAGATAACACTCAGTTCTTCTAGGCTGTACTTATTTATTTAATAAATTCAGTATTTACTGAGATGCATGTTAACAACTCTGCTAACCAATGCCCCACCAGTGCCTTCTAAGCCCTCATGACTCCATGATCTGATCTCAGGCATAAAAAGAGAAAAGCAGATTGAAAGCAGCCAGGTGCGGGGGCATCAGTGTCAGCCATGTCTCCAAAAGAAAGCCAGGCACAGTCAGAGATTAGTGGTAGGATGGCTGGAAAGAAAGGCTGTGGGGATAGGGCACTGAGAACTGAGTCAGAGACGGGAGACTCTCCTGTGCACCTGAGGAGTGAAGTTGTCCTTAGCTCTGAAAGGTTCAGTGCCAGACACTCAGTTACTTCGGCTTTCCAGGCTCCATATCCATGAATGAAAACAAAAATATATTTGGTATCTGAAACAAGGGCTTTTGAAATGGTGGACTTGGTGTACTCTTGTATCTTTTTGTAACAGGGAGAAAGAGAAAATATTTGCCAACCACTGCTCAGTAGGTCATACAGAACTCTGTCAGAGGCGCCCATCCTCAGACTCACATCAGGTGTAAAATGCAATGGCCAAGCAACCCAAATTTGCACCCATGCCCATTCAGGGGGTGTGCCAGCTGGCACATTTTCTTTGAAAAGGGGATTACTTAGGTGAAAAAATTGGCACTGAAAAAGCTGTGCACATTTAACATGTACTATCTGGCCATATACCATGGCCTCCCATGGAAATGGAACCATTACTACAATCAAGCGACAGAAGCATCTCTCTCTTGCCTCCTCCAGATTCCCTCCTGCCCTCCACTCAGTCATATAAACTATAGATTAGTTTACCTTTTCTCAATTTATACAAATACCCTCTTTTTTGTCTGGTTTCTTTTCTTGCATGTAATGGAGTCAGAGATCATTTATGTTGTTGGTGCGTGTGTCAGTAGTCCATTTCTTTCCATCATCAACTAGTATGGACACACATAGGTTTGTTAAGCCACCCTCCCATTGGAAGGCACCTGAGGTATTGTCAGTTTTTGCAAATCACAAATAGAGCTGCCATGAAAATCTGGGTATGAGTCTTTCTATGGACATGGCTTTCATTTCTTTGGGGGAAATATTTGAGTGAAATGATAGGATTTCAAACTATCAAACTGTCTTTTCCCATATGAAATCTGTCCTCTTTATGTTATTAAAATATTTGTCTTTTCCAAAGTAAATTTTTCATGTTCCATTCTTATATGTGATATATAAAATTTTGTACCAACAATGGGCATGACCATTGTTTTTGCTTTTAAACATTCTAACAGGTACATAATGACATTTCATAATGGCTTCTATTTAAATTTCCTAATAATGTCGAGCACCTTTTTTCATGTGCTTATTTGCCATCTATAAGATATCTTTGGTGAAGTATTTGTTCAAATCATTTGCCTATGTTTTATTGTGTAGTTGTAGTATTTATTGAGTTTTGAGATTCCTTTACATATTTTAAATATAACTCCTTTTATCAGATATGTAATCTGCAAATATGTTGCTCCTGGTCTTGTCTTTACACCCTCTTAATAATGTGTGTGTGGTTTTTTTTTTTTTTTTTTTTTTTTTTTTTTTTGGACAGGCAGAGTTAGCCAGTGAGAGAGAAAGAGAGGGACAGAGAGAAAGGTCTTCCTTCCGTTGGTTCACCCCCAAATGGCTACTACAGCTGGTGTGCTGTGCCGATCCAAAGCCAGGAGCCAGGTGCTTCCTCCTGGTCTCCCATGCAGGTGCAGGGCCCAAGCACTTGGGCCATCCTCCACTGCCCTCCCAGGCCACAGCAGAGAGCTGGACTGGAAGAGGAGCAACCAGGACAGAATCTGACACCCCAACTGGGACTAGAACCCAGGGTGCTGGTGCCGCAGGCGGAAGATTAGCCTAGTGAGCCGCGGTGCCGGTTAATAATGTTTTTAATAGCACTAGTTTCTAATGTTGATAAAATCCAGTTTATTAACATTTTTCTTTTATGGATTGTGCTCTTGGTGTTGTAACTGGGAAATCTGTGCCTATGTGCTCATCTAAAAGTTATACTACAGTTTTAAGGTTTATATTAAGACCATTTTTTTTAAGATTTATTTATGTATTTGAAAAGCAGAGTTAGTCTTAGAGTTAGAGAGAGATTGATCAATCTTACATACACTGGTTCTCTCTCCATATGGCTGCAACAGCCAGTTTAGTGCAGGCAGAAGCCAGGAACGCGGAACTCCAACTGGGACTCCCACATGGGTGGCAAGGGCACAAAGGATTTGGGCCATCTCCCATTGCTTTTCCAGGCACTGGATCATAAGCAGAGCAGTCAGACTCGACTGGCACTCAACATGGGATGCTGGCATCACAGGCAGCGAATTAACTGGATGTGTCATGATGCCGACTCTGGTGATTTATTTTTAAAGGGGCTTTTTTCTATAAATCTGTCATGTATGTTAATGAAACTGCAGTATCAGTGTTTCCACTATTCTGGGGAACGGTTTTAGAAAATGCTGCCTGAAATCCCTTTGGTACTATTGTCCTTTCCCAAAGGATAAATACTTGGCTTCACTGTCAAGATCAGGCACGTGAACACTGTGGTGTGGAAGTTATGTTCCTGGCTTCTACTCTTTCTTTTGCCTTTAACCCATGAAGCCCAAAACATGAAGGTACTGAGCAGGAACATGCCAGTGAGGTCAGAGCCATGGAACAGCAGTCTGAGAATCCACGTTTTAAATCCTCCCCTTCCATAAAGTCCTTGCTCATCAATCGAGAGTACTTTCTTTACAATGCCACCACGGAAATATCACTACTATCAAGGGTTTGGTTCCTTTCTTTATTCTTACCTTATTTACTAAACATTAAAACATTTTCTATTTTCCTAAAACTATTAAAAGCATAAAACTAGCTTTTTATTTTCTTTCTCAAATAATATTAGCTATATAAACATATACATGTTATAGTATCAAGATTATTGACATCTGAATCTAAAGCTAGGTAGCAAATGCAAAATTTAATTCCCACTACAAGGTAATCTCAGTACAGTGGCCTTGGCAAATTAATGAGAGAGCAATAGTAGCTTATATTTTCGAGGTACCATTTCTGTTTCTAGTCCTAAGGCATTCCGTAAAATGCTCATTTCAATAAATTCACTTAATGCAAAAGATAAGATTATAAAGGTTTATAAATCAACTTTTGACAACTAAAACATAAATTCACTTTTATAGAGTAAATAATCACTCCCTAGTCTTCTCATAAATTCAACTTTACATCTAGGTTTTGTTTAAAGCAATATTTAGTGAATCATTTTCTGACCACTGCGTCCAGAATAATTTTTTAACAGTGCACAACAGGAGATGTTTAATGTAACTTGTTTTCTGAACTGTCTCATTGTTTTCACAGCAGCCACAAAGTAAGAAATACTGAACACAGCATGATTAGATTCAAGCCTCACTTTAGAGTAGGTAATATTCAAAAACATAAGAGAAAAAGAAATACAATACAAAATTATCGCAAAGAGTAGACAAAATATAGGAAATCTCACATTTGGCCTCTCAACCTCATATATACTTTTGAAACATTCTAAAAATAGCTAGGAAGATTCCTCTCTGCTTAATAGCACAAAAGAACACATGTACTTTCTTATTTCCTTTAATTCTTGAAAAACAGACAAAAAACAATTAAAAAAAAAAGAATACTGGAGGAAAAGTAAAATATCAGCAAAACCCAGAAATTTACCAATGACAAAATCTTCTGTAAGACTTTAAACCCTTTTAGTTGTTAAAGTAGATTCAAGAGGAAAATGCCATCATGAAATAAAATTATTATAACAGAAATTAACAAAAACATAATGCTGTGTTGGATGCCCAGGGTTGGTATTAGGTGTGATAAAGTAAACATTTTGTTTGATAAAGATAACATTTTAGGAAAATAATATGGTTATCTCTCTCTATCAGCCTTAAATTCCATTTCTCTAAATCTATCAGAGATTTTCAAACAATAGCTCCAAATTCAGAAGCAGTTCCAGCCTCAGAGGTATACACAGTATTGCTGGGTGGAGCAGCAACAATGAGAACATCGCAAGGACTGGGCAGCAGAGCCTGATTAGAAACATTTGATGTGTTTCATTCTCTTGGTGGACCATAATGCAGCTAATAAATTAAATTTGCAAACAGAATGAAATAACCTTATAATAGGAAATAAAATTTTCAGATACAGAACTGAATGAAGAAAGTACTTACAGTTGTATTAAAACTGATTCATAGAATAAAAATGATTGAAGAAATCCAGTATCATTAGAAACTTCAATGATAATTTTACTGGGGCAATGAGATTACAATAATTTTTTAATTTTATTTTACTGTCAGATTTTACAAACGTTATTTAATGAACACATATTATTTTAAAATGCAAAAGAGTTGACATTTTGCTGTTGATAATCTGAATATGCTTCTCCACTAGCAAAGAGGAACAGCCTATATTTTATTCTAAGTCTGTGCTGTACAAAACTGTAGCCACTAGCAACAGGCGTCTATTAAAATTAAAATTAAAATCAAATCAGATAAAAAATTTTGTACTAAGCCACACTACATTCCAAGTACTCAACAGTCATATATGACTAGTATCAGCAGAGACAGAGAGCATGTTCACTACCTCAGAAGATTCTACTGCAAATAGCTGCTCCAGATAATTGCCACACATTCTCAGAAGATAAGCAACCTACAGAGAGAAGGATAATCTATAAGACACAAATCTCTTTAGTTAGTCACTGCTAAACTAGCAAGCTAAGTCTATGGAAGAAGCCTGTGCTACTACAAAACAGAATATGCCGTACAAATAACTGGCTCATGGGTCATTAGCTAACTAACTATAAATCAACAGAAACTTCAGCTAGTCTCCTGGGGTTGTTAAATCTGTTATCTAATAAATTTATATAGAAATCATACCTCTTGAAGGATTATGAATTTGAAAAAACTAAAACTCAGCCTAAAATGGAGCAATTCCACCAACATGTGGCCTTCCCAGAGAGTAAACAAACTTGTATTGTCTTGCCTTAGGCAGAAACAGGAAACAAAAAGAATTTTGGAAATAATATTTTTAAACTTTTTCTTTTAAAGTTTTCTATTAAAAAAAGGATAGTGGCAGGCACTAAGCATAGCAGGTTAAGCTATGAAAACTCTAAGCACAGTGGGTATGGAAGGAACATTCCTCAATACAATCAAAGCAATTTATGAAAAGCCCACAGCCAACATCCTATTGAATGGGGAAAAGTTGGAAACATTTCCCTGGTACCAGACAGGGATGACAACTCTCGCCACTGCTATTCAATATAGTTCTGGAAGTCTTAGCCAGAGCCATCAGGCAAGAAAAAGAAATTAAAGGGATACAAATTGGGAAGGAAGAACTCAAACTATCCCTCTTTGCAGATGATATGATCCTTTACTTAGGGGACCCAAAGAACTCTACTAAGAGACTATTGGAACTCATAGAAGAGTTTGGCAAAGTAGCAGGATATAAAATCAATGCACAAAAATCAACAGCCTTTGTATACACAGACAATGCCATGGCTGAGGAACAACTTCTAAGATCAATTCCATTCACAATAGCTACAAAAACAATCAAATACCTTGGAATAAACTTAACCAAGGACGTTAAGGATCTCTATGATGAAAATTACAAAACCTTAAAGAAAGAAATAGAAGAGGATACCAAAAAATGGAAAAACCTTCCATGTTCATGGATTGGAAGAATCAATATCATCAAAATGTCCATTCTCCCAAAAGCAATTTATACATTCAATGCAATACCAATCAAGATACTGAAGACCTTCTTCTCAGATCTGGAAAAAATGATGCTGAAATTCATATGGAGACACAGGAGACCTCGAATAGCTAAAGCAATCTTGTACAACAAAAACAAAGCCGGAGGCATCACAATACCAGATTTCAGGACATATTACAGGGCAGTTGTTATCAAAACAGCATGGTACTGGTACAGAAACAGATGGATAGACCAATGGAACAGAATAGAAACACCAGAAATCAATCCAAACATCTACAGCCAACTTATATTTGATCAAGGATCCAAAACCAGTCCCTGGAGTAAGGACAGTCTATTCAATAAATGGTGCTGGGAAAATTGGATTTCCACATGCAGAATCATGAAGCAAGACACCTACCTTTCACCTTACACAAAAAATTCACTCAACATGGATTAAAGACTTAAATCTACTACCTGACACCATCAAACTATTAGAGAGCATTGGAGAAACCCTGCAAGATATAGGTACCAGCAAAGACTTCGGATCGGCACAGCACCGGCCGTAGTGGCAATTAGGGGAGTGAACCAATGGAGGGAAGACCTTTCTCTCTCTCTCTCTCTCTCACTGTCTAACTCTGCCTGTCAAAAAATTAAAAAAAAAAAAGGCTACATTTTACTGACGTGATGTAAACACTACAAAAGATCGATTATCTTTGCTGAAGCAAATTGAAGACATTCTTTTTTTCCTATTTTTCCAGTGTTTGCCATCCTTGAGAAGAACATTGAGGCAGCATACATTGTAACTATTAAGCCATAAGGTACATTTAAAAGTGTATGAATACTCCACAGTTTTCTATACAATTAGAAAACCATGTCTACTTTTCAAGGCAACTAACTGTTCCTTAGAGATGAGTGTTTATTCCAGAGCAGTGACTATCAGGGGATAACCCTAACAAAGCACGAGCTGAGCAGTGACCTGTGAAATGTGTCTATGTAGGGAGACTCAGAAAAGCAAGCTTAGTATTTGCAGTCAGAAGCCTAGGATCTGATTATCAATACTGTTCATTTTCTAAGCCTCTCCTGCTTCATCTATAAAATGAAGTCAGGAAGAATGTGTAACCCAGAGGGTTATTGTTGTTGGTTTAGTCCCAGATAGGACGCAAGAAGCAGGTTATTCAATTCAAACCGTGATCAACGTTAACAAGATAAATTATTCAAAACAAAACCAGAGAAAATGGTTAGCCTTCCTTTAAATATACCTAGTAATAGGAACATGTCAAATAAAGCAAATATATAAATAAGGGAATACTTATTTTACCAAACAATGGGGTGGGAATATGACCTGGCAGTTAAGGTGTTGGTTGGGATGCCCTTATCTTGTATCAGAGTGTATGGCTTACAGTCCTGGCTCTGTTCATCTCAGCTTTCAGCTAATGCTCATCTTGAGAAGCTGCCCAAGTAATGGAGTGACCACTCAAGTAATTGGGTTCCTGCCACCCATGTGAGGGATGTGGATTGAGTTGCCAGCTCATTTTGGCCTGGCCAGGTCTTAGCTATTATAGGTATTTGGAGAGTGAACCAGAAGATGGGCACTCTCACACACTCTCTCTCTCTCTCCCTTTCAAATAAATGGATTTTTTAAAAGTTGAGCTTTTTAAGACTTTAAAAATGTAACAAAATATAATTTAGGCATAGTATTTTTATAAGCATATTTATTGTGTAAAATAAAGAGGACTTGAATTATATAAATCATATCTATCATATCTGCTGGTAGGTCTAAACATTCTCCTGCACAGGTTTAAAGCATCCTCATCACTGACCAGCCCTAGAGCTTGGGCAAATCACCGGCTTCCTCTGAGCATTAATGCTGTCATCCGTAAGATGCGGATGAGGAGCCTACTTCATAGTGCTGCTGTAATGACTAAATGAGAACATCACAATGTGGCACAGACGCATGTGCACCATGAACAATCAATGTACATTTGCCATCATCTGAGTTTTTTAAAAATACTTATTTATTTTAAAGACAGAAAGAGAGGGGTAGAGGGAAAGAAGTAGAGGAACAGAGAGCATGCCCATGTGCTGGTTCACTCTCCAAATGCCCACAACAGCTGGGGCGGTGCTGAGCCAAAGCCAGGAGCCAGGAATTCCACCTGGGTCTCCCGTGTAGGTTTGCTATCATCTTTAGTACCATCATGAAGACTCTTCTGATACATTTTTGCCTGGAGATATCTGACATATTTTCAACGAGTGTCCATAAATCTAAGCATTGGGAAGAACTGTGATATCTCTTCAACACTATAAAAGAATTTAGGAATTTTTTTCACATAAAAGCAAATATATGACTGTTAATTTTACATTAAAAACATGAAAGGCATACTAACTGTTGAAAGGACAGGGCACAGATTGTTAAATAGGTTGGCCTCTTCCCAGGCCTCTCACCCACAGTATAAATTAGGCTACAGCAACATAAACCAAAAGTAACTGAGAAAAAAAATCTAAAAATAGTGGCATAATTTTTCTGTTTGAGAGTAAAAGTTTTCTCTTACAGAGTAAAATGTTAGGCCCCACAGTGTGTAACTGCCTTGATGCTCTGAGCATGACTGGTGCACTATAAGCTCTGGATACTTAATGTAATCATACAGTTCTTGAAGAAGGACAAAGAATTCAAATTGAATACCTAGTTAGGTGGCATAATGACCAGTTGTTTATTTGTTTGTTTGTGGGGGATGGCTAGGACAAGGTAAGAAAAGCCATTTGGGGAAGCTGGAAATTTGATCCTTTCTACAGGAGACTACAAAATAAATTCTTTGGGATATCAAAAAGGAGTCTACAAATAATTACCATAAATAACTATTGGCAATCATTTTTTTAAAAGATTTATTTATTTATTTTAAAGTCAGAGTTACACAGAGAGAGGAGAGGCAGAGAAGGAGAGGTCTTCTGTCCGCTGGTTCATTCCCCCAATTGGCTGTAACGGCTGGAGCTGTGCCTATCTGAAGCCAGGATCCAGAAGCTTTTCCAGGTCTCCCATGTGAGTGCAGGGGCCCAAGGACTTGGGCCATCTTCGACTGTTTCCCATGCCACAGCAGAGAGCTGGATCAGTAGTGGAGCAGCCAGGCCTAGAATCGGCACCCATATGGGATGCCGGCGCTTCAAGCCAGGGTGTTAACCCACTGATTCACAGCACTGGCCCCAGCAATCATTTATATTAACAGGATAGCCTAACTACTTCATTCTTAATAAGAATGGCAATTGTATTACTCAGCTCAGGTGCTGCCATCACAAAATACCATAGAATTGGGTGGCTTAACCAAAAGTAATTTATTTTCTCACAGTTCTGAGAGCTGGAAGTCCCACATCAAGGCACCAGCATGATTGGGTTCAGATAGGGCTCTCTCTTCCCAGCTTGCAGACAGCTGCCTTCTCACCGCATCCTCAGGTTAAAGGGATAAAGAGAAGACTCTCTAGCACCTCCTCTTACCAGAGCACTAACTCAATCTTGAAGGCCCCCACCCTCAAGACTTCATCTTAACCCTATTCCCTTGCAAAGGCCCCGTCTTCAAGTACACTCTTGTTCTTCCTTGTTAACCCTTGGGAAACGAATCTGCGGTAGAAGGACACTACTCAAACCACAGCAGCAACTGACAATGGATCAGTACTGAAAACAAGCACTGAGCATTTGTCTGCACATGGGAATTGTTTCCTGAATCTGCCCAACCAAGCTAATCTTTTTTAAAGATGTATTTTATTTATTTGAAAGACAGAGTTACAGAAAGAGGTAGAGACAGAAAGAGAGGTCTTCCATCCGCTGGTTCACTCCCTAGATGGCCGCAACGGCCGAAGCTGCGCCAATCCGAAGCCAGGAGCTTCTTCCGGGTCTCCCACGTGGGTGCAGGGGCCTAAGGACTTGGGCCATCTTCTACTGCCTTCCCAGGCCATAGCAGAGAGCTGGGCTATAAGAGAAGCAGCTGGGACTAAAACCGGATCCCATATAGGATGCCAGCACTTTAGGCCACGGCATTAACCCGCTGCACCATGGCACTGGCTCCTAACCAAGCTAATTTACATTCATAAATTATGAGACAATAAAAATGAATAAATTTTAAAATAAGATACAATGAAGGAAGACTGAAAAGGTATGTGGAGAAGGAAAAAACTATACTTCTGAGAATAGAAGGAAGAGAAAATTAAAAGAATCTTTTCTGAGGAAATAGCTTCCTTCTCATTTTTCTGCATAAGAAAGAGATGAGATAAAGCCACATAAACATAATTTAATATTTATAAGCCACAAAGCCTTTTCTTAACGTGGTCATCTTATTGCAGAGGTTATACATCCAAAAGTGATAGAAAAGTAATCACATGTTGATTATGAACAAGCTATAGGAAATACAAAAATTGACCTTCTGAGAAACTATAACAATTTGTTATTGGAAGACATGTATGTAAATTTTCCCACCTGTGCTACTTTTTTATACAGGCCAAACTAGCAGGAATCTCTAATTATCATGCCAGTGGGATGGTTTAACAAGGGTGTGCTAGCCCACAAATGCAATTTGATTCTCAGCATGACTGCAAGAATGGCAATTTAAGACCTCCAGCAACAAGTAACTATGACTATCAAGATCTTGTTAAAATATACAATGGAGAGCTCTTTGCTCTTGGAACAAAAAAGGAACATTTTGGGGACCCTAACATTAACATCATACTTATTATTTGGTACTTATTTAGAATCTGAAAATTATGACAGGGATTCTACTGATTTTTGAAGAATGGACACATATCTTTGTATCAGAGAATCTACTATTATTACTGTCCTCACACCAAGGAAATATGTTACTTAAAAGCTAGCCAGAATTAAAAATCAAGACAAATGATAAATGCCTAAATTACAACTGGTACTATTTAATGTATAGATAAACCTTACAGATACATTATCAAGTGAAAAAAGACACAAAAGAAAACATTGTATGATTTCATATGAAGTTCAAGAACAGGTTTAATTAATCCATGCTGATAGATGTCAGATGGTGGTGACTTAGGGTAAGCACTGACTGGAATCAGGAAGTCTTCATGACTTACAAATATTTGTATCTTAATCTGGATGCTTTTTCTTGTTTTCCCCATTTTTTTTACTTTGACTAAGACTTGCACATTTCACCATTATATGATATACCTCAATAAAAATGAAACAATGTATTAGATAACTAGAAAAAGTGAATAATAGATCAATAGTACTGGACGACTACCTTGGAAATATACAGCAGACTTTATCCTTCCTAAAGCAAATTTCACTGTAACTATACACTGGTAACTAGCAAGAGAACACACACTTGCTGTGTTTTAAAGCCCATCTCCTCCTGCAGCACAGCACTACATATTTTACATGTCAATGTGGCTAAATTCCTAATCCTCCTGTCAAGACTCCCACATAAGCCCAGCTATTGATAAAACAATTGCTACTCTTGTAAAGAGTTTTATTTGCTCTTGTTGCCTATCAGCTTAATACATAGGAGAATATACTCTTGAAGAGGATCAAGTTCTATAAACAGGACTAAATGATTATGGAGTAGGCATCTTTATAATTGTGTTTTTACTTTTTTTTCCCAGTTGTTTCTCAAGGACTACATTGGAAATTGAACCATAAAGCTTAGCTTGACAGAAAGGCATTAGCCTACCACACTAAACCACAAAGATAGCAGAGGCAGTTATTTATGAAGAAACACTGTTCCCTATTATCTTTGTGAGATTCTACAAAAGGCTAAACACTGATGCATTTCCAAGTCACCTTTCCCCCACCTCTTGTATTCACAAGAAGGAGTATGTTTTAGATGCTCCTAATTTGTCAAGATCAGGTGAACAGAATTGTCGTACAGAGCACACTGCTCTCATTGCTACAAGGGCTCTGCAACCCTGCAGGTTATTAATAATTCATGGGTCCTTCTTAGTTCACAACAGGGGCATTACTCAGAGGGCATCATTCTTATTGAAAGAAGTTAACTGTGATAGGCAGATAAACAATTCACAAGTCAAACAAGAAGACACCTCCTATGAATTTGTAGACATTTAAGATCCTTTAAGAGCTCCAGTACTAAAGCCAAAAATGTGCTCAACATTCTTCACCTATGCTTTTACTAAGTGGTAAGCAGACCTATCATTTTTGGATTATCAGTTGTATTAACAAGGAAGTTATTTTTAAATCTTTTCCCTCTGTTGTATGTTGAGATAGCCAAAACTATTAGGTGCAGTTATATTCTGTTGACTGAATTAGTTTCTCCAAACTAACTTCTGTGGCAGGAATATCACATATACTTTTGAGTTTCAGTATCACTGATTTATCAAGGATCTCAAGATCTTTATGACTGAAAACAAGTAAGGCTTCCATAAAAGTCACCCATCGTTTAAGGTCCTTCTCAATATACACAGACTCTGCATGAAATTTAAAGCACATAGATTTTCCAAAAAATTCATTCCAAATAGCCGGAGTCATGCATGGGCTCAGAAGCCTAAAGTGAGTGAATCAGGCAAGAGTTTAAGAGAGTAGAGTATAGCAAAGCCTGTCTTCTGTAACTACATTTAGAAAAATTTCAAGACAAAATCGAAACTGACCCAAAATACTGCTTAGCTGAACATGCATATGTAATATAACTGATTTCAGAACCATAGTATGAATCAGAAGTCTTTATTCCATATACACAAGGGTTCAGAATATGATGTACTTCTTTCTATAGATGGAAGATATTCATGTTAAATAAAAGCATTTATTTATTTTCTGAAAGATATATTCAAAGAAATATATTTGATATTATTTAGAATGTACTCCAACCCAAATTAAGTTTCAAGCAAAGGTTACACTTTCCAAGTATCTATAAAACATAACATTGCTCTAGAGAAAAATAACAAAATTTACTGAACACTCACTATATGCCAGGTACAATTCTAAGCATTTTGCATACATTAACACATCCGTAATACTCACACTAACTCTATGGAGTCGGTATTACTATTACCCCCATTTGACAGAAAACCAAGCTGACACAGAATGGTTAAGTAATTTGCTGATAAACAAAACTGTTATTCAAACTCAAGCAGTCTGCCTTCAGAGCCCATGCTCTCATGCTTGAAGCTTACTGCCTTAGTTAAGAGCACTATTTTCTCCCATGAAGAAGCAAGAAAAAGGAGTAGCATTCATTCAATAGCAAGGCTGAAATCAATTTTGAGAATTGCTTACATTTATCCAATACAGAATAAATAGAAATCCACCACCAAAATCACTATGTAAATTGCAACACCTATCTCAACCATCAGGGGAAAAAGTAGCTAAGAAAAAAGACATGGAGATAATAGAAAAGAATATAAAATTCCTAATAAAAGTAGATAATAGAAATCACTAGGGTGATGAACAGGTAAAATTGAAACAAGGGGATTCTACAACAGCATAAAGTTTTTATTCCTTTCTTGAAGTGGCCATCTTCAGATAATCTGTTTCCTTGAAGATTCATATAAACTATTTCAAATAAGAGGTCCTTCCTTCCTTCTTCTTTAACTAATGGAATGCCATAGGACAGCATAAGTATAGAAATTATTTATTATACATATATTATTTTATAAATGAATTATTATTATATTTTTCTCTAGATCAATGTATTATAGTACTATTGATAATTTCAAACTTCAATTGTTTTTTACATTTTCATTTTATTTGAAGGACAGAGAGACAAAGAAAGACAGCCAGAGAAAAGAGGGAGAGATGTTCCATCCACTGGTTCACTCCCCAAATATCCACAACAGTTGAGGTTGAATCAGACCCAAAGCAGGAACCAGAAACTCAATATGGTACTCCAACATGGGTGGCAGGGACCCAACTACAAGAGCCATCACATTTGTCTCCCAGGGCGCACACTGTCAGGTAGCTGGATCCAAAGTGGAGTTAGGACTCAAATCTACCACTTGAATATAGCATGTAGGCATCCCAAGAGGCATTTTAATCACTGGGCCAAACACCCACCCCATAACTTCAGATTTTAGATGCTACTGGTTCTATTGTTACAGAAAACAAAGATTAAGAGACCCCAGTCTTGGTAATGAATGCAATGCCTTCATCCTGCAGTAAATAGCAGTGGTCATGAAGGCTATTATGCCATAAAAATGTGGTCCTCAGAAGCGACGTTATAATCATTTCCCTATTGACCTATTTCAAAATAAACAGAAATTCACTAAAATGAAAGTGAATATATTATTTATTCTCCATGTGTGATAAAATCATGTAATAAACAAGGAATCTTCACAAACACTTAAACACCCTTACTTGAACAAACACCCTTACCATATTTAAATATATAGTTGGATATGTAAAACTAGGATATTTCAATTAATTATAAAATTGAACAAATTTTCCCATTTTAGACACACCTAAAATACAATGAAATGTTTTAGCATTAACTATTTTAATTACTTTTTCCAGTGAATTAAAAATATATGACACTCTCTCATAACCGAGGCAGCTCTATATCATACCACATAATGGATTATGGCCAGAAAATGTCAACACTCTGCATAATTTTGAGAGCATGTTCCAAAAGGAAAAAACTTGGCTTCAAGACTCCAAAATAATAATAGTCAGTGTGGTTAAAAGTAGTTCTCATTCTGTGTTCCACCAGTTATCTCATTAGATACTTAAAAAAAATTCTACAACTAAGGATGTCTAGATAACACTTGAACAATCAAAAAGGATTTTATTTTATGAAAGGCTCTAAGAAGTCTTGTTTAGTAAAGAAAATTAACTTCCTTAATCCAGGATTTTTCAAGCTCAGTTGATTTAAAACCTTGTTATGAAACCATTAACTTTTGAAAACTAGTGTTTTATGGAACACATTTGGTGAAAAGTATTTAGTGTTTTCCAGTTAATGAAGTCCTTCTACAGGCTTTATTTTAATTTACTTCTCATACTTTTAAAACAAGTGTTTAGAAAAAAATTCAATCCAATAACAAATGAGAAATAAGTTCAATATAAATCACGACACGAAATGAACGCAATTGAAACCATCACAAATTGAATCAAAATCACATGGTTGGTGAGAAACAGAGGAAGGTATGTCTATTTCACTGAACAGCAACAGCCTCAGCAGCCTCCCCCACACAATCACTCCCAGTTCTCCCATCCCTAGATCCCACCCTTACTAGTTCCATAAGTAAATAATTAGTGACATTTTCATTAAGGATAATGTGTCTGTATGCATAGATTTAAAAAGGAAACAAATCACTGTAGCTTTGTCCCAATTATCCACCCAGTCCAATTGAGATGGCACTTCTCTTTGAGTCAACATAGAGTTGTGTAGTAAAAAGGTTAACTCAGCAATTTTGATGTATCCCAATCATGCACATTCTGAGAAGAGTGGCCTTGACTGGCTCCTAGGACATAACCCAGGACATAACATGAGCCTTTGGAATACTGTACCCAGTGAGAGCACCCTCACATACATGGGACCTTTGGTCACACCAGAAAGTTAACATTAACATCATTTATGACAAAGTCCTGTGTGTGCACCTGGACCCTAGACCACACAATGTCAGTGTGATCTCTGCAGCACCTAAAGTTATCCACACTAAAGTTATCCATTCCTATGAGACCAACCCATATAAAATCCCTGGACATCAACACTCAGCTTTCCTGGTTTACAATGTTCCATAGTTTTCATAAAATCTTTTGGGGAGAAGGCAGCACTGTCCATACAAATCTACTGGGAGAAAACAACTGGAAGCTCATGCCTGTTTCTTCCTCCCTGACTCTGCCCTATACACTCTTTACCTTTACTGATTTTAGTCTGCATCATTTTGCTGTAATAAACTAAAAGTGGGAGTGTAAGCTTTACTGACTTTTGTGAGTCCTTTTAGCAGAGCATGAAACCTGGAGTAATCTTGGAGACCCCAGCAATGACTAGATTCACTTTTTCCCACAAGTGTCTAGCATTCATTCAGCCTTATTATCTGGGTCCTTTGTCATGTCTGTTCAGACACCTAATATCCACAGAACCAGTTAGGTATAATCAGCCTGTAGGTCTCAGCAGAAATAAATATGCAAAATAAATTAGCCCATATTTAATTTGCATCAATTAAAAATGCAACCTCTGAAATCTAAGCCACTTACAAGAAGCAAGATAAAACAAATGAGACTGACCAACTGCAAACTAGACCATTTTTAGCTTGCTGCTGCTGACAGATCTCCAGATGAGAGGCTAATGTGCCTCATAGATTCAATCCTATAAGGTTATATGTGTCTGACAAGGTCCCCTGAAGTAGTCATCTTGCCTTTCTGTGTAGCTCATCCTGTCCCATCTGGCACCTCACATCTACCCCTAACACTGCATTCTCAGAAAAGATAAGGTTGTGATCTACTGAAACATTCATTACAAAGGTGTAAGAACCAGAGCATGTCGTCAGTTCTCATGTTTTTCTCTTCGCATGGTTTTGGGCTGAACGTGAGCAGTGAGCAAGCTACAAGAGCTGTCCACACATCACAGATGTGAGGCAGGAACAGCATTGGGTATAATCCCTATCTCTCTCAGGCCCTTCCCTACACACAATAAAAGAACACAACTTGTAAAAGAATTACTCAAATTATTCATACATTAAACTTCATTTTCCTGTCACCAATTTTAAAATGTCAGGTGTTTGGTTTTTTGTTTTTTTTTTTTTTTTTTTTGCTTATTCCAAGAAACTTCGGACATGACACACACAAAAATTCCCCCTAAAATATTCAAATTCACCATCTTGAACCCCAGACACTTCAGTCTAAGAATTTAACTGCAGCCTCTTTAAAGAGCCATGTGCAGAGGTACTTCATGACTGAAAGAACCATTCAAACAGGATGTCAACAGGAAAGAGTCAGTTAATTTAACTTGCACATGACTTTTTCATATGACACACATATGTTGTAGGCTGTGCTTCTGTGCAACTCCAGGGATAAATATCTGAGGAATTTGGCATTGTCCATGAAGACAAGGAAATACGGGTGCTTGTAGGCATTGCTTTCAGTAGCTGTAATCAGTAGCTTAATCATGATGGCTCTCTCATTCTCCATGCCAGAGGTAAGGGCGATAATCACCGCAAGCCAGCAGAACAAGAGGCCTGCAGAAGCAGGACTAAATGAGAGAAATGTGCAGGCATGCCGGATATGCTTTCTTGGCAGCCTTTATGAAACGTGTCCACTGGCACAGGTGCACCCATAGGCAAACAAGCAGATGGGTACTTCTAAGCTTAGAGATCCTCTCAAAATTAAACTGTATTCATCCTCAAATGACAATATAATCCTGGAATTATTCAATGACTTGTGACTAACATAAGAATTAACACACTTAAAAGCTGTAAAAACAATGAAATTAAGTAAAAAATTAACCTTTCATAAAGAAAATTTGTATCTGATAGAGAATTATTCAAGTCAATCTGAGTGTAATTTCATGAAATGACAGATTTTTTTCAAAATTTTTTTATCTGAATTACATGTTCAAGTTTTCCAAACAGATTTCCTGTTCATTTTTTTACTACATGTGAAGTTTGACTTCAATAGGAATTATCCTTGTTGGGATCATCTATGTAAGATCTATATTCATGTTTATAACTAACAAAATATAGCACTGTAATAATTATGTGAATATAGTTCTAGTTGAATTTGCCAGTTGACATTTCATCTCTAAAGCTCTGAAGTCAAATCCTAGTAAATGTCAATATTCTCCTATCATGTCCACACTTGTCACCTGCAACACTAGTCAGTGTAATCTGCAGACAGAAATGAGAAGAAATTGAACATATTTTATGGCTGTTCTGCTTGAGGGAATAAGAATAAAGTAAATCAATAGTTCTTGTCATTTCCTGAAAATACTGTATTCTCTAAGACATTTAGCCAGCATTTGCCCATTTGAAAAAGGACAAAAACATAAAAAGAAAGTTTTTAACTCAAAAAATTAGCACATCGATATTTCTGGGTCATAGAAATTGAAGTCATATCAAGCATTCCTTCAAAATCTAAGTTAAATACACTCTCATGGCTGGTTGCTCTTTGTAATGGTAACTATCACTAAGAAAAGCTAAAATTTCAGGAATGAAGAGTTATATTTAACATCTTATTATTGTCACTGAAATATTTCTAAACTTACAGTCCCATTTACAAATGCCAAGACGTAACTCTGTAAAATGAGAGCTACGAAAACATTCTGTATCTTTACTTACACAGTGCATTTTTTCTCATTCATTGTTCCATCAATTAAAAAAAAAACTCTTTATATTTTACTGTTCAATATTATTTCTGACCTTTGGCAACTGATATTTCTTGATTATGTCAGCATGCTGTCCGTACATTTAAATTGATTAATGTCAAAGTCAAGTTCAGAGAGCCTCTCCATTGGTTCTTCATAAAATATAAGTGAAGGGTCCGGCGCTGTGGCAAAGTAGGTTAATCCTCTGCCTGTGGTACCATATGGGTGCCAGTTCTAGTCCCGACTGCTTCACTTCCCATCCAGCTCTCTGCTGTGGCCTGGGAAAGCAGTAGAGGATGGCCCAAGTGCTTGGGCCCTGCACCCTCGTGGGAGATCAGGAAGAGGCACCTGCTCCTGGCTTCGGATCAGCACAGCTCCAGCCGTTGCAGCCATCTGGGGAGTGAACCAACGGAAGGAAGACCTTTCTCTCTGTCTCTCCCTCTCACTGTAACTCTACCTCTCAAATAAATAAAATCTTTAAAAAAAATAGTGAAAAATAATTGGTTTAGTATTGGAAACTATAATTTACAAGTGTGTAACTTAAAGAAGCTTCAAGTACTATTTAGGAAAATAAAAAGTATTAATAGCAAAATGTGGTAGAATTAGAAGTACATAGAGTTTGGAGTCAGAGAAACTGGTTCAAATCTTCACTAGCTTCCTACTAATATTGAATCATAGGGCAGTTTTGACCTCCAGGAGCTAAGATTCACTTTGTACAATGGGTTAGTACAGAGTGCTGCTCTAAAAATTAAATGAGATTCTGAAAGGGCCTGGCACAAGGTATTCAGAAAAATGTTCTTTTTTATCTGCTTTTTATAAACAAATTATTACAGGAAATACACTAAAAGGGGGGAAAGGTAAAGAAAAAATAAAAGTAAAAACCGCAACAAATGTCCTAGTAACAATGATTATTAAATGACATAAGACAAAACATTAGGAAAATATGATTAAAGAGCTAAATCATTGGAAAATCACTGGTTTTGAGGCCAATGAGTTCAAAAAGCCAACCCCTAAGAAAGATGGGCTTTAGCAGCAGGAGGAAACGCCACACTCAGGAGAGGAAAGAGGGAAGGAAGTTCAAGTCCTTTTTCAACTCCTGAAACTTTTGACTTAGAGATGTAGTCTTTCTGTAACCCTAATTAAGAATCAAGAACTGGAGATGAAAAGGACATTTAGAAGAGCATTCACTTATTTGTGAAGAAATTAGATTTAGATTCATTGAATTCTTTATTCAAATGATCTGTCACAAGAAGCACTTTTAAGAAACAAATTTCAAGCCAACCCCTCAGACTATATTAGCTCATCCATAAATATTTCACAATGTATCTCTAAAACACAGGGGTATACAAGAGAGATCCTCACCACGACACGTTGTAATTAAACTCACCACAGTGAAACAGAAAGAAAAGATCCTAAAATGTGCAAGAGAGAAACGTCAGATTACTCTCAGAGGATCTCCAATTAGACTCACATCTGACTTCTCATCAGAAACCCTACAAGCTAGAAGGGAATGGCAAGACATAGCCCAGGTACTAAGAGAGAAAAACTGCCAGCCCAGAATATTATATCCTGCAAAGCTCTCATTTGTGAATGATGGTGAAATAAAGACCTTTCATAGCAAACAGAAATTGAAAGAATTTGTCACCACTCGTCCAGCCCTGCAAAAGATGCTTAAAGATGTGTTATACACAGAAACACGTCATCAATATGAAGAAGGTAAAGGAAGGAAACCTCACAGCAAAAGATCACAGGGAATTCAAAGCATATATTAGAAAATATCTTTGGCAAATGGCAGGGCAAAGTTACCACTTATCAATAGTCACATTGAAGGTTAATGGCCTGAACTGTCCAGTTAAAAGACACCGATTGGCTGATAAGGTTAGGGAACAAAACCCATCTATTTGATGCTTACAAGAAACACATCTTTCCAACAAAGATGCATACAGAATGAAAGTGAAAGGCTGGAAAAAGATATACCATGCCAACAGAAATAAAAAAACAGCAGGCGTAGCCATCTTAATATCGGACAACATAAACTTTACCACAAAAACTGTTAGGAGAGACAAAGAGGGGCACTATATAATGATTAAGGGATCAATTCAACAGGAAGATATAATGATTATCAATGTATATGCACCTAATTACAGGGCACTGTCTATTTAAAAGATATGTTAAGGGACTTAAAGGGAGACTTAGACCCCAATACAATAGTACTGGGGGACTTCAATACTCCACCATCAGAAATAGACAGATCAACAGGACAGAAGATCAACAAGGAGACAGTAGATTTAAACGACACTATAGCCCAAATGGATCTAACAGATATCTACAGAACTTTTCATCCTACAAACAAAGCATTTACATTCTTCTCAGCAGTACATGGAACCTTCTCTAGGATTGACCACATAATAGGCCATAAAGCAAGTATCAGCATATTCAAAAGAATAAGAATCATACCATGCAGCTTCTCAGACCATAAAGGAATGAAGTTGGAAATTAGCAACTCAGGAATCCCTAGAGCATACACAAACACATGGAGATTGAACAACATGCTCCTGAATGAACAATGGGTCATAGAAGAAATTAAAAGAGAAATAAAAAATTTTTGGAAGTAAATGAGGATAACAGCACAACATACCAAAACTTATGGGATACAGCAAAAGCAGTGATAAGGGGAAAGTTTATATCAATAGGTGCCTACATCAAGAAATTAGAAAGCCAACAAATAGATGAGCTTTCAATTCATCTCAGGGATCCAGAAAAACTGCAGCAAACCAGACCCAAATCTAGTAGGAGAAGATAAATAATTAAAATCAGAGAAGAAATCAACAAGATTGAATCCAAAAAAAAATTACAAAAAATCAGACAAACGAGGAGCTGGTATTTTGAAAAATTAACAAAATTGACACCCCATTGGCCCAACTGACTAAAAAAAGAAAAGACCCAAATCAATAAAATCAGAGATGAAAACGGAAACGTAACAACAAACACCACAGAAATAAAAAGAACCATCAGAAATTATTACAAGGACTTGTATGCCAGCAAATGGGGAAACCTATCAGAAATGGATAGATTCCTGGACACATGCAACCTACCTAAATTGAACCAGGAAGACATCGAAAACCTAAACAGACCCATAACTGAGAAAGAAATTGAAACAGTAATAAAGGCGATCCCAACAAAGAAAAGCCCAGGACCAGATGGATTCACTGCTGAATTCTACCAGACATTTAAAGAAGAACTCACTGCAATTTTTCTCAAACTATTCAGAACAATCGAAAAAGAGGGAATCCTCCCAAATTCTTTCTATGAAGCCAGCATCACCTTAATTCCTAAGCCGGAAAAAGATGCAGCACTGAAAGAGAATTACAGACCAATATCCCTGATGAACATAGATGCAAAAATCCTCAATAAAATTCTGGCCAATAGAATGCAATAACAATTAGAAAGATCATCCACCCAGCCCAAGTGGGATTTATCCCTGGCATGGAGGGATGGTTCAATGTGCGCAAAACAATCAACGTGATACACCACATTAAGAGACTGCAGAAGAAAAACCATATGATTATCTCAATAGATGCAGAGAAAGCATTTGATAAAATACAACACCCTTTCATGATGAAAACTCTAAGCTAATTAGGTATAGAACGAACATTCCTCAATACAATCAAAGCAATTTATGAAAAACCCATGGCCAGCATCCTATTGAATATGGAAAAGTTGGAAGCATTTCCACTGAGATCTGGTACCAGACATGGATGCCCACTCTCACCACTGCTATTCAATATAGTTTGGGAAGTCTTAGCCAGAGCCATCAGGCAAGAAAAAGAAATTAAAGGGATACAAATTGGGAAGGAAGAACTCAAACTATCCCTCTTTGCAGATGATATGATCCTTTACTTAGGGGATCCAAAGAACTCTACTAAGAGACTATTGGAACTCATAGAAGAGTTTGGCAAAGTAGCAGGATATAAAATCAATGCACAAAAATCAGCCTTTGTATACACAGACAATGCCATGGCTGAGGAACAACTTCTAAGATCAATTCCATTCACAATAGCTACAAAAACAATCAAATACCTTGGAATAAGCTTAACCAAGGATGTTAAGGATCTCTATGATGAAAATTACAAAACCTTAAAGAAAGAAATAGAAGAGGATACCAAAAAATGGAAAAATCTTCCATGCTCATGGATTGGAAGAATCAACATCATCAAAATGTCCATTCTTCCAAAAGCAATTTACAGATTCAATGCAATACCAATCAAGATACTGAAGACCTTCTTCTCAGATCTGGAAAAAATGATGCTGAAATTCATATGGAGACACAGGAGACCTCGAATAGCTAAAGCAATCTTGTACAACAAAAACAAAGCCGGAGGCATCACAATACCAGATTTCAGGACATATTACAGGGCAGTTGTTATCAAAACAGCATGGTATTGGTACAGAAACAGATGGATAGACCAATGGAACAGAATTGAAACACCAGAAATCAATCCAAACATCTACAGCCAACTTATATTTGATCAAGGATCCAAAACCAGTCCGTGGAGTAAGGACAGTCTATTCAATAAACGGTGCTGGGAAAATTGGATTTCCACGTGCAGAAGCATGAATAAGACCCCTACCTTTCACCTTACACAAAAATTCACTCAATATGGATTAAAGACTTCAATCTACGACCCAACACCATCAAACTATTAGAGAGCATTGGAGAAACCCTGCAAGATATAGGTACCAGCAAAGACTTCCTAGAAAAGACCCTGGAGGGACAGGCAGTCAAAGCCAAAATTAACTGTTGGGATTGCATCAAATTGAGAAGTTTCTGTACTGCAAAAGAAACAGTCAGGAGAGTGAAGAGGCAACTGACAGAATGGGAAAATATATTTGCAAACTACACAACAGATAAAGGGTTGATAACCAGAATCTACAAAGAAATCAAGAAACTCCACAACATCAAAACAAACAACCCACTTAAGGGATGGGGCAAGGACCTCAACAGACATTTTACAAAAGAGGAAATCCAAATGGCCAACAGACACCTGAAAAAATGTTCAAGATCACTAGCAATCAGGGAAATGCAAATGAAAACCACAATGAGGTTTCACCTCACCCCGGTTAGAATGGCTCACATTCAGAAATCTACCAACAATCGATGCTGGCGAGGATGTGGGTAAAAAGGGACACTAACCCACTGTTGGTGTGAATGCTAACTGGTCAAGCCACTATGGAAGTCAGTCTGGAGATTCCTCAGAAACCTGAAGATAACCCTACAATTCAACCCAGCCATACCACTCCTTGGAATTTAGCCAAAGGAAATGAAATTGGCAAACAAACAAGCTGTCTGCACATTAATGTTTATTGCAGCTCAATCCACAATAGCTAAGACCTGGAACCAACCCAAATGCCCATCAACAGTAGACTGGATAAAGAAATTATGGGACATGTACTCTATACAATACTATACAGCAGTCAAAAACAACTAAATCCAGTCAGTTGCAACAAGATGGAGGAATCTGGAACACATAATGCTGAGTGAATTAAGCCAGTCCCAAAGGGACAAATATATGTTCTCCCTGATCTGGGACAACTAACTGAGCACCAAAGGGGAAACCTGTTGAAGTTAAATGGACACTATGAGAAACAGTGACTTGATCAGCTCTTGTCCTGACTGTTGATGTACAATGTAATACTTTATCCATTTTAGTAAATTTTTGTTCTAGTACTATTGGTTGAACTCTGTGATTAACATACAATTATTCTTAGGTGTTTAAATTTTAACTGAAAAGTGATCCCTGTTAAATATAACAGTGGGAATAAGAGAGGGAGGAGATGTACAATTTGGGACATGCTCAATCGGACTTGCCCCTAATGGTGGAGTTAGAATCGTCCAGGGGATCCCAATACAATCCCATCAAGGTGGCATGTACCAATTCCATCTCACTAGTCCAAGTGATCAATTTCAGTTCACAATTGATCACACTGATAGGTCTAAGAGTCAAAGGGATCACACAAACAAGACTAGTGTCTGCTAATACTAACTGATAGAATCAAAAAGGGAGAGAACGATCCATCATGGGAAGCAGGATGCACAGCAGACTCATAGAATGGCAGATGTCCTAAATAGCACTCTGGCCTCAGAATCAGCCCTTAAGGCATGCGGATCTGGCTGAAGAGCCCATGATAGCATTTGAGGCGTGGAAAGCCAAGACACTTTGGCAAAAAAAAAAAAAAAAAAAAAAAAACAAAAAAAAAAACAATAAACCTAAATGAAAGATCTCTGCAAGTGAGATCCCAGTGGAAAGAACGGGGCCATCAAAGAAGGAGGTACCTTTCTCTGAAGGGAGGAGAGAACCTCCACTTTGATTATGACCCTGTCGGAATAAGATCGAAGTCGGCGAACCCAAAAGGCTTCCATAGCCTTGGCAACTCATGACTAGAGCCTAGGGAGATTACTGATGCCATAAACAAGAGTGTCAAATTGTTAAGTCAACAACAGGAGTCACTGTGTACTTACTTCTCATGTGGGATCTGTCCTTAGTGTGTTGTCCAATGTGAAATAATGCTATAACTAGTACTGAAACAGTATTTTATACTTTGTGTTTCTGTGTGGGTGCAAACTGATGAAATCTTTACTTAATATATACTAAATCGATCTTTTGTATATAAAGATAATTGAAAATGAATCTTGATGTGAATGGAATGGGAGAGGGAGCGAGAGATGGGAGGGGTGTGAGTGGGAGGGAAGTTATGGGGGGGGAAGCCATTGCAATCCATAAACTGTACTTTGGAAATTTATATTTACTAAATAAAAAATAAATTTAAAAAAGAAGTAAAATATAAAAATAAAAAAAAAAACAAAAAAACGAAACAAAAATAAATAAAAATATAAATAAATAAAACACAGGGTTATAGCAGTTAAGGTATAGCACCAGATCACTAACAAATGTACAAGTATTATAAACAGCAATATTTACCTAATGTTAAAATTAATACTCAAATACATTCTGCTGTCTCATAATTTTTATAGTCTTTTCAATTCAGAATCCAAATAATCCACTTTATGATGGATAGGAGAGTGGGTGATTGAGGACACAGATGAAGAAAAGTGAGATTTTATCTAACAATCACTAAAGTCAGATGATTATTAAAAATGAAGAAATTTGGTTACTCTCCCTACTTCTATATGACCTTCAAGTTTCAAATAACAGAAATTTAAACAGACATATATCAACAATAATAAAAACAGAGCAAGGAATATAGCTCATAGAACTGGTAATTATAGGAAAGAATGGTGTCCTAGATCAAGATAAAAGCTAGCCCTGTGGCCTAGAGAGTCATAAAATAATTGACAGGGGAAGTTAATTTATTAAAAGGAAAAAAAGAACTTTTTAAAATTAAACAGGACAAAAACACTAGTTGTATAATTAATTAATTTTTAAATCATGTGTTAACATGTATGTGCCAGAGTTCATGCCATTTGCTGACATAAGAGACATGGTGACTATTTTTTTGAGATTAGGAGCTGACAGATATGGTGTTGTATTCTCAGACATCATAGGCCAACAGACCTGGCACCTACATTCTTGGAGTTCACAGGCCAAAAGATATAATGACTATATTCTTGGAGACCACAGGCTAACATACATTGTGCCTATACATTCTGTATATATGCTATATCTCTACTGAAATAACATTTTGGGATTTTGTTGAAGTTAAGTCAAACATATTGAGAAGTATATTATCAATAATTGAAAATACCATTTCATAAAGTCTAGCATCTTATTAAAAATAACAGTTTCCAGATTATACTTCATTTCTTAATAGATTCAATTGGTTTGCAATGTTTTTAAGTTACAGCATGAGTAAGAAGTACAGATCTAAAGAGGTGAAGTCACATCTGAAGCTCATAAGCATTGACAAATATGGAAACGAGACAAAATACACTACACTAAATTGCCCGACCAATTTCCTTTGTGAATGATAATCATGGATGACTCTCAGGAGACCCAAACCTATTAGGTCCTATATATATAAAGTACAAGCTTGTGCTACTACATAAGGGAGGCTTTTTTTCCCTACTTGAAGATCGTAACAAATGTGATGGTAGGTTTTAAAAGAGGATCAATATATACAAGGTCTATGTATGTACCAGCAGATCTTGCTAGATGCCTAGTCAATCAGTATCTCTTTTCCCTTCCTTCTTGTTCATGCAACCCTGAAATTGAAGAGGGTGGCCTAGATTTTGAAACCTGTATCACCCACATTCACTCAAGCTAGGATTTGACCATGTTTCTCTCCTTGTTAATGAAATTTAAATGGAAGTCACTGGGTGGGACCTGGGGAAACCTGAAAGGGTTTGTAAACAAAGGACAGACAGGTTAGTTTGCTGCTTTTCCCTTTTAGCTGTTGCCTCCTTTTTGTCCTCCTGCCAGCTGGAGTTCAAGAACACTCACAGGAGCACAAGGACCAGGGCCAACCCCTAGGGACGATGGCTTCCAAAGTCAAGGGGCTTCATGCTTCTGCTGTCTTACCAGAAAGACTGCAGATTTTTCCATGCGTCTGGACACAGATACTGCACTTGATCCCAGGTTAAAAGCTGCATAGGTGAGCTCTTCTATAGCTCCCTACCTCCCCACCTCTATGCCAGTGTGCACTCCCACTCCCAGTCTTTCTGCATCTCTTCATGCTCTAGTACCTTCAAGTAGTCATATTTGTAATAGATTCAGGTTTTGTAGCTGTCGTCCATGGAAGAAGATAAGGACTACAGTAAAGCCTTAGTCTCTCAGTACTTAAAAACAGAATTTTTACATGTCACTCCTAAACCCCAAGAAACTTCTAGAATCTAGACTTATACTGTAAATGACTTCTTGATCAGAAAATGGTACTCAAAAACCAGATCCAAAGATAGAGTTCATAGAAACAAAAATATTTCAACATTTCTTGAGGAGTTCTTTGTTGTCCATTAAGAGTTACATTAGGGGCCAGTGGTGTGATATAGCAGGTGGAGTCATGGCCTGCAATGCCAGCATCCCATATGAGTCCCAGTTCCAGTTCCAGCTTCTGCACTTCTAATCAAGCTCCCTGCTAATGGCCTGAGAAAAGCAGCAGAAGATGATCTAAGTATTTGGACTCCTGCCCCTCACAAGGGAGACCTGTACAAAGATCCTTGGCTCCTAGTTTTGGCCTGGCCTAGTGCTGGCCTTTGGGGTCATCTGGGGAGTGAATCAGTAGGTGGAAGAACTCTCTCTCTCTCTCTCTTTGTAACTGACTTTCAAATAAATAATTTTTTTTTTTTTTTAAAAAAGAGCTTTGTTAATCATCTCTGAAATATTATTACATTGCTGCTGAAGATGCCTTATGGGTTAGGTGATGGTTGGCACTGGCTATACACAGCTACACGAATAGAAACAAAGCTCCAGGCATCTTACACTTCAATATGTTTTAGATCAGTTCAGATCATGTAAAGCAGCAGATACGCATTGACTGCTAAAGAACTAACCTTATGATGATGAGCAGATTATGAGAAGATACTGAGAAAGTATGAAAAATCACCCTTGCCTTTGAAATCATCTTTGCCTTTCGACAATTCTATTGGAGAAAAATGAAACTAATGAGAAAAAAAATCATTCAAATCAATATATAATCAACGCTAAAACACACAGAAAAAAAAAGTACACCAAAAATCTCTACCAAATTACTTAAAAAAACATATTAAGATAGACAACTGAACCGAATTTTTCTATATATGCAAAACTGAAGAAACAGCATCCAGTAGGTTATGAAAAATGAAAAGTATACAACTAACTGGAGATCATGAAGAAGTTAGGCTAACTATAATAACAGATAATTAAGGAAAGGCTTTAATATAAAAAAAGGACTTCAAAGCACTCATACAAAATGAAATGAAAAGATAGCTTATTTTGTGCCAAAAATTTTAAAATCCAAGCATGCAAGGGATCTTCACAAAGTTTCTTAAAATTCATGAAAGATGCATGGCTATTGCACAAGAAGTTAAAAATTAAGGATGGAAATAGATTTTTGTAAGAATCTTGATGAAATCCTAAGTCTAGACAATTTAAACCATACTGTGACGTTAAAAAATTAGAGATGCATTCTAAACAAATTAACTCAATGAGTCAGTGTTAGAATGAACCCCATTACCACAGTAACTTACATAAACCATTAATCATTTTTAATGTGACAAAACCTAGTCAATATACAAAAGTCCAGCATACCTCTTCTGCCAAGGAAACACCTAGAGCTTAAAATAACGTATTAAGAGCTTGTAAAGTCGAGGATCAACAAGCAAGAGTCTCCCTTTTTTAGATTATGCACAGACTCAACATTCAACACATGAATTATGTTAACTTCCCTAATCTGGGTTTAAAAAAAGTATAACCTTAAAAATTTTTCTTTTCCACGAAGAAACACATACATGCACACATACCACAAAATAAAAACCAACAGAACTTATGTTTGTGGGGAAGTCTCTCTTATAATTAAACTATTTCCATGTATCTTCTTCTAATCAAAGTATTTTAAAAATCAAATATTATACTGTGACATCTTTATAAAACTAAATTCTCCTATAAATAGGTGTATCTTTAAAATATGAAATGAAAATTATATTGAAGATTGTACTATAATATCAACAAATTAGGAAAAAATAGCTTAGAAACCAAAATGTTATATAACAATTTATTAAATTTAAAAGTTCTAGAATGAAGTCTGCATTTATTAATGAATTCCAAGCACTACCAGTTTGAAGAATACTAAAGTTAACATTTGTACATATTGTATTTTTATACATTAATATTTATATATATTGTTTGTGGCATCTCTGGTTTATCTGAAATTATTTCTTTGAAAACAATTTTAATTCTGTTTTCAGGAAAATTTGTATCTAATTCCGTTATAGGTTCTCACTATAAGGAAATTTAAATAACTCTAATTCTAATTAGAGCTAATAACATGTAAAGAGCAGGTAGACAAAAAAAGACTTCATTTAGATAAAAGGGACAAGAGAACACCATTTCCAGATTTTCTCCCTCAGCCCTCCCCAGCCACCACCTTGATTCTGCAAACAGCAGAATAAATTAAACCTCCTTCTCCTACATCAACTCCTTTGTCCTCTTCAAGGTTGCCTAATCATATTCATCTCTTAAAATGAAGTAGGAAACATTTCAAAAGCGATATTCACATTAAATCAACTTTCTGATTCCTGTATTGCAGGAATAAAGCAATGTAATCACATCTTAAATTGGTTTACAGCAGGCTGTCTACCTTATCCTAGTTCTCAGGATTGATGAAATGAATAGTTTTAAAATAGCACTTTTTGAAATGACATGAGAATTAATAGTGCATAATTACCTCAGTGTTGACAAGTGAGAGATGTTTAACTCCTTAAATGAGCTTTCCTAATGAATCAGTGTCAGTGGAAGGCTCTACTGCATGCACACAGTTGATTGATATCTAAGGGAAGATGGATTTAACCATGCAGGCACACTCAAAGCCAGCTTTTAAAATCATTTTGGGTGAAAAAATGAAGAAACTTTACTTAGTATTTGGACATTTACTAAGGATTTCATTGTGGATCTTGGTATTATTCTAGATGATTAGTATGAAATTTCATTACACATTATATATGTCTACTAAGAAACACCCAAACTTTCCACAGAGTTGCAGCCAATCTTTAGTATTAGACTTCCTATAACTCAAAATAGTAAAAATTAAGCTATTGTGTTTAATAAGCAGTACAGAGCATACGTCTTATCTGTACATTTGAGGACCCTAAGACAATTATGATGAAATAAATCTCCATCATTTAATAGAAAAAATAATATACGTAAAAAATCAAAAAAATTTTAACTTTACCATTGTTTAACTTTACAGTTTTATATTCATTCCACATCTCTAATTCATGTTAATTAACTTGCAACTATACTGCTCAATTCTGTTTTAAATCCTATGGGTAAAACCAACACAGATTCATATTTTGTAACCCCTGTAATAGAGAACATTGAACCCATTCTCAGCAATGGAGCTATGCAAATGAAAGGGAGTACAGGTGGGCTCTAATTTAGTCTGTACCATGCCATGTCTTCCATATGTGATGACCTCCTGGCTTAAGTAGGAGCCAGGTTCTGGCCTAACTACTTCACCCATTTGCTCCCAGTGATCTATCCACACAGGAAGTTGGGTTTCTGGAGGCCCCTGCCCCACAGGCTCATAGCTGCTACTGGGCAGGGCCTCTTTATGAACTAAACACTCTTCCATTTAGATTATCTTTACAGGATTCCCATTGTTCTAGCTGTAGTAAAATGTGGAGGTATTAGATTGCTCTCAGTTACTCCTTTACTGATTCTGTGTATGTGAGAGCAGACTAAATGCCAGCACTCTCCCGCAGGCTGCGACTACAAGGGTAGGACATCAGCGAGCCCACCTTGCATGGAGGCCACAGACAGGGTTCAGAGGAAGGGACTTATGATTTGGTATTAAGCACCTAATCCAAGAGACAGGCAGAGGTGGGAATGGGTACATTTGAGAGCGAAAGGCACTCTATTGACCCAGTACTTTCAGAGCCTCTGAACAGAACACAATATGAGGAAAGTGGCAGCTCAGGCTCTCAGAGCTAAAACAACAGTGGTGGTAGTCACATCCTCCATAGGTCAAATAGGGCTGACACCACCTGGCACAGGTAGGCTGTGGAAGGTGGAGCCAGAAAGTCCACCATGGAAGTGGAAGCTCCAGCTTCTGTCCCTGAACTCCTACCCCAATTCCAAACCCTGCCACTTCTCCCCCAAACTCCTTAGAAGGCTGAATATCAGGAATGAAGCCACACTACTACAGCCACATTCTTGCCTCAGTCTTCTTTCCTGGGTTTCCTGTGAAATAATCAGATATATGAATGCCTCAGCCCATCCTACAGCTATTACTTGCATATATATTGTAAAAATATACATGTATTTATTTATATTGTAAATATATGGTAAAAACCTACAAATAAAACAGCACTTTTGTTCATTAAGCTAAATCAAATAATTTTACTGCATCTATCAATTGAACAGAGAGCTTTACATTGGAAAAAATGATATGTGAATTAGTCTCAAAAATAAAAATGCACATAACATTACTTTGTTGGTAATGTTGCTTCAATTTTTTTAAAAGTCTATCTATAACAAAAACATTAAAATGTAAAAGTAGAAAGGGACTTTAGTACTAAGTCCTCAAGGTTGGCTCTAACAACTTTCGGAATGTACATGATGAAACCACATCCCACCAGACAGACACTAGGAGATTGTGGTGGGACAGGGAAGCAGCTCCTATGAGAACTGAGGAGCCAGGCCTTTTCTTAAAGAACCACCTCCCCTCCTTAGCCCTTCACACACTGCCCTTGAAAACGCCCTTTTGCTCTCTGAGAGGAACACTCTTATTCTCAAAAATGTAAATTTAAGGCCAATGAGCCAGTCCCAAAATCCTGGGCCTGAAATCTCGCTCTTCTGATTAGAAGCGACCTTAATCCAGTAGAACCTGGTAGAACCTCTTTAGGAAGACACGTTTCTCCAGTATAAAATTTAGATATCCCTACCTCTGAATTGACATTTCCTGAGCAGTACCAGGCAAACGACAGGCCTTTCTGAATTCTTTCTTCAAAATAATGAGATTTGGAGAACAGCTGCCAGTCATGGAAAGACATCATCATACACTCACTGTATGATGACCTCTCAAAACCTGGTTCCACAGGAAAATCAGAAATTAAAATAATGCATTCAATTGCTCATAAAGTTTACGAGATTCTTATCTGCTGTGCCACACAGAAAGAATCACAGGGTTTCCTTGGCCAGAGAGAATTCAGGTTCAATTTTTATGTCCCTCTTCTGTAACCCTCCGTCAGCCCTGTAGGAAGGTAATTATCAGAGCTACAGGGACAGTCCCTGCTGTTCCTTAGAAGTAAACTCAGGAGCTGAATTAAGGTACTTAGCAGTGAACTCCCAGGTTGTGCGGAGCTTGGCTGCTTGACTCCTGTGGATTCTGGAGCAGAGCACTAAACACTTCTGTTTATTCAGAGAGCAGGTAGAGAATGGGGCAGCAGAAATGGCTTTCTCAATCATCCCCTCCAGCTCCTGCCAATCAATGGGAGGCACACAGCTAACAACCTCTTGCCCTGGTTTTAAAATGCAAGTTTTAATGCTATTTTATTGTAGTGTCCTTGCACTGAAAAGCATTCATTATGCAGATTCAAATTTACCTGAATGTTAATAATAATAAAAAAAGGCCACAGTAGGAAAGCTGCCATTGTGAGAAAGAAGGACATAAAATTCAGCAATGAATTAAAGAGGCAAATGAAGGAACTCTTTTCTTTTATTAGAAATAGAAGAAACAGATTGTGCTCATCTTGCTTAGGGCCAACAGGCACACAGCATGGAAGGCAGCCAGCTTCAGTCACAAAGCTCACTTAGGAGTTTTGCTTTGTGAAAAGAGGAAGCCAGATGGGCTATTTACTTTCAACAAGATAATTTTGGAGAAAATTGTTATAAGTCAGAGAAACTTTTTAGCTTCATCTGCTATTTTAGCCTCAAAACTCATTCAGGAGGCAAGGAGGGTAGAGTCTGTTAGCGAAGAAATAAGAGATCTGGTAAGAGAATTAGGAAAATTAAATAAAGTGAAGTACAAAGGTTGGGCAGCAGAGGTGTCCAAATGCATACACTTGGAGGCCACCCAAGCTTCAATCCCACCAGTTACTCATTATAACCTTGGATGATCTGACCTTTTGTCATTCTGTGTACACTGAGGACCAAAAGAACATCAAAAACTTTGTGAAGATTAAAAGTGGCATGAATCATGTATAACACAATACAACACACCACATGAGCAATGGATAATCACTGAGCATTTTAATTATTGACTTTATTTTCCTCTGCTATTTGCAAAATGTAAAATGAATCTACTATATAGATATATAGATTAACAACTAAACAATTCTTAGGCACACACTAAGAGTTAAATGACTATGATCAGCAGACTACTCTGGTAGAACTTATCTGCAAACAATTTCTCTTTTATTTGGCTGCCAGGGTGAAAGATTTTGCTATCTGTAAAATAATACAGATAATTTTTATACTTGGATCAAATGCTTCAAAGAGTTTTTTGTTTGTTTTTTTAGAAAGCTTTTATTTAATGAATACAAATTTCATAGGTACAGCTTTGGAAATACAGCAGTTCTTCGCCCCATACCCATCTTCCCACCCCTACTCCCATCCCACCTCCTACTCCCTCTCCCATCCCATTATTCATTAAGATTCATTTTTAATTAACTATATATACAGAAGACCAACTCTATACTAAGTAAAGACTTCCACAATTTGCACCCATACAGATACACAAAGTATAAAGCACTGTTTGAAAACAAGTTTTACAGTTAATTCTCATAGTAGAACTCATTAACAACAGGGGTCCTACATGTGGAAGTCAGTGCACAGTGACTCCTGTTGTTGATTTAACAACTGACACTTCAAAGAGATTTTTGATCACAAATTTATTTCTTTAAAGAAAGAGTTTTAGAGTGAATTTAGAAAATTCTATGTTGTTCTGGGATATATATATATATATACACACACACACTTAATGTTTCCTAACTGGACAGCTTTCTCTCCCTCCCCCCCACCCCATCAAGCTGCAAATCACGACTACTGGAGCAAAATCAAGCAAATCCTCATGTGCATATACTATAGAAAAGGCATCTAGTAGCCTTCCTTTTAGGATACAGCAATATGACTTACTAAGCAAAAATTTAAAGTATTCAAGTTTAAGTGATGGGATTATTATGATTCCAAGTTAACCAACTTTTCTTTTTTATGCCTGTAATAACTGATGATTCTAAAAGGAAGAAACATACCCTCAGAACAATGTAATAATATACAACTATGTTCAGAGACTGTATTTACTATGGCAGGAGAAAGGGCCTGTATTTCAGAGGGATTATTCTACATGAAAACTATAATAAAATTGTTACCTGGTTATCTTTGGATTGATTGTGAAGTATCACAAATATTCCACTTCCCTGCCATGTTAAAGAAACAATATCACTATTTTCAATAACATATTCTCTTTCTGAAGGGAAAGAAGTCCCAAAGAAATCATCTATTTCATTTTCAAAATTTATTTATGGCTACAATAAGTCAAACACAAAAGCAAACAGCAAATTTTAAAGCTACCTAGAAAAATCTGAAAAGAGTTGTTACTATATTTAATTTTTTGCATCCCTAGTGACTCAGTCTAGCTGTGCCCCCAAGAAAGCCACATTAATGGTGGTGGTCAGACTATGTGAAAACAGCATGAGGAAACACATATTTATCCATGCTATAAACTTTATTCCCCAATTAAGGTCAACAAACTGAGAAGAGTATGCAACGAGAGATACAGGAGTGGAAATCCTGCCTTTGTTTTAATGATCATTTAGAAAGCTCAAATAAAACAAAATTCCCTAAGTACTACAGAAAAGCAAACAACAGATCAAGACAATCTTACATTTTCAATAATCTCAAAATGGGCAGGAGAGCTGACTCCCTTGAAAATATCTCCAAGAACTTCCCAACACAGCTTCTAAACTGTGATTAAAAACTAATGAAACATGAAATGGATTATCCTCTTTGTCTTCTATAGAAAAAATTTTCCCCTACATTTTATTTTTCAAAGTACCTTGTCTTTTTATTCATTTTAAGTTTATAAGACAAAAATGGTGAGTTCCCATATTTTTCCACCCTATTTCTTCTATTAACATCTCATATTAGTATAACCCTCCATATTGAAAGTCTCTATTATTTCACTAACTCACAAGCCAAAAAATCTGATATAATTCAGTTTCAAGCAGTGGTCCAATCCCACTCTGGGTTGACTCAGGCACAAACAATGGCTGCCTGCCTGACACATGGGTATGGGGAAGCTCCAAAACCTTGCTGGGAGGGCAGTCTCTGTTGGACCTCATGCATCCCATGAATCTTACTGGGTATGCAAGACTTCAGGAGACTGACCACCTTTTTGTTCCACAGTATTTCTCAGAACTGCTTTTGCAGATGAAAGATGAGGCAACCTATCCCTTTGGACAACGAGTAGGTTTGTTTGCTGCTTGCTAGACAAGCAGTGAATTCCCTAAGCTCAGAGCTCCTTAGCTGCAGGACACACACATATATAGCATCCATCTGGACCACAGGATTTGGGGTCAAGGCCAACTGACACCAACATGCTGATGCTCATGCTGCTTATTGTGCCATGGGAAATAAAAATCCTTTGACCTTGACCCAGGAGTCTCATGACTTCTGCCAGTAGCCATGAAACAGTAAGTGGCTAAATTATTGGCCTCTAAGTAGGGCAAAATCATATCTCAAACCTGACAGTTCTACTGAAGGAAGGGATGCTGGAAGAAACATGACTGTCTAGAGGAGAAGGAAAAGGGCCCACAAGTGAGTTTGTGGGTAAGAAATGCTCCCTCGGATCGGGAAGGAATGTTCTTACTCAAGTGGTGCAGCAGGGAGGAATAAGGGTCCTCCCTGCCATGCCTACTAACACTAAGAGAAGAGAGGTAGGATTGAAAGAAATTATACAAATGGCATCTTGATTGTGTTCTCTGCCTGCCTGACACAGCGGCATGGGGAAGCTCATGGAGAATACACAAATGATATACTCCTCCAAGAGGGGATGGAGGATAGGGTAGGAGAAAGTGTGTTGTCATGACAATGGGGCAGCAAGGCAAAGTGGGCATGGATGCTGAACCAAGGACTCCTCCAAGCTGAAAACAATAGTGTCAATAATAATGACTTTGCCACCTGTAACATTAGACGTTCACCTGGTGGAGCCCCAACAGTAAATGCAATTTGTTGGTTGACATTGAGGTTCTGTCTCACCCCCACAGTACCTGATCCCTCCCTTTCCCTTTTCCCTCTTTTTTGACCTTGGCTGTATTAAGGAGAAAGAATATTGACCTGGACCCAAAGTCTCCCTATCCCCTGAGGACTGAAAGCCATAAACACCTGTGTGGTATAACAGGTAAGAGAAGGACTCAAACTGATATGGCTCTGTTAGAAACAGGCATCCAAGTTCCCATTCTTCCTGGCTATCACCAAGTATCACAGAATGGGAAATTTATAAAGAATGGAGACTCATTTACTGGAAAGTCCTAGAGCATAGTGCTGGCATTTTGCTGCACCATAACATAATGCAGGGAATCACATAGCAAGACAGAGCAAAAGAGCCAGAGAAAGTTTGCTTTTACAACAGAATCATTCCCATCAGAACCAGTTACTCAATTAACCCCACAATGGATTAATCCATTCATGAAGGCAGAGTCCTCATGACCCAATTAGCTTGCTAAGGTCCAACCCATCAAATACCACTAGCATAAGATTTTGGGGATTAACTTTTCAACATATTAACTTCCAAGGATACATCCAAACCATCCAAACCACAGCAACATGCAATTAAGTTCTCTCTCCTAGAAAATGAACACCTGATATTCCTCTTTTCAGATGGATCTACTCAGGGAGGTGGGAAGAGCCCTACAAACATTTCAAGTCAAATGGAAAGGGTACATTCAAGAGTACAGCCAATCTGCGACTAGATATCTCAGTTTTACAGGGAAAATATGGCAGCTACTCCTCGGGAGAAACCTTATCCCACACTCCGCCACCCAAAACAAAGCTGCTGGTTAAAAATGACTCTCAGGGCTTCCCTTCCTTGATGGCCAGGTTCACTAATGACCTTGCTAAGTGAAAAGCTGTGAGCAGCGGCAGTCATCAAGCCCCAATGACAACTGTAGAAGACGAGCTGTGCTTGTAAGGGCTACATTTAACAGTCTGAATTGAAAGGGATATCTTTTGTCAGAGAATGCCCATAAGGACAAAGAATTTTATATTTTTATAGATTCCTGGGCCTATCTTCTCCGGCATTTGGAAGACTATATACTGTCAGACTGATAACACGCTTCCATCGGGTTACAAAATTAACATAAATCAGATACAGACGACCATGATAAGGGCCCATTCTCAGCAGTGGACAATTCAAGCTTCTGAAGAAACTTGCTATAAAAAACATCCTATTGACAGCACTGGTCCTGAAATATTCAGCTGTATTCACTGCCATTGACAGCATTTTCTAAACATGATTGTCTCTCTCTTAGCTGTGAAAACCTGGCTAGTACAAGGTTTCAATCTGATTGATATAAATTCTTGGGCTTCTCCTGAGTTCCAAGCAACCTCAGGTTATTCCATACATGGTGATCTAGACTGCAGCTATCCAATGGTACAGTCTATGTGGCTTAATCAAACTGATCAAATCACTCATGGTGATCCCCATTAGTACAGCTACAAATCCCAAACTAGAGTGGCCTGTGCTCAGTTTGTGGGGGAGAGAAGGCCTTAGAATGGCTCTCCATTAGACATGAGGCTGCTTTCTGACATTTATTGCCCCCTGTTATTACTGCAGTGACATCGAAGACCAGCAAGTCATTCCAACTTCCTTTTATACATCATATTAGATAAATAATGGATTTGACTTAGACTGAATTAAGACCTACTGGTCTCCCCCTGGGATTTATTCACAGTAGCCTGATTCAAAGACTATGCTCAGAAGAAGGGAGGGGATTGGATCAAGTCAATAATGGAGGTTGGCCCCATCCTGCTGTTTCTATTGATCACAGTCTTAATTAAATGCTGTATAAGACAAGCTGAATAGATTTGGTTCTAGCCTGTGTCAGTTCAATTAATCAAGAATGACCATGGAGTAGCATATTCATGTGAAAATTCACCAGAAGTCAAGATGGTATAGGATAAAGTATTCATTATATTCCCTACATGTTTGTTGGGAATACCAAGACTCTAGGGTCTTGACTATTATTTTACCTAGGCTATTTCTTGGGCTGTTTATGCATCTGATTATCATAAGAAATGGGACAATATCTATCCCCAGAAATGATGCAGGTTTGGTTACTGCTTGCTATAAAAATCGTGGATTCCCCAAGCTCCATGGTCCTCATCTGCAGTACAACCTATTGAATGCGTAGAAGCCATCTGTGCTACACCATATCACTGCTATGGGACTAGGAGTCAAAGGAAACTAATGCAAATATGATGCTTACACAGCATTTTATGCCATAAATAATGAAGTCCTATGCCTTTGAGGCTTAAGTTTCATGTCTTCTGGCAACATCCACAATATATTTTAACCAAGCTAACTTACTAGTTTGTAAATAAGGTAAAAATCAAATCCCAGAGTCAACATGCTTACCTCTGGCTTGAATCACCTATGATTCATGTTATATAGTTCCAGGAACCTTGATACTTCATGCTCAAATGTACAGTTACATAGATGTCCTAATGTTGAACCCACCCTTCCCAGAACCTTTAGTGTAATCAAGAAGAATCCATTAATACATGAATATAAAAACTAGGACCACTTCCATATTTCTGGAATCTAAATCAACTTATGAAATTTCTGCATAAAATTACAGTCAGTGAGGTTCTTCGCTTTAATTCCAGGTCTTCCAGAGTAAAAATTCTTAAGAAGGGACACTGTTGCCAATACTTCACTACATTGTTGTACAGAGGAGAAATATTAAATACATGAAATATTGTGATACTACAGTTTGAGAGGAGGAGTGATTTGGGATACGACCAGGACACAGATAGAAGTGAACAGGCAGTGCTTAGGTAACATAGCTTTTTTTTTTTTTATCTCAAGCCTGATTTCAGAAAGTACAATAAATCAATCACAGAAGTAATATCTGTCCTTAAAAAGGCAGAAGAATTGAGAGGAGACTATGACATAAACTTCTGTCTTTCCCAAAGTAGAAGGCAGGCAGGAAAAGTAAGCCACAGTCACAAAATAAAGAATCAAGAAATACCACAATATTTTTCCCATTGTTAAAACTCCTAGAAAAGCAAAGTAAATTCAGAAATTTAATTTAAAAAACTCAAATGTTATAAAGTATTTATCAACTTTCTATAGCTATTATTTATAGTGTTTAAAAAACTAAAAACAGGAACTTAAAAGGCTATAAGAATTTTGAAGCAGAATCACACAAGCCAATTATTAAATATGTGTTATGTCCAGACCTCTCGCTGAGTAGGTATCAAATGTAATCAGAAAATATGCCATATTTAGTGTTTTGTAATACATATGATTAAAACAGTCTTGCTAATGATTAGAAAAACTCCTTCTGCTTCAGAAGTTAATTTCATATTCATTTGTCTCCATAATTCATTAAAAATAAAAATAAATGAGTTTTCAGAACAACTATAGACAAGAATTTGATGGATGGTCACTTCTCCACCCTGTGCACAGTGGGAGGAATTAGACATATTTATTCATAAGTCTGTATCCTCACACATGAGAGATGCAACTGTCCTGTACCACCATTTAGTTATGAAGAGGGACTCGGAGGTGTCCTTGCTCACCGTAAACAGGTACAGATGTCTTATAATGCCACACATCTTCCAATGAAAAATGAAGTGTAAACCAATCTTTTAAATCATAGGAAAGAACACTTTTGGAACAATTGTAGGGCTTCCATTCCTTATTCTGTGCCACCCAGGTTTGTGTCAAAGCAGGGGTCAAGGAGAAAGTAGATGGACACTGGAGATGGGCAGTGAATGATGCCATCACATCCAAACACTAAAGCACAAAAATAAACGTTCTCATTTTTAAAAAGACCCATAGAATAATTAAAATGAATTCCTGCCCAAATTAAATTGCCTCAAAGTTTTCTCTACAAGACTTTAGGCATTATAAACACTCTTTGACATTGGCCTGTCATGTTTCCTCCATCAATCATGCAGTAGCCTGGAAGCAAATTGAAATGATTGAATCAAGGAAAATCAAATTTTTTAACATGTAGTTTCAGTAATGTGATTATGAAGCTTTTAGTGATACTGTAATTAGTTTGAAGCTTTGAGCATATGTTTCTACTGAGAGTATTCCATGGAGAAAAGCTGCATTAGGCAAACAAGTAAATACAGACCCCAATGTAGCAAAAAACACAGCAGTTGAAGCAAAAGGTAAAAACATACAATGCATCAACTGAGTTATACTCTAAACATTTTGCATGGGATAACCACTTTCAAATCCCAGCTTATTCCAAAATTAAAGTAACGTTATAGCCTCCCTCTAAGGGCAAACATTTGAGAAGGAATATGGAGAAACATCAGTAAAGGAGCAAAGGACAAGGGGAAAAGAAAGGCAAAAAAACAAACAAACAAAAAAAAACACACCATCCTTGTGCTAGATCGAATCTTTGCACAGGAAAATGTGAGGGACTAAAATCTCTCCTACAAATAATGAATCACCACCTTGAAATATGAAACATTTTAAATACACTTAGTATTTGCCAAAATCAAGAGATACAGTTACTTCCTTTTTACTTCCTTTATTTTTAATTCTCTCACCCATCTCAACACCGACTGGAATTCTGTTGGATATAGTAGCCACATAGATAAAATAAGGTCTCACCTAAAGACAAATATCAACTCAGATAGGATTCCTCCAGGGACATTGAAGAAGACACACAAGATGCAAGGACAACGGTCTCCTCTCCTGTGATTCGTACTTTCACTCCTGCAACAACCGCTTATTTCATAAAAACACATTTGGCTCTAGAATGAGGCAGGTAAGATGTTAGATCTTCAAAATTTAGAAGGAAAATGATTTCATCAAAATAATCTGAAGTACACAAACCTTTTGAAAGGTTTGTTTATACTGATTATTATCAAGTACAGCTAACTGTCCTAATAGCTTAAATATCCCACATGGAAATCAGTATAAAAGGCTCCAAGTATTTCATTTGAATTCACATCTCCCATCCAACATAGGCATGGCTACTTCCAACTGTCTTAGAAGAGGCCTGAATCATGGCACTTCCTTAATCTGCCCACCGGCCACTGCAGGCAGGGAGGTGAGCTTTCTTTGCCAAAAAGGGCCCTTAGAATTCAACAAGTACAGTATGTCCATTTGTAGCAGACATGCTGCTCTTTGTCAAACTGGGATAGCCCAGATTAGCCAAAAGGTAAATGTCAGCCAAATGTAAATGAATAAGATTTCACAGTGCTGCCAGTTACCTTTCTAAAAATAAATCCGATCATGCGTTTTCCCAGCATTAAGACCAAGTGGCTCCTCACTACACAAAGTCAGACTAGCATGGCGTCCCCACACCCTGCTCCCTCCTTTCCATCCCCTCCTCCTCACACTCCTTGCACTCTGCCAACTGCTTCTCCTCCCAGCACAGCTCCCACTCACAAGCCTCACCCCTTGCTCCCTGGACCCTCTGTCTAGAACACATTTTCTAAAGGTTGAAGTCAAATAAAGACCACTCTGCTGAAGGTTTCCCTGCTTGATCATACAACTGAACGCGCTTCCTTTATAACTTCGATTACCGTTGATAACAATTCTCTACATGAACACAGCATCTTCACTGAAGTGTGACTTCTTCCTTTAGTTTTGCAGGCATGCAGTCTGTCACAGGTCCTGTGACTTAGAGTCTCATTAAGTATTTGTTGGATATAACACGAATTTTCTTCTTTTTTTCCTAATAAAAGTGAACATTTCCCCTTTCTTACAAATCAAATTCTACATCTATGTTTTTAAAATTTATCCCATATTTTCATTAGAGTTCCTCCTAATTGTGTTAACAACATGCAATGGAATCTTTGCCAAACGTTTCAGCTAAAACTGCCTCATGGAATCAAATTGTTTGCCGACACCTTTTGAAAAACTAAAGTAAATTAACCTACGAGAGTTTTGTTCTTTTGTCCTTCTTGACTTTACTAGAATTTATTTAAAAATTCTAGCTGTGTAATTTTCAACCAAGCCCGATTAGTTATTATTTACAAAGGGCAGGACAATGTTAAGCTATTCCAAAAAAGCATTAGGTGTCTAATGTTCACAGTGAACTCTAAAATCAGAAAGCAAAATGTACATAAAATGGTTATTTGCTCCTGCTTTGCTTGATCATCTGCTGTTATGTGAAATCATATTTCCTGTCAAAAGTATAACAAAGCTTCCCTTTTCTCTACAGGATACAAATTAGCAACCTGGTACATCAAATTACCCAGCTGTAATTCACTGTTTCAGTCCAGGAGAGTAGCCACATGTTCTTGTGCCACCCGAGAAAACTACCTTGAAGCATGAGTTATGCCCTTGGCCAGCTTCATTAGCCAGTAGGGGTACATGTATACACACATACACACACACACACACACCCCAAAACTGCCAGACTCCTCACATGCAACATGATTTCATTCCTTTAAATGACCTCACAAAAGGCAAAAATCAAGTCTGATCATTGTCAATCTTTCATCAGACGCTGGCTGTCAGATTTCCCTCAGAATAAGGCACCTACAACCAAGCTTTCCAAAGCAAGGTATGACTGGTGACCTTGGTAGGCTAAACAATGCCCAGGTCCTGGTCACTGAACCTGAGAATGCCACCTAATTTAGCAAAAGGGGCTTTGCAGAAGCAATGAAGAATTTGGAGGTGGGGAGGTTAACCTGGTGACCCTAAAGGTAAGCACACGTGTGCTCACAAGAGACTTGACTGCAATGAAGGAGAAGGTGATGGTCCCACAGGAGCCAATGAATGCCAGCAGCCTCTAGAAGTGGAACAGGATCCTCCACAGCAGATCCCAGAAGGAACAGTCCTGCTAATGCCTTGATTTTAGCCCTTTCATATTCATTTTGGACTTGTGCCCTCTAAAACTATCAGAAGCGTGCACTCTTGTTGTTGCTAAAGTTGTGGTGCTTTGTTAGAGTGGACACAGGAAATTAATACTGTAACTGAGCCACACCACAATAGTGAACAAAATGCTTGAAAAACTGAAGAAAGGATGAATAGTCATTTCCAAGTACACAGTAGAGAAGGAGGGCATTCAATTCTGAGAGAATTCCTTAAGTGAAAGAATCCTGAGCAATCTCATTGTCTTATGGGTGTGTACGTGTGTGTGTGTGTGTGTGTAGGGGGGTGCATACATACATACATCTTTCTGCTCCGTTTCTGTAGGGTAGAGGTGGAATCAGTACCCCAAAACACATGTCTTATCAGCCCAACGAGGCTGCAAACTCACTGGCGAGAAACAGTTTTCCGTATTTTTGTGTCCTTCTCCCCAGCAACATATTCTCCTACATATGTACCACTTATCTGGATCCACACCACTGGATACAGTACCTCGTAAACAGCTGACACGAAAGTCATTACTATGAATTGGAATACCTATTAATCAAGAAAGGAACTTTTCTATTTAGTGAAAACCAGATACTTGAATTAACTGAGTAGAAGTCCTAGATAATTAGGAACCACAACACTGGGGAAATAGTCTTGTTGTTGCAATTCCTTCTAACCAACACTCTCTCCTGTAGGATGAAGTAAGCAAGTCAGGGAGGTGAGCTGCAACATAAATCAGCCAACTGTCACCCAAGTTTCTTTCTTTAATAGGACAAAACTTTAGAGATAAACCACTCAGATTACTACAAAGAAACATTTTAAATGAGCTCATTAAATGCAAATTAAAACAGAAACATTGAATAAGCACTGGGCTACAATTAAAGGCTGAAGAAACAGCAGGTAAGAAACAATTTCCATTGATCAAAGAACTGAAAGCTAACAGAGTAAAGTATTTTGCACTGAAACTGCTTTCATGAATATTAATCATTTTGAAGTAAGGGGAACTTTTCCTTTTTTGCATTTTTTAAGGAAATTTTGGAGGTAGGAATAAATTTGCATATCTTAATAAAGTAGTGTCACTGTATCATTTTCAAGCAATGAAGCCATGAAATTCATAAGAAGTAAAAAGCACAGACTTCTAAACAATCCTCAGAAGCAGGCTAAAAATTGTAAAGGCCATATGGTCATCATCTTAGAACTTGGGACCCAAAGAAGAATTGCATATAATTACATGAAATCTTCCGTGTAAAGTTTGGTAAAACCTATTTTTTGGCACAATTGGACCTCATGACTTAAGAGTCATTTTTTATGTAAAATTATTAAAAGGCAATGGCAAGTAGCAGTACACAGGACATTCAACTAGAAATATAAATTCTGAGACTTTAAAATTTACTATAAGTGTGCAAGCTTTAAAAAAATATTTATGGGCAAATAGTTAGACTGCACATTCTCGAGGGCAGGGCACTTTTATGTTTCATACACTGTACCAGACACAAATAAGTGCTCAATTACTGGGTCTGCTTTTGTGAAACGAAGGCATTATAATACGAGGAGTGGCCTTTTTTTCTTTGTAAATTCATTTTAAAAATTAAAATACATACTGCTTTTCATCTATCAGGAAGACAAAGTGAAAAGTATGTGATGGCTCACAGTGGGCAAATAGGTGCTGCTATGAACCCTGCCAGAGAGGGGGCCAGCAAGGACAGCGGAGCAGCTGTGCACTGAAGGGCCTGGGTGAGAGGGAGGTGGGTGGCAGGGGAAATGCAGTCAGGGACTGCTGCTGCCAGCTGAGACACTCCTGGAAAGGACGTCTTTCGGTAATTTTCAGCCTAAGAGGAGCAGACCAGCTCCTTGCTACCTTGCTGTGATAGTAGAGGGCTTAGACAGGAGTGTAAAATAGGGCAAGTTATTTCAGAGCAATTTGGAAAAATCTAGCAAACTTCAAAATCATTCAGAAATCGTACTAAGATTTTTACTTTATGCTTACCTATGTAAGTGGAAAAATATGGCCACAAAATATAGCTGATTGGAGAGTATGCACATAACTATTGTAGCCTATAATTAAAAGACTAAGCAGGAATTACTGTGGGGGTAGATCTGTATATGCAGACATGTAAGTTCTTTGAGATGTTAAGTTGAACAAGGTATAGAAGAGACTGTGTTCTCACTATTGGATTTGTTATCAATCAAAAATCTTTCAAAAGTGTAAGACACTGAATTTTAACATCAGTACTGAAAACGTTACAACCACGTAAACATTTATTATTTAAACAACTAAATCCAGTTCTACAGGACATTTAGGGTATCTCACAAATATCACCATTAAGTTTCATTTTAAATACAAAGGTCCTTTGAAGAAGGTAGGAATATATTACTAATAGAAGTAGTCAAATTACATTCTAATTTGAACGTTCTTAAACTTTTCCAATACGTCTCATATATTCTTGAAGTCCTTCTCCATACTGCTCACAAAGGCACAATTTTTTCACCAACTTCAATTGAATTACGTTTCTGTAGCTGTCTGGGTCAGGTCATTTACCATATCAATCATAACGTGAGGGGGAAATGTAAGCACTTTTGAAACAGTCCACGCCAAGATGGGAAAGTTAAAGGAAAGTAATTTTATTGGATTGGGGTAACAATTTGTCCCCTTGCTCCTACCTTTCCAGGAACCTATCTTTTTCTTCTCCCTCAAAAGTAAGGCAGAATTTAAATAAAGTGGCAGAGTATGATTTGCATTAAGGAGGGTGTAGCAGTTTCGGAGGACATAGGTATTAAAGGGGAAGCTCCGAGAATCACTGCTACCGTTATCTTAAGAAAATCTCCCAATACATAAATGTTTTGCTCTCCAACTGATCAGTGAGTAAAGATTATGATGTATTTCATGGCTCCAAAGGGTAGTCCCGAAAACGAAATCCATCATGCCAGGGCTTCCTTTTGGTTGCTTTTACCTACCTTTAACACTGTTCAATACACCCAACTTCAAAACCGGCATTTCTGATTTTTCTTGAAATGTACACACTGACAGAATTAGTTAATGCATCTAAGGGAATAAAACAACTTACTGTACGTGGCGCAGATGGTTTGTATAGGTAATGCAGGTTTCTTAGGGGGACTGTGGACTTTATCATTTATGTTGCAAGGCACACTTGCACCATGTTAAACAACAGCTGTCATGGAAGAAAGAACTGTTTGTAAACCACCTCAGATTCTCCACGCAACCTAAGTGTTTTGTCCGTGACACTTGCCAAGAATAACCACGACTCTTACTAAACCTTCCAAAGCTAACCCAGAGCAATGAAACCCTTTAAATAGCCCTGGATGGCCCCTGAAGTGACCTTCGACCTCGCCACCCCGAGAGGCGCTGGCTAATCTACACCTGGCAGTGTGGAGCCACGACCCTAACAGCCACTTCCGAAGTTTCATTCACAAAGCCGCACCTACGTCATTTCTGTGGGTTTTTTTCCTTACTTCATTCTTTTTTCTTTTCTTTTTTTTTTTTTTTTTTTTTTTTTTTTTGCGAAAGGCAGACTTAGTCTCTGCGCTATTCACACTCGGGCGTTCACCTCAGAAGTTCGACGCCAAAGATCCGAGGGAGCAGGAAGGCCAGCTCCACCCGGGGGCGTCTCCTCGGCTCCCCGCCGGCCTCGCCGGGGCTTCCTCCGCGTCCGCTCCGAGCGGCCGGCGGCCGCCGCGGCCCGCGGGGAGCCACCGCACGGAGCGCCCCGGCCCGGCGGACCCGGCCCGGCCGCCCCGGGGCCATCGGCCGCGCTCGGCGGGCGCCCCGGGCAGGGGGCGGAGGACACGCACGGGTTCCTGGACCCCAGCGAGGCCCTGAGGAACCGAGCCCGGCGGCGCGGGCTGACCACGGCGCGGACACTTTCTCCGCCGCTGACAGCTGTCACCTGCCGGCCCCCGGGCGTCCGGGCTGTCCCGGGCGGCCGGGGCGCGGGGGGCGGCGCAGACAGGCTGTACCTTGCAGGCACCCACGTACCTATCATGGTCACTGGGCAGGAGCACGCTGCTGGGCAGGAAGGGGCCTACGCGCTCCCCGGCTCCCGCCAGCGCCTCCCACGAGTGGCGCTCCGGGGGTGAAATCCTCCAGGCCGCCCCGCCCCTCTCCCCCACGGCGGCAGGCCGTCGCAGTGCGCACGCGCAGGCGGCCCGGGGCCTCCTGGGAGTCGTAGTTTGAGGGCGTGGCTTCTCCTCAGGCCTGCGGCGGCCCGCCGCCCTTTCCGGCAGAAGGCCCAGGAAACGTACGTCACGGCGGGGCGGGGCTTGCGGCCCGCCGTGTTGACGAGTCGCCTAGCAACGGAGAGGCCCACCTTTGGAAGCTTGTTGCAGCTCTAGCCACGGTCCTGCCCTCTTCCCGCCCCTCGCCTCCCTAAACTCCCTTCACCTAGGAGCTGCCAAACATCGGGATCGACCTGGGCACCACGAGGGGTTGAAATTCTACCATTTACGCGCCTTTCCACATTGTTCCCGACCTCCTGCTCACAGCCGTAAAACCCACTGACTGTTTGACTACACTTTTGTAGGAGAACAAGACACTTTCTAGGAAGATGGTGGCAGAAAAAGAGACCCTGAGCTTAAGCAAATGCCCAGACAAGATGCCGAAGAGGACCAAGCTGCTGGCGCAACAGCCGCTCCCGGTGCACCAGCCTCACGCCCTGGTGTCTGAGGGCTTCACGGTCAAAGCCATGATGAAAAACTCAGTCGTAAGTGCCCTTCGCTCGCTCCGAGGCCGGGGACGCGAGAGGTAGAGGCTGGTGGCCTGGGATGGGCCTGGGATGGCCCAGGTCAGGCCAGGTGCCGAGGCTCCCGGGCCAGGGATGGCGTGCGCCCACGGGTGAGCATCTGCCCAGGCCCTCGTGGCTGCTGGGCCAGGCCAGAGTATGTCCTGAGCTGGTGACACGAAGCAAAGCACCCCTGCCCCTACCCATCCAAACCAGCCCCGCTCCGCCGAGGGCCCTTAGAAATCGTCAAATTGCGGCTGCTGACAGGCGCTGACAGACAGCTGGGAACAGAAACCCATCCAGTGAGCCACACTAGGACGCCTCTGTTTAACCTCGACTCCTTAGAGAACCCTAGCATTTACTCCATCAGCGTTCTTACAAAGTGGTTAACCTTACAAAATGGGAAACTGTCCCTCATAGGCCTTTTAAAGATCTTTGAAACAATCTAAGCTTTAGTTCAGGTGTCTCTGCCTTTTAATACCATTCACATTGCTATAGTTTGCGGTAATAAAAAAATTATATTCTCAATACTATTAAGAAAAAATATTTACAATACGCACCAGGTTATTTTGAAAAACCTTCTTATTTGTTACATAGTTTTTAATTTGCTACCCTAAGTCAGGTTTTGCTGAGAAAACAGGTAGCCACGAATAATCAAATAGTAAGTGCAGGATTCAAATCTATGAAATTCACCCGCTGGGAGGATCTGGTGCATTATCCGCTAAGTCGTCTGTTAAATGAAGAGTGGTGCTGTCCTGTCGCATTATTTGTTTTACCTCTTTGTTGCAAATGTCGTGCCATCTTCCTAAACCAGCTCCTTAAAGTACATGAATGGACCTGAATAGCGGGGGACCTTCAGGCCAGGTTGCCATGCTGCTGTGCAAACTGATGTTCGCACTTCAGGAATGTGTGTCAGGTGAACGCAGTTCGAGTTAGTCAGAATTCCTGGAAATGGGCTGAAGGTCCTGCTTGGAGTAACTACACTCACTAGAATGGGTTCTCAGGACGGTCAAGGTGGCTCATGTGTCAGCAGTGCACAACCTCATAGCCATTCAGGTGTGTCATTCCGCTTTTCTTCTACACAGTATTATTTTTATTATTGTAATTTGGGAGTTTTTTTAAACATCACAAATGTGTAAGGACATTTTTTTCTAAACATGTGTTCATACATTCTTATATCATGTCAATTCATTAGCATAGCCTCACACCTAAAGTCAGAGTTGTACAAAATCAAGCATTTCAGTTTTGCCAAACATGATAAATGTGTCTCAGGACTAAAAAAAGAGGATAAGGCTGTTGTTCATATAAATAAGTTATTTGAGATAAATTATCTACTTCCTTTTTCATATTTTAAAGGGAAAATCTTTTAGTTACTGGTAATACTTATCTTTCCATTGGGATCATCAAAACAGGACCAGCCCTTTATTTTTTTACTTTATTTATCATAGGTCATGATTCTTATATGCAAACATAATTTATCCATTTATTCAGTCAATAGCCATTTTTTAAGCACTCACTATTTATTAAGCACAGTCTGGAGTCCTCATCCTCAATACTCCAACAAAACCAACAATAAAGTCTTCATAAAAGAAAGACAATACTATTGATACCCAATAAATTCAGTGGGACAAGAAATGAAAAATGTCACTTTCATATCCAATATATACAACTCACCATTTTTGTCTTCAGCAGTGTAGGCTTTTCAGCATTACAAAGGAAAATATTCCTATTTCTTTCTGAAGGCTTATTTCTGTTCAGAAAGTGTGTGCTAATTTCCAGCTTCCTAAATTACAATCCCATGTTCAAGAGCCACCATTTTTCCAGGGAAACTTGACTACCCTCTGTCAAACTGCAGCAAATCAATTAGATAAGGTCCATCCCTATGCTGTGCCACACAAGACGTGTGCACTGTACACTGGGCACAGAGACTTTGGTGTTTCTTTTCAGGGTGCTACCAGTGATGTAACTATTCAAACTTGATCAGAAATAGATTTGCTAAGATAGGATATGCAAACATATATCCTTATTTAACATCATAATCTACACATGAGAATTCAAAATTATTTACCAAATAATGATAAATATAAATGGAAAGATCCCAATGTCAATTGTTGTGTTTCAATAGTAATTCTTTTGTTTCTAAGAAATACTGGTTGCAGTCTGTATTAACATATGCAATCACAAAATCTCTGCAGTCAGAGAACAATACTCAAATTCATCTTATTACATTATTTTCCTATAAAGAGTGATAAGAAACTCAGAATTTGAAGATTTCATAGTTGGTTTTTCTTTTAATGGCCTTATGTGGGATCTGGTGGAGCCCACAACCACAAACCAGAAACCTGTGCTGTGTTGTCTTCATCTCAGTGGACAGTAGATACTTCCTATGCCACTCTGTGCTATGTACCCTATCATAAAGCAAATTAGGATATGGACCCAGGTGTGATGGTAGAGAAGTTCACTTCTTCTTAAACTTTATGCTACAAATTTCCTTTTCCATAGATGCTTTATGCTCAAAGTTGGAGGAAATGGGAAAAGCAGTTCTTTAATGTTACTTCATATACCTAAGGAGTTTTATATTTATCAACTATATTTTCATTCAGTACATGATGATAATAATCAGTATTTATAAATTATTGAGTAGGATATTGATTTGGCTGGTTTAACAGAGACCAAATAACAATAGCTTTACAGAGGTGGAAATTGTTTCTGTCATATATTAAAGTTGAAATTTGTAAGTAATCCCAGGAGGGTGGACAGTTTTCCTCATGAAATGGGTCCGAGGGCAGAACACCCTTCCATGTGCTTGCGTTGTATCATCTGTGATGATGCCTGGGCCAAGGTGGGCTTACCACCCCTAGGAGCAAACACCACCCTCCGGAAAGAGGAAGAGGAAGCAGAGGTTGCCAACCATGAGCGTGACTCAGGGGTCGTACCCCACTTCCACTCATATCCCACTAGCCAGAGTTTAGTAATATGCTGATAATTTAAAGTACTCCCAGCTGTGCACACCTGCCTCATCAGGAAAGGAGTTAACAAAAAACGACTACTCTCCAACATTTACTTCAGGCAGGCAGAGAGAAAATGAGTAAGGGGCGACCTGTAAGAATGAGGCAGGACAAAGTAGACCACAAGCAGCCTCACCGTTGTGAGGGCAGCTCCCAGGAGTTGTGCTTACCTCTCATTCTTGAATCTGTTGCCAAAACTTAGCTTAGTGGCCACAGCTGGTTACAAGACAGGACAATAGTCTCCAAATGGAAGCTCTGTGTCCGGCTCAAACTTGAAGTGTTTTATTACTGTAGAAAAGGGAAGAAGACATCCTGGGGCTTATTTAGAAGTGTCTACCACAAGTACTAAACATGCTGCTGTTGTCAGTGAAAATAGGAGAGGGACATGTTAAATAAGCATAGTATAAATAAATGCATAGCCATGATAAGACTTACTAATATCTAGGCAGTACAGTGGAAGTACTAATGATGAAAAGATCGTGTAACAATAATGTGACGGAGCCCTCATCATCTTTTGTCCATGTTTGGACAGTTTACTGACACTGGTCTCTAGATCCCACCCGCTGATTATTTGACAGGCTCAGTCAATTATCAGATTCTTTATATAGTTCTTTCTTGTACAAAATTCTAGTCCTGGTACCACTCAAGTCTTCTGGAGACCCCAATTCTTAGACAAAGAGATCATGATATTTCCACAGGTCTAGCAAAGTCCTCTGTATTCTGACCCTAGTCTATGCTTTTAATTTTGTTCAGCAGATCTGAAGAAAAAAAAGAAGTGGGGAGGAGGGAACCTTAATCCACTGTTGGTGGGAATGTAAACTGGTACAGTCACTGTGGAGGACAGTATGGAGATAGCTCAGAAATCTGAATGTAGAGCTATCATATGACCCAGCTATCCCACTCCTGGGAATTTATCCAAAGGAAATGAAATCAGCTTATGAAAGAGTTATCTGTACCCCCATGTTCATTTCAGCTCAATTTATAATAGCTAAGATATAGAATCAACCCAGATGTCCATCAACTGAAGACTGGATAGAGAAATTATGGTACATATACACTATGGAATACTACACTGCAGTATGACTTTTTATGAGCCACTCTAAGCAATTCTGGAATCAAGACAAGAGCCCTTTAAAACTCAAATCATGGTGTCCCTCAGCGGGGTCACATGTTAGTCAAAGATCAAGTTCCTTCATTCCTGTAAGGCCCTTTGTGATCAGGCCATACAGGCATTAGACCCTCCTCCCTCACTCTCTCAGAGTCATTAACATTGGCGCCTTTGCTGCTCCTTGAATATACCAGGCAATGCTGCCTCCGTGTTTTTGTTCACCAGGTTCCCTCTACCTGAAATGCATTTTCCCCTCCATATCAGTTCCTCTTGATTACTCTATTGAAAATGTCAGACTCCTTTTAAACTCTTTATCCCTGTTCTAGCTCTCCCATATCCCTTTCCTGTTTTACATTTTACCTCTGGTATTCATTAAGTCGATCTTACGTTTTCTTCCACTAGAGAGTAAACTTTTTTTTTTTTTTTTTGCTAGGCAGAGTTAGACAGTGAGAGAGAGAGAGAGAGTTATAGACAGTGAGAGACAAGGAAGGTTTTCCTTCCATTGGTTCACTCCCCAATGGCCGCTACAGCCGGCGCTGCGCCAATCCGAAGCCAGGAGCCGGGTGCTTCCTCCCGGTCTCCCATGCAGGTGCAGGGACCCAAGCACTTGGGCCATCCTCCGCTGCCCTCCTGGGCCACAGCAGAGAGCTGGACTGGAAGAGGAGCAACCAGGACTGGTACCCGGTGCCCTAACCGGGACTAGGACCCGGTGTGCTGGTGCCGCAGGTGGAGGATTAGGCAAGTGAGCCAGGGCACCAGCCAAGAGTAAACTTCTTGTAGTCAGGGAATGCACTGTTTCACTCACTGCTGTACCTGCCCCAGTTCAGGAAAAATTCCTGCACATAGCCTATGCTATTTTCCTTTTTGTAGTGAAATGAATTGCTGCATATTTTATACCATAGCTAAACAATCACTGGTAAGTTAGAAGTTGTAATGAAAGTGCTAATAATATTATATCAGTTTTAAATATAGGGATGAAAATAATTTACAAGTATTATATGCAATATTTTTATGAACTTATAAAAATTATACATGTGCATTTAAAAAGGTAAAGTAGTTTGGCTAAGATTATGAGAAAAAATTTAGTATTATTTTCTGTAGCCCTCTTGTACTTTCTGTTTTATTTTTTAAGATTTATTTATTTATTTATTTGAAAGTCAGAGTTACACAGAGAGAGGAGAGGCAGGGAGAGAGAGAGAGGGAGAGAGAGAGGTCTTCCATCCGATGGTTCACTCCCCAATTGGCCACCACGGCCGGAGCTGTGCCAATCCAAAGCCAGGAGCCAGGAGCTTCTTCCAGGTCTCCCACGTGGGTGCAGGGACCCAAGGACTTGAGCCATCCTCTGCTGCTCTCCCAGGCCATAGCAGAAAGCTGGATCGAAAGAAGGGCAGCCGGGACTAGAACCGGTGTCCATATGGGATGCCGGTGCCTCAGGCCAGGGTATTAACCCTCTGCTGTATATCTTAATGTTAGCCGTCGCAAAGCACACCGGACACCGGAGTAAGGGAAAGGGTTTATTGGGGAACACCCTACAGACCAAAGTGAAGGGGCGGCGAAGGAAAAAGAGAGAAAGAGAGTATAAGAGAGAAACAGAGAGGAGAGGAGCAACCGAAAGAGAGCAGGAGAGAAGGGCCAAGAGAGAGCATGTGTTCAGGAACCGGCCCTTTTAAAACTTTGCCTGAGGGCAGGCAGGGAAGCAGGAGCAGCGAATCCCATTAGGATGGGGGAGCCTGGCTCAGGTAGCTGGGCCATTCAGCCACCTGGCTATAACTGCGCCAGTTTCCTAACATCTGCGCCGCAGTGCTGGCCCCTCCATGTTTTATTTTAAAGTTTTGCATTAGTTTAAACCATCTTGATTTTGAAAGTGAAGTAGCAAATTTTACTTTATTTCTTCAAATGTCCAGAGGTTTAGTGCAGTTCAACTAAAGTATGTCAAATATCTTCCTCTCTAGTTTAGAACTTCTTTTTTAATTTAAATGATATATCATTTAATAAATGTGTATTAGTTAACATAGTTTAATTAATAAGTAACAGATATCACATATTAATGCTGTAGCATATGATAGGGAGAGTCATCTCTGTTGCATTTGGCTTTTCCAACCAAGTCTGTGGAAAGACAAGGAAGACTATTTTTTCCATTTAACATACAAATCTGTGTAATTTTTTTTTGTTATTTAGAGACACTTATTAAATGTTAAAGCAAGCAAAGGAAGATAGATTTCTAGATTTTTCTGACTTAGAACAGTCCTTTATGGTTAATTTTTTAGATTATGGCTGATGTATTATATGCATACAGAAAATGCATGAATCTTAAGTGAATCACTTGGAAAGTGTTAAACTGCAACAACGATGTAACCAGCACCCAAGTCAAGACGTATTATTCACTACTGTTCCTTTCTAGTCACTACCCAGAGGTACCCCAAGCTAGTCATGTCCTGGCTTCTATCAACAAATCAGCTCTTCCTGTTTTTGTACCTATATACATAAATTCATGAAGTATTCAATTGTGTTGTAACTGCTTTCTATCATCAGATTATATTTGTGAGACTCACCCATGCTGTTGCATACAATTGTAGCTGTGTATGAAGCCTTCGTATTTGTTCCTATATGTGCATGAATATGCCATGCTTTACTTACCCATTTCTCTCTTGGTGTGTAATTGTGGAGCGTCCACTTTAGGATTGTTAAAAGTAGTGCTACCTGTCGCTCCCCCTCTTCGTGGAGGAACGACACAGGACCCTGTGCTGTTCTTTCGTCTGCTCGGCCCTCCCCGGGTTTGCTGCTGGTTCTTCCCGGGTAGGCTACCGACCCTTCCACCTCCGTGGAAGGGCGGTTCCCCCTGCCACTTTCCCCACTTCCGCGGGGGAGCGGCACACCGCCGGCCGGCTCTCTCGGGGGCTGCACAGGTGTTCCTTCAGATAGATGTTCCCGGTGCACGTTGTCTCTCTCCTCCTTTATAGTCCTCTTCCACCAATCCCAACTCTGCTACCCACACGCTGAGTACGCTGCTCTCCTCCAATCAGGAGGAGGTCCTACAGTTTATTGGTTGAACTGGAGGCAGCTGTGTAGAAGCTGTTTCCTCCCTTCCCAGCGCCATATTGTGGGAGAGCAGATGCATAGAATAAGTCTTAATTCCAGTAACTTAGTCTAGTCCGAGTTGCTCCAAGTTGCTCCCCACAGCTACCCTATCGCATTGTTCTGGAAAAACATATCTATGAATGTCCAAGGATATGTATCTTGGGGAGGAATTGCTGAGCCCTAAGTTATACGTATGTTTGGCTTTAATAATGATACTGAAAATCATTTTTTCAATTGATTTTTCAAATTTAAATTCTTACTGCACCTATGTGAGACTGTTATTTGCTCTGTAATCTCACAATAATTAGTTTTTTGTGTTGCCTTTTACAGTCTAGTTCACATATAATGTTATTTCCTTGGCAATTTAGTATTAATTTTATTGTGATTAATGAAGTTAAAGCTTTTTAATATATTCTTCCCATTTAGATATGTTCTTTAGTGAAATGTCTTTTCAAGACTTTTGCCTGTTTTTCTCTTGGTTTGATTTGCCTTATTTATTTATGGTACTTTTAGATCATATTCTATTTTCAATGATAGGAGTCATTTGTCAGTTTCCTTTCCCTTCTCAATGGTGACTTCTATTCCTCTTTTTAAAGCATATACTTTCTGGGAAATATTATTTCAAATATATTTGTGTATTTCTTTATAATGTACTCTTCTACCAGTTTTAACCAGCTTACAATGCAGTACATAAACATTAGGACAGAAGCCTTTGAAAACAAATCAGAATGATCAGAAATAAAACTGAACAAATAATAATGAAATAAAATGTAGCTAAAGTAGAAAGCTTGGGCTAAAGAAAATCAGAATCAATTTTACCTCTCCTAAAGGTCAGTGTATTTATTGATTGATGTTCACATTTAATTCTGGACTTCTTGGCATCTGTTCCTGAAAAGGGAGCATTCTACACTTCTCATTATCACAGAAGAAAAAGCCCATCAGTCCCTATAGGGAACTGAAGCTTTCTCCACCTGGAATTCTCAGAGAATTGATTATGTCGCATTTTAAATATATGCAACCTGCCATTCCTACATTTTTCTTTCTTAACAAGAAATACAGTACCAGATTTCATCCAGGAAAGATTTCAGTGAAGCCCAAAGACACAGTATTGAAATGTATCTTGACAAATTGGATTTGCATGAGATTAAACTGATGGAAGGCATGTATGTAGGCTTTTGGTGGTCCAATTTGATTCAGGAATAGAATGCAGAAATACCCCCAGGAGCGTGTAGGTTGTGTGTTTTCAGTTCCGGTTCCCAGTGCATTTTATCTTGGGAACAAGACAGCTGCTATTCCTCTAAGTTAGCAGAGAGGAAACGTGTGGTGCTGTGAGAACACAGAGCAGATGACCTGCAAGAATCGAGCTGTGGAATGGCTTTCCTGTGGCAATCAGGGAATCCCGTTTGGCGAACTAGACATATAAGGAGGACCTGGGGCAGGAGTTAGGAGCAGGTGCCAAGGCTGAGATGAGACGCAACAGTCTTCTTAGTCATTTTGTGTATTTTTACCTTTGTTTTCCAAAAATGATTATGTTGTGAATTCCATTCACTATATACATGATTAAAATTCTTTAAATTGTGTATATTTTATAAATTATATATGTGTATATTTGTTCATATATACAGAGAGTATGTATCTACTTTATGAAGAATGTGTGTGTGTGTATGTGTGGATCTGTGTAGGTTGCCTTTTGTATAATTATAATACTTAAAAAGAAATTTCGTGAACTCCCTCTAATATGTTAAAAGTTTAGATAAACTTGGCTTTCCATGCCTGAAATACTCTCATGGGCTTTTCAGCCAGATCCGAGTGCCTTTAGGGCTGATTCTGAGGCCAGAGTGCTATTTAGGGCATCTGCCATTCTATGAGTCTGCTGAGTATCTCACTTCCCATGTTGGATCACTCTCCCCTTTATTTATTCTATCGGTTAGTGTTAGCAGGTACTAGACTTGCTTATGTGCTCCCTTTGACTCTTAGTCCTTTCATTATGATCAATTGCGAACTGAAATTGATCACTTGGACTAGTGAGATGGCATTGGTACATGCCACCTTGATGGGATTAAATTGGAATCCCCTGGTATGTTTCTAACTCTACCATTTGGGGCAAGTCAGCTTGAGCATGTCCCAAATTATATATCTCTTCCCTCTCTTATTCCTACTCTTATGTTTAACAGGGATCACAATTCAGTTAAATTTCAACACTTAAGAATAACTGTGTATTAATTACAGAATTAAATCAGTCATATTAAGTAGAACAGACAAAAAAACTACTAAGAGGGATAATGTATTAAGTTGTTCATTAACAGTCAGGGCTATGCTGATCAAGTCACCGTTTCCCATAGTGTCCCTTTCACTTCAACAAGTTTCCTTTTTGGTGTTCAGTCAGTTGTCACCGATCAGGGAGAACATATGGTATTTGTCCCTTTGGGACTGGCTTATTTCACTCAGCATGATGTGTTCCAGATTCCTCCATTTTGTTGCAAATGACTGGATTTCGTTGTTTCTTACTGCAGTATAGTATTCTAAAGAGTACATATCCCATAATTTCTTTATCCAGTCTACCGTTGATGGGCATTTAGGTTGGTTCCAGGTCTTAGCTATTGTGAATTGTGCTGCAATAAACATTAGGCTGCAGACCGCTTTTTTGTTTGCCAATTTAAATTCCTTTGGGTAAATTCCAAGGAGTGGGATGGCTGGGTCGAACGGTAGGGTTATCTTCAGGTTTCTGAGGAATCTCCAGACTGATTTCCATAGTGGCTTGACCAGTTTGCATTCCCACCAACAGTGGGTTAGTGTCCCTTTTTCCCCACATCCTCGCCAGCATCTGTTGTTGGTAGATTTCTGAATGTGAGCCATCTCACTCACTCTGTGAGTGAGATCTCAGTGGAAAGAACAGGTCTTCAAAGAAGGAGGTACCTTTCTCTGAAGGGAGGAGAGAACCTCCACTTTGACTATAACCTTGTCTAAACAAGATAAGAGTCGGAGAACTCAAGGGGCTTCCATAGCCTTGGAAACTCATGACTGGAGCATAGGGAGATTACTGATGCCATAGACAGGAGTGTCAATTGGTAAAGTCAACAACAGGAGTCACTGTGCACTTACTCCTCATGTAGGATCTCTGTCCTTAATGTGCTGTGCATTGAGATTTAATGCTATAATGAGTACTCAAATAATATATTTCACTTTGTGTTTCTATGGGGGTGCAAACTGTTGAAATCTTTACTTAATGCATACTAAACTGATCCTCTGTAAAAAAAAAAGAAAAAAAAAAAAAAAAGAAAAGAAAAGAAACTATCAACTCCCAACTTGACTCTCACTGGGATTAAACATGACAATAGGTCTGATCTGATTTCATCATCATTAAAAAAAATCATCTATTATTTTTCACTTTATGTTTCTGTGTGGGAGCAAACTGTTGAAATCCTTACTTAATGTATACTAAGCTGATCTTCTGTATATTAAGATAATCGAAAATGAATCTTGATGTGAATGGAAGGGGAGAGGGAGTGGGAAAGGGGAGGGTTGTGGGTGGGAGGGACGGTATGGGGGGGAAGCCATAGTAATCCATTATTCGTACTTTGGAAACGTATATTCATTAAATAAAAGTTAAAAAAAAAAAAATAAAAAAAAAAAAAATAAAAAAAAAAAAGTTTAGATAAACTGCAAACTCATTAGGCATTTCAAAAACTTCACAAATTTCTATCTTCTGATTGTGCCACCGTTTACTGAGTCCTTTACCCAAGTTGTTTTCAGCTTGTTGCTATTATGCATTATTTTGAAATTAATGTCTGTGTTAAAATGTCTTTACTATATTTTAAATTATATCCTCAAATTATAGTTTTTTAAGTAGAATTAGTGAGTGAGCGATCTCAAGAATGTTGACTCCAGTAAAGGTTTGATCTGTATGGCCGCCTTCAGTGTTCAGATGTGCCCTAAGGTGTCTATCCTGACTCCCTGGGACTGCTTGGGTATCTACCCCTCTACCTGCCCGGTGTTGAGGTCAGAATCTCAGCGCCTCTAAAGCACATTCACACCACTTGTCAGTAATGGGTTGGAAGCATCTAAGGCTGCGGGTCTCACGTTGCAGATTGGAATCACCTGAGAAGCTTAAAAATATCAGTTCCAGGGCCTACCCCAAGTATTTTTAATTTAATTTTCTAATTGTTCTGGGTTTAATTAGCCTTAAATTTAGGGCTGGGAATATTTGGGTAAATAGTATAATAGAAATATCTCAAAAAACTATTTTGCAGATAGCTATTCAGTTTTTTTAAAATGTTTATTTAGCAATGTTTATTCCTTGCTGCTTTGCATGTTCTTTGAAAATCTTTCGCTGGCGCCGCGGCTCACTAGGCTAATCCTCCGCCTAGCGGCGCCGGCACACCGGGTTCTAGTCCCGGTTGGGGCGCCAGATTCTGTTCCGGTTGCCCCTCTTCCAGGCCAGCTCTCTGCTGTGGCCCGGGAGTGCAGTGGAGGATGGCCCAGGTGCTTGGGCCCTGCACCCCATGGGAGACCAGGAAAAGCACCTGGCTCCTGGCTCCTGCCATCGGATCAGCGTGGTGCGCTGGCTGCAGCGCGCCGACCGCGGCGGTCATTGGAGGGTAAACCAACGGCAAAGGAAGACCTTTCTCTCTGTCTCTCTCTCACTGTCCACTCTGCCTGTCAAAAAAAAAAAAAAATTTAAAAAAATTAAAAAATTAAAAGAAAATCTTTCATAAGAATAGCAATATTTGAGGAGCACTTTTAACAAATACCACTCAGTTCTAATAATTATAACTTGGTAATATGTTTTAGGACTATAAAAACTATGTCCCATTAATTTATATACACAATTTTCATTATAAAGTTTAACATTTTGCCATCTTCCAAATTGCCTTTTAGTAATATGTCAAGCTGAACATACTTTTGCGGTTGAAGTGCTCATAAAAATTAATTGCAAAAAAATAGTCAATAGTCAACAATGTCTCGCTTTTAGTACTATGTAATTCTATGTTTACATGTTTTCCCAAGTAGTTGTATATTTATTTTATAGCCAGCCACCTCGCTGAACCTCATTTTAGTCAAATGTTTTCATTATATCTCATATATTGTATTTTAAATATATCCTTCACAAATTAAAAAACCATAGAAATAAATATACTTGAGCATAGTAAATAGGTATATGTTTACCACTTAGATTTGATAAATTATGTTTTAATTCATTTCTGTTAAGTAAAAAAAATTTCCAAAAGAAGCTACAATTTTATACCTTCCCAGAGGTAACCAGAACCCAAATTTTGTATACATTATTCCCAAGAATGTGTAGGGAATATGTATGCATTGATATGATAAATAGATGGGGATAGATAATTGAGATTAAGGTATTGTTCTATGGGTTGCTTTTTTCACTTGGGCTATTTGTATGCAATACATGTTTTTGTAATGCCTTCTAGATCATATTCAATTCATCCGTAGGGGAATGCTGTCAATATAAGTAGGAGATTGATATGTCATAATCCTCATTTTGTAAGTATTCTGTACTACAAAGTAGAGAAAAACCTGTTGAAAAATATACTTACATAGCTGAATACAGAAACATAATGCAGAATTAATGGAGAGTGAAATAGTGATGTCATTCAGCATAGGCTCAGAGTAGTGAATGATAGTGGTGACGCCATTCATCATGACTCAGAAAAGTGGGAAGTGATAGAGGTTAAACCCACTCAGCACGATGCAGAATAATGGAGAGTAATAGTGGTGACTCCCACTCAATAGTACTCAGAGTAATGGAGAGTGATGGTTGTAATGGTGATAGTCATGCTCTCCATTCAGTATGACATAGAGTAATGGGAAGTGATCGTGGTAATGCCCATTCAGCATCACTGAGGGTAATGGAGATTGATAGTGTCCTGCCCTGTTAGTACGACGGAGTAATGGGGAGTGTGGTGGTTATGCCCCTGCGGCATGACTCAGAGTAATGGAGAGTGATAGTGATACCAGTCTAAGAATACACAGAGTAATGGGGAGTGATAGTGGTAATGCCCGTTCAGCATGACTCAGAGTGACAGAAATTGATGGTGGTGGCTCCCATTGAACATGACACAAAGTAATGGAGAGTGACAGTGGTGATGCCCATTCAGCATGCATTCTTCTTGTTCGGTCATGAGCTTGCTTTTGGAAGTACCTAATGTGAGGCAAGCCCTATATTTGTATAATCTTGGGAAGTTTTCAGCTATTCTTCCAATTCAATAGGTTCTTAATGTCTTTTGCCTTCTCCTCTCCTTCAGGTATCCTTATAATATGACTATTTGTTCATGTAATGGTATCTCATGCCTCATACGGTTTCTTCATTATTTTGTCTTCATTTTTTTCTGACTGGATTATTTCAAAAGTCGTGTCCTCAAGAACAAACAATTCTTCTGCTTGATCTACTCTGATTTTCAATCTCTCAGTTGTATCTTTCTATTACATTGATTGAAATTTCTAGTTCCAAAATTTCTCATTGATTCTTTTTTGTCTCTATTTGTTGAATTTCTTATTAATATTAGGCATTTTATTTCATTTCTTTGAACTGTCTGTATTCTCTTGCATCTCATTCAGTTCCTGTAGGATCATTATCTTGAATTCCTTTTCAGGTATTTCATACATTTCCTTCAAATAACAATCTATATCAAAGGAACTATTGTGTTCTTTGGAGGTGTCGTGCTTTCTTGGGTCATCATTTTTCCTGCCTCCCTGTACTGACATCAGCATATGTATAATAGTGCCTTCTACTTTACTGAGTAGCTTTCATTGGACAAGATTCATTTGTTTAGATGAAATGCGGGGTTTCAGTTGGGTAGTTGATTTGGTTCCAGGGGAGCCTGGAGGGTAAGCTCTGAATGATCTCTTCAGTTATTATTAATATATGCAGTGTCTACAAGTGTCACAGTCATCTAGTCTGCAGTAGTTTGTGGAGGTAGCAGTATGACTTTGGTGTGGACATGGGCTCCCAAAGATGTGTGTCTTCAGCTACCATCGCGTTAGGTCTCACTTACTTGATGCTTTGTAATGGCCGTGGCCATGATCTTGGTGCTGTGGGCAGTTTTCTTGCCCCATCAGGAAAGCCTGTATTGATGCTGGGACTTGTGGCAACAATAGCTACAGCACTGGGACTATGTGATGATGCTGGGATCTCCTCCAGGTCCTGCTAATTGGCATGGATAAGGCTGAGGCTTATTGTACCAAAAACATTAATCGCAAAATTGGGTGTTGAGAAGGTGACGTTGCCCTAGTCCTGCAGGGTTACCTGTAGCAGTGGAATGGAAGTAGGGTCTTTCCTAGGTCCGGCAGGGTAAATACCAGTAACTGCAGGGCAGGATTTGTTCCTTGTCCAGGTCTCACAACTTTACAACAACTCTTTCTATACTATTTTCCAAAGACACAGCACTGTATTTACTGCAGCACTTATTGCTAAAGGTCAAGAATTGAATATTTTAACTGTCTTAGTTAATATTTATTGGAATGATTATTAAGGATCTGGTTATAAAATTGTGTAAATTTGGGAAGCTTATTATTTCTCCCAAAGAAACATTTTATTCAATGAGTACAAATATCGTAAGTACAATTTTAGGAATATAGTGATTCTTCCCACCATACCCACCCTCCCATCCCACCTCTTCTCACTCTCCCATTCCCAGTCTGTTCTCCATTAAGATTCATTTTCAATTAGCTTTATATCCAGAATACCATCTCTATATTAAGATTTCAACAATTTTTAAACACACACACACACACACACACACAACTGTTTGAGAAAAAGTTTTACAGTTAATTCTCATGATACAACTCATTGAGGACAAAAGTCCTGCATGGGGAGGAAATACACAGCAACTTCTGTTGTTAATGTAACAATTTACACTCTTGTGTATGATGTCAGTGATCACCCGAGACTCTTGACATGAGCTGCCTAGGCTAAGGAAACCTTTTTAATCCACAATCTCTGACAGTATTTATATAAAGCCATAATCAAAATGTAAGTTCTCTCCTCTCTTCACAGAAAAGTACAGCTTTCTTTGATGGCCACTTCTTTCCACTGGGGGTCTCACTCACAGAGATCCTTCATGTAGGACATTTTTTTGCCACAGTGTCTTGGTTTTCCATGCCTGAAATGCTTTCATACTCTTTTCAGCCACACTGAATACCATAAGGGCTGATTCGGAGGTTGGGGTGCTATTTAAAGCAATTATCATTCTATGAGTCTGCTGTGTGGCCTGCTTCTCATGTTGGAACATTCTTTCCTTTTTATTTCTATCTCATATTATTACCAGACATTTTATCTTACTTATATGATCTCTTTAATAGTTAATCCTATTTACATGATCACTTTAACACTTAATATGGTTACTTTAATACTTAAGATGGCATTTTTACCACCCAGCTTAGTAGGATTTGGGGTCCCATGGCAAGTTTTTAAACTGTACCATTAGAAGTCAGTAGGAATGTATACAGAACTATACGGCTTTATGGTTAAAAACTTCCTCCTCCCTCTCTTATTCTCACTCTTATTTTTTACTGAGACCTATTTTCAATTGACTTTATATACATAGGATTAACTCTGTGATAAGTAAAGAGTTCAACAGACAGTATGAAGAAGAGAAAAAAAATAACTGTTCCAAAAATAGTCAAGACAAGGGCTATTCTAGTCATTGCTTCTCAAAATGTCAATTTCACCTCTACAAATTTCCTGTTAGGTGCTTTATTCGTTATCACAGATCAGGGAGAACATATGGTATTTGTCCCTTTAGGACTGACTTATTTCACTAAGTTTGATGTTTTCCAGATTCATCCATTTTATTGCAAATCACCAGATTTCATTTTTTTTACTGCTGTGTAATAGTCCATAGAGTACATATCCCATAATTTCTTTATCCAGTCTTCAGTTGACAGCATTTAGGCTGATTTCATATCTTAGCTATTGTGAATTGAGCTGCAATAAACATGGAGGAGCAGGAAATTCTTTTATTTGCTGATTTCATTTCTCTTGGATAAATTTCCAGGAGTGGGATGGCTGAGTCATATGGTAGTTCTGTATTCAGATTCCTGAGGTATCTCCAAACTGTCTTCCTTAGTGGCTTTACCAGTTTATATTCCCACCAACAGTGGGTTAGGGTACCTTTTATCCCACATCCTCACCAGCATTTGTTGTTTGTTGATTTCTCTATGAAAGCCATTCTAACTGGGGTGAGGTGAAACCTCAATGTGGTTTTGATTTGCAGGCTGATACCAGGAGCCAGGACCTCCATCCAGTTTTCCCATGTGGTTGGCAGGGTACCAAGCACTTGAGCTGTCCTCTGCTGCCCTCACAGGCACATTAGCAGGGAGCTGGATCAGTAATGGAGCGGCTGGGAATGAAACCAGTGCTCATATAGGATGCTGGCATCACAGGTGGGAGTTTAACCTGTTGCACCAAGACCTCACTCCTCAAATTTCTGTCCAAAGCAATATGTATGTATCTATATCATTTCCCAAATCATGATTTTGTGGTTTCAGGTCAAACACTGTGCCAATGCGAAAGGTGTCAACTGATATCCTGTTTTGTTTTAATTTTGCAATTCCTTGGTGACTAGTGATATTATTTCCACAGGACTTTAATCATATAGGTTTCTTCCTCTGTGGCATGCCTATTCATATCCTTTTCCATACCTTTTTTTTAGTTTTTCTTTCTATCATTTTATTGATATATGAACATCATCTCAAGATACAGGTATTTCTGACTATTGCTTGTACATATGCAAATATCTTTTCATAGTGTGTGACTTTACATTTTTTGGTGCACAGAAATTTTAAATTTAATTTTAACTGTTTATTCTTATCAAATTCTACCTTTATGGATGCTTTTTGCCTTGTTTCAAAAATATGCATTTGATCCACATGCCCTAAGTTTTTTTTTAAATGTTTTATTCTTTATTTTTATAATGTTCATATGTACTGTTGCTGATTTGTTATTATGATGGAAAGGGAGGCTTTAAGTCAGAGCATCAGAGAAAGAGTTAGGGATGGCAGATGAGGGTGTAGAGGGAGAGCGAGGAGAGAAGAGGGAGGAGAGAGAGAGAGAGAGAGAGAGAGAGAGAGAGAGACAGTGTGCTTCCATTCACTGGGTCACACCTCAAATGGCTGCAACAGCCAAGGCTTTTCCAGACAGAAACCAGGAGCTACTCCATCTGGGTCTCCCATGTTGGTGGTCAGGGCCCAAGTACTTGGGCCATCGTCTGCTGCCTTTCTAGGCACGTTAGCAGGAATCTCCAATCTAGTACATTTCTAAATAATAACTGGGGATTCTTTGTTCTGTCCCAGTAGTCTACTCGTCAGTTTTTGTGCTGGTATCATACTTTCTTCTTGGAACTTTACAAATTTTAAGTTTGGTAAGATGTGTTCTCTCAGTTTCATCCTCTTTGACGTTCTTGTTCTGTTACCACCTATAGGGATTTTGGGATAAGCAGGCATGTTTTATGAAAAAATTTTTTTGGCATTTGATTAGAATTTTATTGAATGTGCAGGATAATTTGGAAGACAAAAGGTTTTTTAATTTTCTAATGGTTTATTTTTTAAAATTGAGATTAGTATTGAACTTTATCGAAGATATTCCTTGTATCTGTTGAGACAATCAAGAAGCTTTTTCTTGTTCACTCTGTTAATGTTAATATAATTTTAATCATACAAATAGCTGATAGTCTAGTGCCAAAAGAGCTTTACAGTCTTGTAATAATTCAATCATGATATGCTTAAGTTTAAAAAACAAATTATTGACATCTATTTCAATTCTCAAATAACTGTTTCAGGAGTGAATGACCTAACAATGGGATGGACAATCTTTGTTCAGACTTACTTGAGGGACCTGGAATTCCAGAACTAGTCTATAGCATTTCAATTATTTTATTTCATGGAAAAGACATGTTTATATATTCAATTGATATCTTTAATGCCCTTTCACTGAAATTTTAGAAAGAGGATTCATTCTGCTGGCCTTTTTGTGTCTGCTTCCTCAGTAAAAATTGGTTTAAAAGTCTGTCCCATTGTAGGGACTGCAAGGACATGCACTTGACCAGGCAGTGGCTGTGCATTGGTGAGAAACTCAGCAAAATGAGATAACAAGAATGATCACAGATTCTGTAAGAGCTATAAGATGAAACAGGAGATGTTTGGAGTTAATATTTGAGGTCCAAGAATTTAAACTGGAAAGCCTGTATGAGGTCATTCAGTTATTATGTGTTAGTAACAATGCTTTATGTTCAGTGAGAGATGTAGTTTTCAGCTTTCCATTACAGATGAAGGAATCATAGCCTAAACAAAAATTTAAGATATCATTATCTATGAATTTGCTTATTTACCAAAGTTACTGTCATTTAGTAAAAACAAAACAAGACCAAAAAAAAAAGAATTGATTATATTATAAAGAATAATTATATAAATAATTTGTGCTTTAGAATTATCTCCCTAAACCAATTCAGGCTAGAGACATTTATGAAATATAGGCTAGAGAAAGTAATACCAGAAAAAATATGATTATGTAATAGATGCCAAATAAAATAATAAATCCAAGATAGATCATGGTGCCTGCGCCGCGGCTCACTAGGCTAATCCTCCGCCTTGCGGCGCTGGCACACCGGGTTCTAGTCCCGGTCGGGGCGCCGGATTCTGTCCCGGTTGCCCCTCTTCCAGGCCAGCCCTCTGCTGTGGCCAGGGAGTGCAGTGGAGGATGGCCCAAGTGCTTGGGCCCTGCACCCCATGGGAGACCAGGTGAAGCACCTGGCTTCTGCCATCGAATCAGCACGGTGCGCCGGCTGCAGCGCGGTGGCCATTGGAGGGTGAACCAACGGCAAAGGAAGACCTTTCTCTCTGTCTCTCTCTCACTGTCCACTCTGCCTGTCAAAAAAAAAAAAAAAAAAAAAAAAAAAAAAAAAAAAAAAGATAGATCATGGCTAAATACTTCCCTTTTGTGGTTTTTACTTAGATGAAACTATACAGAGAAATATATATTTCACGGATTGGCTGTTCTAAATTAAAGCAGCTATGAGTAAATTGTCCCTGAAACAAACACTAAATCTTCTGTCTTGCATTTTGCATTAGAAAAAAAATCAGTATTTTGCATGATAAAGCTAACTTTATTTCAACATAGAGTAAAATGACGCATTGTTAAATGTTTTCAAATGAACACACCAAAATTTGAATTTAACACTGTACTATGTTTAAATATAGAGCTTTATGTGATAGTGTTATAGACATAGAAAAGGAACAGCTGTTTAAGATAAAAACTAGTAATTCTATTTTTTAAAAGACTTATTTGTTTAATTGGGAGGCAGAATTACAGAGAGGGAAAGACAGAAAGAGAGATCCATCTCACATCCATTAGTTCATTCCCCAAATGACTGCGGCAGGCAAGCCAAAGCCAGGAGCCTAGAACTCCTTCAGGGTCTACCACCTGGGTACTGGGGTCCAAGGACTTGGGCCATCTTCTGCTGCTTTCCCAGGCACATTAGCAGGGAGCTGGATCAGAAGTGGAGCAGCCAGGACTCAAACCAGCGCTCAAATAGGGTGCTGGTGTAACTTGCTGGAATGCAAAGCCAGCCTCTCCCTGTTTTGTTTTAAGGCCAAATAGCATTTTCAAGATCTGAAAATGTCTATCATAGATTTACATATAGTATTAAATATATGTTTGCTATATATAAGTTTTGTAATATGGTTCTATTAGATCATGAAAACAAAATCTTCATAGTTTTTTCCACTGAAATGTATTTATATTTGCTTTCTATTCTCTATCATAGGTTACCCAACAAAATTGATGTTTAGAGTTTCTCATTAAAAACTGTTAGTTAAGCACTTTAGCATTTGTTAACATTTGTTGAGATTTATTTTTTAACATAAAACTTAAATTTATGTCTGCCTTCATTTATTTTCTTTCAAAAATGTCTTAGGATTCCTTCACATTTTATAAGGAACTATACATTTATTTCAGCGGGGCCAAGAGCTGGCTTTCATGCTGACCTAGATGTATGTATGCGGGTTAGAGAGTGAATTCTGAGAATTTAATGATAGCAAATTGATGATATTTGATGATAGACATTAAACTGGAATACTGAACCAATAAAAACTTTATAGCATTTAGAAAAATTATATCTAAGCATTCACACTATTTTACTCATTGAAATTATTCTAGGATCCTAAGTTAGACTGCATATTTCTAAAAAAATTTCTTTTTTTTCTTTTTAATGATCAGTTGATTTGACCTGGCTACAAAAGCAAAATCTTGTTTTGGAAATTAGACTAGGTATTTGTAACTAGATTATTCATCTTTAGCTAATGTAGTAAAATTCTCTCTCTCTCTCCTTTTTAGATTTAGTTAATTTATTTGAAAGGTAGAGCAAGAGCAAGAGCAAGAGGGAGAGAGAGTTTCCATCTGCTGATTTATTCCTCAAGTACCTGCTGTAGCCAGGGCTGGGCTAGGCTGAAGCCAGGAACCAGAAACTCCATCTGGGTCTCCCATGTGGGTGGCAAGCACCAAGCCCTTGAGCGATGCTCTGCTGTCTCCCAGGGTGCACATTAGCAAGAAACTGAATCAGAAGCAGAGTGGAACTCTATCCCAGGCACCCCACAATATGTGATGGCAGGTGTCCTAAGTGGTGGCTTAATCTGCTGCACTACAACACCTGTTCCAATGGCAACATTCTGGGGGTATCTTTCATATGTTGTCTGTAATGCTCTTCACATGATAGTCTTCCACAGTTATTATCTCCATAATGTCCCTACCAGTGGGACATTGTTGGGTTTAAGCTGGGAAAGCCTCAGACATGTTATCAGTTTGTGGTAATACTACCACACCTGCAGGAGTTTCACAGACTCTGAAATATTGCTATGAAACACAAGGCACGTTCTGAAAAACACACATATGGCACACTTTCTAAGTGCTCAGGAAATGGTAACCTTATATTTTTCAAAATTCTGTTAATATGTCATTGGCCTGTCTTATGACCCAGACTTTTAAGGATTTTATAGAATCCTAATGTCTTCCTCAATGTTTCAGCCACTGGTGGTAGTGAGTTATGCACTCAGCAAGGTGTTTTAGTGCTTATGAGTCACTAAGGTACTATTTTGTGTTTGCCTAATGATTTCATTAGCCTTTACCTGGGTTTACAAATGCACTTAATTTATAAGGAATTCATAAGGATGTTTCTCCTGAACCTTTTGCAACAGTAAAGGTGTTTCCAAGTAATACACATTTTACATCAATGTATGAGTCAACCAGTTTTAGAAATGATCTAGCTCTTTTTTTTTTTTTCTTTTTAGGAAGCCTTTTAAGATTAGCACAACATTTAACCATACTGATATTTCTGTTTTCTGTTAATTAGTTAATAAGGATGATCCTTTTGTTTCAATTAAATAATAAAAGTCTAAGAAGAAAAATTTCGTATCTAAGCATTTTAGCTTATAATTTGGCAACTAAATGCGTTAACCCAAACAAATAGAGTTTACTGAGATTATTTGTTTTCCCATTAGTCCTTTGCACGTTGGTGTCTAATTGTCATTTGTTTCTGCTTTAATTCAATTCCACTGCTATAATTAAATGCCGTTCATCTATCAGCAGTTCTGAAATCTTTTATACCTTTGCAAAACAAGGCAAAAATGGTGAGAGTTTTCTATAAAATCTGTTTTACCTCTAGTTAGAAACTCTCCTTTTTTTAGTCTTGATCTTAATTGTGAATATCAAATAGAGCCTCTCAGAAGAGAGATACAAGATAATTTCAAATTTTCTCTGAATCTACAAATATACTCTTCATTTTTCCTACTCTGAGCCTAAATTGCTCTGCTTGCATTTATAATCAGAAATTGATTGGGTTGCTGTGGAAACTGGATAACTATATTGCTGGTTGAAGAAAAATGTGGTAGAAGTACTATTATCATAAATGTCTGCCAGCCTAAATGCCTATCACTTTGAGTGGTACATTGACGAAATTTTCACTCTCCAACCCTAGAATGCTGCTCTCCAGAATACTGCTTTGTGGTCAATATTAGTCCTCTGAATTGATTTGATACCAATGCCTTTGTTACATATCTAATCTGTTTCCATGTTGAAGTATTTTTATATTGAAAATGAAATTAGTTTCCATTTTATTAATACTTATAAGGCACATGTAAGGTTTTTTTCCTTAGGGGAAAAAAAAAACACAAAATACAGTAAGATATCAGTTATTTAGACCCCAGACATGTGAAACATTTCAATTACTGACCAAGAAATAAGTGTGGAAAATTCAGATGAAGAAAGAATATTGAATATCTGGTACTAAAATCAGCCTAGGAGAAGTGGAGGTGTATTTCATGCACACATATAAAGCAATATTATGCATTTTACTGTATCATTTTAAAGATGAATTCTAATGGTCTTTAAATGTTTGTCTTTCCAATGTAAGAGTCAAGAATGTGAAGAATGATCCAGAAATAAGTAGGAAATCAAAAGAAAGCAGAGGACAATGACCCCAGTAGCAGCAGCAATGAGAGAGATTAGAAGTGATGATTATTAACATGGACTTTGTGGCGTTTACTGGAGACATCCACAGGTCTGCTGATTTCAGTAAGAACAAATGCAGAAAACTATCTGTGACTTCTATAGTTTAATAAAAATACTGCCCAGCCCTTGCAGGTATTAGGAAAACAAGGATTCATGAAAGAGAGCATAGCCTTCTAGACACAGTAGACATTTAGGCATTTATAGCATCTCTATGCTATAAAACTTGCTTGGAGAGAGACTGTGTGTGGTGCCACACTTTAGAATGTCAGAGGTAAGAACAGTGTTCTTTAGTTCTATTTTTGTAAGTAAAGCCATACACTGACCAAGGTACTTTAACAGAAAAATGGTAAAATATATAATAATATGTGATATACTCTAAAGAGTGTATTACCTGTTTAATGAACTGCTGAGATTTATATGCTGGATATTTGGACCAAGTCAGTTTCTTCATCCCATAATATACTTCTTTTTGTTCCAGACATTGATTTTTATTTTACATTTATTATTAATGCTATTCTTGACCAAAAAATCACAATTATGTACATTTTTGTGTATAATGTGATGTTTTGACACTGTATGCAATGTCATGTGTTACATGAAATTGGTTGACATCATTATCACTCAACTTACCCATCATTTTTTATGGTATGATTTTGAAATTTGCTTTCTTTCTTATTTTGAAATATATGATATATCATTGGCTACAGTCACCATACTTTTCAGTAAACACAAAATGTATTCCTACTGTCCCTCTAAAACTTTGTATCCTTTGATCAACAATTCCTCATTCTATTTGTCCTCACACCACCAGTCTCTGATAGCTTTCATTCTACTCTACTTCTGTGAATTGAACTTTACTAAATTCCAATACAAGGAGCCCACAAAACCTTCATAGAAAGTATGCATTGTCTTTAATTTCATTTTTCATGAACTTTTGGGAATACCATCATATAACTGAGATCACGTGGCATTTTCTATCTTAGCCATTTTTGTGTTACTATATATCAAAATACCTGACTCTGGGTAATGTTTACAGAATAGAGATTTATTTGGATCAAAGTTGTGGTGGCTGAAAGATCCAAAAGTATGGTACTGCTTTCTGGCTGTATCACGACACAGTGGAGAAGCAGAAAGGGAACCAAATGGGTCCAGGAGGGGCCACACGCATGAAGTGGCCTCACTTTATAACATCGTGCTGTCATGAGAACTAATCCAGTCACACCATACCTAACCCGCCCTTGGAGATTAGTATGGAGCCCTGCCTATGATGGTTCCCTTGACGTAATCATCCACCACTAGAATTCACCTCTTAAAGGTTTTAATGGCATGATGTCATTACATCACAGGCCAAGCTTCCAGCAAATGAATCTTTCAGGGACAAACCACATGCACCCCATAATGTTGCCTTCCTGTAACTGATGTGTTTAACTTAGCTTGGGGTCCTTCAGTTCATACAGGTTTTTCCAATTGACCAGATCCCTTCGCACCTTCTAAGGTAAGAATATTCCATTGTGGATAAATTTGTGTAATCTTTTATCAATTTTTTCATTGATGTACATAGGTTGTTTCAATATCTTAGCTATTGGGGATAATTCTGTAGTGAGCATAGAATTGCAGATTTCCCTTCAATACCAGTTCTGTATACCTAGTTCAAGTTTGGTATATTTGTTTTTATGCCCAATAGTTGTAGTACTGGCATATATGATAGCTCTATTTTTAGTTATTTGAGGAAAATTTATAAGAATTTTTTTCTGTAATGACCATACTCTTTAACATTCCCACCAACAATGAATTTATGAGGTCCTTTTCCTCCTTACCAACACTTGTTATCATTCGTCTTTTTGAAAAAAATCATTCTAACAGTTGTAAGGTGATATCTCATTGTAATCTTAATTTGATTTGAATTTCCTGATTGATTAGTGATACTGAGCATTTTTTACATGTACCTACTGGCCAGTTTTCTTTTGGAAATTTCAATTCATGAAATTTGTCCATTAAAAATGTCTTCTGGCTATTGTGTTTCTTGGATTCCTTATATATTTTGGTAATTATTGTCTCATATTCAAACAATCATCAGATAGCCCAATATCATGGAGCTTTCCCTCTCTTATACTAATGGTTTTACAGCCTCAGGTATTTTCTTTTTCTTTTTTATTTTTTGACAGGCAGAGTAGACAGTGAGAGAGAGAGAGACAGAGAGAAAGGTCTTCCTTTTGCCGTTGGTTCACCCTCCAATGGCAGCTGTGGCTGGTGCTCTGCGGCCGGTGCACCGCGCTGATCCGAAGCCAGGAGCCAGGTGCTTCTCCTGGTCTCCCATGGGGTCCAGGGCCCAACACTTGGGCCATCCTCCACTGCACTCCCGGGCCATAGCAGAGAGCTGGCCTGGAAGAGGGGCAACCGGGACAGAATCCGGCGCCCCGACCGGGACTAGAACCCGGTGTGCCAGCGCCACAAGGCGGAGGATTAGCCTAGTGAGCCGCGGCGCCGGCCTCTCAGGAATTATTTTTAATTCTAATCCATTTTGACTTGATTTCTTTATGGTGTCAGATAGGGTTCTGATTTCATTCTTTTGCCTGTGGATGTCTAGATTTCCCAGGACTATTTATTGAAGAGGCTGTTTTTTCTCCCGTGTGTTCTTAGCACCTTTGTTCAAAATCAGTTGACTGTAAGTGTAAGTTTATTTATGGGTTATCTTTCTTGATCTGTTGGTCAAAGTGTCTGTTTTGTGCCTCTTTCATTGTTGTTTTGTGAGGCTTTCAGTTTTGTTCTTTTTCTTAAGATTTAACTGTTCATGATGTCTTGTGTTTCTTTATGAATTTAAGGATAATGTCTCTCACTTTCTGTGAAAAATGATCATGATCATGGGATTTTGATAGGAGTTATATTGAATCTGTAGATAGGTAGTACATGCATACACAAGTGTGGTGTATCACCTTCATTAATTCTTGAAACATCCTTGCATCCCAAGGATAAGTCCCATTTAACCATAGTGAATAATTCTTTTAATGTGTTTTTTAATGTGGTTTGCTAATATTTTCTTGAGGATTTTTGGATCTATGTTCTTCAGGGGTATTGACCTATACTTTCTTTTCTTGTAAGGTGATGTCTGACTTTGATGTTGGGGTAATGCTAGCTTAATAAAATAAATTCAGAGGTATTCCATCTACTTTGATATTTTGGGAGAGTTTGAGAAGAGTTGGTGTTGGTCCTCCTTTAAGTGTTTTTGTAGAATTTAGCAGTAATACCACCAGTCCTGGACTTTTCTTTACTGGAAGATATTTTATTACTGAGTTGGTCTTCTTACATGTTATGTCTGTTCACATTTTCTATTTATTCATGATTAAGTTGTGGTAGATTGTATGCTTCTAGGAATTTATCTGTTTGTTCTAGGATATCCAGTTTATTTCTGTATAATTGTTCATGGTAATTTCTTATCATCCTTTGCATTTTGGTGCTATCAATTGTAATATCTCCTCTTTCATTTCTGATCCTATTTATTTGACCATTCTGTCTTTTTCTTCCTGCTTACCCTAGTTGAAATTTTGTTGATTTATTTTTCCAAAAAAAAATCATTTCATTGATGTTTCTATTTTAAGTAACTGGTGCATGGATCTTGGTGAATCCTCTGCATTCTGGCCAATGGAGGCACCACAACAGAAACTAGCCAGTGGTCTCACAGTTCAGAAAGTATGGTTCATCGTTCCTCCAGGCTCAAATACCTAGGCAGCTTCTGCAAGCAGTCCAGGTGCTCTTGTGTGATCTCCTGTAGGATTAGAGGTAACTGTAGGCCAGTGAACTGTGGAGGGAGCATTTGTATCTCATCACCTCTAGCAGTAGAGAGGTGATCCACCTGTATTCTTGCAGGCTCCATCTGCATGGAATATCCCTGGAATTCTTTTATGTTCAGTCCGTGTACGTTCTTGCTAGTAATGTGAATCTTATAGGTAATATATGAGGGTACTTAACAATTCATGGATGGTAGAATTAGAAGATAAGTTTATTTTGGCACAAACACATTTCTAAAGTTATGGATAGTTTTTTCATAATACTCATTTTCCAGGAGGTTTTTGCATAATACCCATTTTTTCGTAATACCCATTTTCCATGAGGTTTTTGAAACCCCTCTTATGCATGGATTTCAACATTTAAAAAAATATTTATTTATCTATTTGAAAGGATTACAGGGGCTAGTGCTGGGGCACGGCAGGTTAAAGCCCTGGCCTGAAGTGACAGAATCCCATATGGGTGCCGGTTCTAGTCCCAGATGCTCCACTTCCAATCCAGCTCTCTGCTATGGCCTGGGAAAGCAGTAGAGGATGGCCCAAGACTTTGGGCCCCTGCACACACGTGTGAGACCCGGAAGAAGCTCCTGGCTCCTGGCTTCAGATCAGTGTATCTCTGGCCATTGCGGTCATCAGGGGAGTGAACCATTGGATGGAAGACCTCTCTTTCTGTCTCTCTCTCTCTCTGTAACTCTGTCTTTCAAATAAATAAAATAAACCTTAAAAAAAGAAAGAATTACAGACACACACACACACACACACACACACACATAGAGATCTTCCATCCACTGGTTCACTCACCAAATGGCTGAATAACTGGGGCTGGGCTGGGCCTAACCCAGGAACTAGGAGCTTCTGCTGGGTCTCCTACTTGGGTGCTAGGGCCCAAGCACTTAGGCCTCCTCCCCTGCTTTCCCAGGCACACTAGCAGGAAGCAGTATGCAAAATGTTGCCCATATAGAATGTTGGCATCACAGCATCACCACATAAGGTGGTAGCCTTACCTTCTATGTCACATTTCTAGTCTCTCAACATTTTTGCATTAAAATAAACTTTTATTTGTGTGATTCCATTGTCCACAACATGGTTGGATCTTGTTTTCTTTATCCATCCAGTCACTCTATGTCTTTTAATTGAATAATTTCACTTGTTTACATTCAGGGTTATTATTGATAAGAAAGGATTTGCTGCTATCACTATGCAGTTTGTTTTCTGATTGTTTTGTAGATCTCTTGCTTCTTGTTTGCTTTCTTGTCCTCTTCCTTTGTGATTTGATGGTTTCTTGTAGTGGTATTCTTCAAAAAATTTCTTTTTATATTTTTTTGCAACTACTATAGACTTTATCTTTTATGCTCAACATGAGGCTTATATAAAAATCCTTATAACAGGCTACCTTAAGGTGGTAACAGATCGCCTTCAATCATATACAAAAATGCTACACTTTGACTCCTTTTGCCCCCAAACTTTCATGGTTTTGATATCAATATTTATGTTTTATAATTTTTATCTCTTAACCAAATTATCACAGCTTCAGTAGTTTCAATTTTTTAAATTTTTAATGTATTTGAAAGACAGGGAGAGAGAAAGAGAGAGAGAGCGAGAGCACACTTCCATCTGCTGGTTCACTTTCCAAATACCTGCAATGGCCAGGACTGGGGCCAGGACTGAAGCCGGGAGCTGGGAAATCAATCCCAGTCTCCAGCGTGGGTAGGAGAGACTCAACCGCTGAGCCATCACTTGCTGTTTTCCAGAATTCGCGGTGTAGTAAGCTGGGATCATAGCTGAGCCTCAATCACAGACCCTGATATAGGAGGTAGGCTTGTTATGTAGCATCGTAACTGCCAAGCAAAACGACTGTCTCTGTTTCTAATATTTTTTACATTTTAAATCACCTAGTATGGCCAAATTTCTTTAGTTACCACCTTTATAATAGTAGAGAATTATGTGTATGACTATGTGTTACTTATACCATTGAGTTTTTTCTTTTCATATTTTTTGTTATTAAATAGCAGAGTTTCATTTCTGCTTGAAGAACTCATTTTAGAAAATCTCATGAAGCAGACTTGATTGTGATGAACTCCCTTAGCTGTCTCCCTTATTTATCTAGGAATAAACTCCTGCATTTCTGAAGAACAGCTTTGCTGGGTAAAGTATTCCTGGTTGGTAATTTTTTGCCTTCAATGCTTTGAATTTATCATCCTACTCTCTCCTAGCCTAAAAGGTTTCTACTGAGTAATCCACTTAAAGCCATATTGGGACTCCCTTGAATATGTTTCTTATCTCTTGCTGCTTTCAGTGTTCTTTTGTTGTCTTTGATTTTTGATAGCATGATTATTATGTGCAAATGCCATGTAGAAATCTGACTGGTGACCTCTGAGCTTCCTCTGTCTAAATGTTGTTGTCTTTCCCTAGATGTGGTAAGTTCTCAGCCTTTATTTCCTTAAATATGATTGATAGACTTGTTTTTCTTTCTTTAGGTGCTTATATTTATGTGAAGGTTAGCTCATTTGAATATGTCCCATAATTCCCATAGGTCTACTTCATTGTTTTTTTCTTTTATCTAACTTGATAATTTCAACTTTCCTGCTGCCAAACAAGCTGATTCTTTCTTCTAGTCGATCAAGTCTACTTTTTTAGATTTCTTTGGAATCTTGCAATTCATTTGCTGTATTCTTTTTATGTTTGTTTTTGTTTTTGTTTTTATTTTCCTCCCAAACCAACCTTTTATTTAAGGACTACAGACTTCATACATTTCATAAGTACAACTTTAGGAATATAGTGATTCTTCCCACCATATCCGCCCTCCCACCCACTCTCTGATGCCACCACCTCCTCCCTCTCCCATTCCCAGTCCCATTCTCCACTAAGATCCATTTTAGATTAACTTTATACACAGACAACCAACTCTACACTAAGTAAAGAGTTCAGCAATTTGCATGGAAAAAAAAAAAACAAAGAAAAAAATCTATTCCTCAGCAGTGTAGACAAGGGCTATTCAAATTCATTGCATCTTGAAGTTAATTTTATTTCTTTTTTTTTTAGAAACTTAATTAACTGTAAAGAAGCACTCAAGAATGATACATCTTTTGTAAGCACTTAGACATAGTTATAATACAAATCTTTGAGGACAGAGGTCATACATGGGAAGTTAGTGTACAGTGACCCTTGTTGTTAATTTAACAATTAACACTCTTATTATGATGTCAGTGATCTCCTGAGGCTCCTTAGATAAGCTGCTGAGGCCATGGAAGCCTCTTCAATCCACAAACTCCATCAGTATTTGGACAAGGCCACAAGCAAAGTGGAAGTTCTCTCCTCTCTTCAGAGGAAAGTACCTTATTCTGTGATGACAACTTCTTTCCACAAGGGTCTCACTATTCTTCTCCTACTAGTTTTGTTGCTGCAGTGTCTTGGCCTTCCATGCCTGAAATGCTCTCATGGGCCATTGAGCCAGACCAGAATGCCTTAAAGGCTGACTCTGACATCAGAATGCTATTTAAAGTGGTTGTCATTCTGTGAGTCTGCTGTGTGGACTGCTTCCCATGATGGAGCAGTCATTCCTTTTTAATTCTATCCTATGATCACTTTAACACTTAAGATGGTATTATTACCACCCAGCTTAAGGGGTTTGGAGTCCCATGGCAAGTTTTTAAACTGTACCATTAGAAGTAAGTCAATAGGAATGTATGCAGAACTATACATCTTTACAGTTACAAACTTCATACACTTCATAAGTACAACTTTAGGAAGATGGTGATTCTTCCCCCTGTGCCCACCCTGCCATCCATACTCCCAACCCTCTTCCTCATCCCTGTCTTATTCCCACTCTTATTTTTTACTGAAATCTATTTTAAATTTACTTCATACACATGTTTAACTCTATGTTAAGTAAAGAGTTCAACAAATAGTATTTTAAAAAAACTGTTCCTCAACAGTCAAGACAAGGGCTGTTCAAGTCTTTGAACATTCTCAAAGTGTCAATTTCACTTCTACAGGTTGTCTTTTAGGTGTTCTGTTAGTTATCAAAGGTCAGGGAGAACATGTTGTATTTGTCCCTTTGTTACTGGCTTATTTCACTAAGTATGATGTATTCCAGATTCATCCATTTTGTTGTAAATGACTGCATGTCATGTTTTTACCACTGTGTAATATTCCATAGTGTACATATATCATAATTTCTTTATCCAGTCTTCAACTGATGGGCATTTGGGTTGATTCCATGTCTTAGCTATTGTGAATTTAATTGAAATAAAATTGGGGGAGCAGATAACTCTTTTATTTGATGATTTCATTTCCCTTGGGTAAATTCCCAGGAGTGGAATGGCTGAGTCATATGGTAAGTCTATATTCAGATTTCTGAAGTATCTCCATAAGGACTTTCATAGTGGCTTTACAAGTTTACATTCCCACCAGCAGTGGATTAGGGTACCTTTTTCCCTACATCCTCAAGAGCATTTGTTGTTTGTTGATTTCTGTATGAAGGCCTTTCTAATTGGGGTAAGGGGAAACTTCATTGTGGTTTTGATTTGCATCCCTTTGATTTCTTTTTCTTGCCCAATGGCTTTCGCTAAAACTACCAGGACTGTATTGAATAGAAATGGCAAGAGTGGACACCCTTGTCTGGTTCTGGATCTCAATTGGAATGCTTCAGCTTTTCCCCATTCAATAGGACACTGGCTGTGGGTTTGGCATAGATTGCCTTGATTGCATTGAGGAATGTTCCTTCTATACCCAATTTACTTAGAGTTTTCATCATGCAAGGGTGCTTTCTTCGAATCTACTGAGATAATCATATGGTTTTTTTTTCTTCAGTTTGTTACACATTGATTCATTTGCAAATGTTGAACTATCCCTGCATACTAGGGATGAATCCTACTACTCTGGGTGAATGATCTTTCTGATGTGTTGCTGGATTTGATTGGCTAGAATTTTGTTGAGGATTTTTACATCTATGTTCATCAGGGAAGTTGGTCCGTAGTTCTCTCAGTTGCATCTTTTTCAGGTTTAGGATCTAGGGTGATGTTGGCTTTATAGCAAGATTTAAGGATTCCCTCCCTTTTAATTGTTTTGAATTGCTTGAGAAGAATTGGAATTAGTTCTTTAAATGGCTGGTAGAATTCAGCAGTGAAGCCATCCTGGGCTTTTCTTCATTGGGAGGGTCTTTATAACTTTTTCAATTTCTGTCTTGGATATGGCTCTGTTTAGTTTTTCTATGTCTTCATGGCTCAATTTAGGTAGGTTGTATGTGTCCAGGAATCTATCAGTTTCTTCTAGGTTTCTCAGTTTTTTGGCATACAGCTCCTTGTTGTAATTTCTGATGATTATTTTTATTTCTGTGGTGTCTGTTGTTACCTTCCTTTTTCATCTCTAATTTAATTGATTTGGGTCTTCTCTCCTTTTCTTGGTTAGTCGGGCCAATGATGTGTCAATTTCATTTATTTTTTCAAAAATACAGCTCTTCATTTTGCTGATCTTTCATATTTTTGGATTCAATTTTGTTGATTTCTTCTCTAATTTTAATTATTTCTTTTCTCCTACTAGTTTTGGTTTTGGTTTGCTGCTGTTTTTCTAGATCCTTGAGATGCATTGACAGCTCATTTATTTGGTGCCTTTCCAGTTTCATGATGTAGGCACCAATTGCTATAAACTTTCCTTTTAACACTGCTTTTGCTGTATCCCATAAGTTGATATGTTTTATTATCATCTTCATTTATTTCCAGAAATTTTTTGATTTCTCTTTTGATTCATCTTTGATCCACTATTCATTCAGTAGCATGTTGTTCAGTCTCCATGTGTTTTCATATGATCTAGAGATTTCTGAGTTGCTGATTTCCAGTTTCATTCCATTGTGGTCTGAGAAGATGCATGGTATGATTTTGATTTTTTGAATTTGTTGAGACTTGCTTTATAGCATGTTATCAATCCTAGAGCAGGGTCCATGGACTGGTGAGAAGAATGCATATACTGCAACTGTAGGATGAAAAGTTCTGTAGATACCTGTTAAGTCCATTTGGTCTATCATGACAATTAACTCTGTTGTTTCCTTGCTGATTTTTGGTCTGGTTGATCTATTACTGAAAGTGGGGTATTGAAGTCCCCCATTACTCTTGTATTGGAGTCTGTGTCTCCCTTTAGATCCCTTAACATTTCTTTTAAATAGCCAGGTGCCCTGTTATTATATGCATATACATTTATAGTAGTTAAATCTTGCTGTTGAATTGATCCCTTATTCATTACATAGTGCCCTTCTTTGTCTCTTTTTAACAGTTTTTGTGCTAAAGTCTGTTTTGTCTGAAATTAGGATGGCTACACCAGCTCTTTTTTTTCTGTTAGCATGGAATATATTTTTCCATCCTTTGACTTTCGGTTGCAAGTGTCTTTGTTGGTCAGATGTGTTTCTTGTAGGCAGCAAATAGTTTGATTTTGTTTTTCAACCCATTTTGCCAGTCTGTGTCTTTTATGGAGAGTTGAGGCTATTTACATTCAAGGTGACATTTGATAAGTAACAACTTTACCCTGCCATTTTTCCATAAATATTCCTGTTTTGTAGTTTGGATTTCTTTTGTACTTTTACTGGGAGATTTCCTTCAGATATTCTTTCTTCTGCTTCACTGATTCTGTTATTAAGGCTTTCCACTGCATTTTTTATTTGTTCTACTGAATTCTTCATTTTCAAGATTTCATTTTGCTTTTTCTTTAAGATCTCAATTTCATCGGAGAAATTTTCTTTCATATCATGTATGAATTTCCTTTTTTCATGCATTTGCTTCTGAGTACTTCTAAGTAATCCTATAATCAACTTTTTGAATTCCATTTCTGGCAATTCTTTAATCTTTTCATCTTCACAATCTAGTATTGAAGTGTTATATTCTTTGGGGGTTTGCCATATTGTGTTCCTTACTCTTGTTTCTTGAATTGGTGTGTTTAGTATCTGGCATTTGTGGAGATACTTGGTTTCTTTGTGTGTGTGTGTTTTTGTTTTTTGTTTGTTTGTTTGTTTGTTTTTTGCTGTGGCGGCTTTTATCTTTCAACTATGAGTGGATTACTGTAGTGTCTGCTTCTAGGGAATACCTAAATGTGTGTTGTGTTTGTGGGACGGGAAATCTGTTCAGTGCTCCAGGGTGAAGGGAATGTTCAGGTGACATCCACGTTGAGTGTGGTAGATCTCCTCTTTTTTGTTTTTAGTCAGAGTGGAGGTTTGTTCTGTTCTGTTAGTATAGATGCAACCCATTTCCTCTCCTCAAAGGAGAAAAGTGCCTGGGTGCTTACTCCAGTAGATATAATATTTTTCCACACATCCACAAGGACCACACAAATGATCTGTTCGGTCCTCAGAGTAAGCGGATTCCCCAGCAATGATCCTCACCTGGGAACCAGTGAGTCCTGAGCGTGTGGAGCTTCCCATAGTGACTGCCCAAAATCCCAGCCACACCCTGAGCCTTCCCATGCAGCCTCAGTGTTTTCACAGTCCAGCAGTATCAGGGTTTTCACATTCCCAGCACACAAGCCTCCCATAGTCATGAGCACCCAGCCCCCTATCAGCTCTGCCCACCAGACTCGGGAGTCCCTGCTTGCTGATTGCTAGGTGCAGACATGAGCTGGCACAGCTGTTATGTATGTCCAGAATGGCACCCGCTCTCTATTGCCTGTTACATACACCAGAGCAGGGAGATCAGGGAGAGAGAACCATGCCCTCCCCCTTATTTCTCCTCTAGTTTGTCAGGTACTCTGTCCCCCACAGGGCTCCAAACTGGGTTCCATTCAGGCTTTTCCTGCAGCTTTATCACCAGTGGCTGGGCCTGCTACATTCTGGTCTCATGTCACTCTCCAAAGCTGGTACAAAGACTCTCGGCTGCCGGGTTCCTGATATGTGTGTGTACATACCCTCCACATAGGTCTGCTGTGTCCCTCCAACCTGCATGGAGTTTTCTCTGCTGTTTTCTCCATAACTCTTCCCTGAGACCGAACTCTCCAGTTTTTTTAAGCTATCTTCTCCTAGACTAGAGCAGTAATCTCCCTCCCCACTCTGCCATCTTAATACCTTGCTGTATTCTTTATCTCTAGAATTTCTGTTTTTCTATTGTTCCTATTTCCTGTGAAACTTGTCATTTTGTACATGAATTATCTTCCAAATTTCATACTATTTTATCTATGTTTTCTTTTAGTTGTGTGAACTTCATTAAACTGATTATTCTGTCACTTATTTTGTCCATTTCCATATCTCCTACATTCATTAATGAAGCTTTATAAGTTTTTTTTGGTGGCGTCATATTTCCCTAATTTTAAAGTAATCCTTGTGTTCTTACATTGATGTCTGTTGTTTGAAGAAATGCCCTTCTCTTCTGACCTTTGCTTATGGTTTTTAGTGATGATTCACCTTTACTATTTAGTTTAGTCTGAGATTTTTGGATGGTTGAGTGATAACAATATGACACAGCAGACTTTGAAGTTAAGTTCTGTGTTTGGGCTTGGTCACTTCCTGGGCCTGAGGTTGAATGACATTTTTGCTTGTATTCCATGGTGAGATGTTGGTAGTAGATGAGCTGCTGGCTCAACTCTGCAGTCATCCTGGTCAGGCAGTGTTATAGGCAGCATGCTGTTTGGAATCTGTAGATGGACAGAGCCTTTTATTAGGCTCTGACATTGGATGACGTCTCTCTGGGGCTGTTGCTTGTTCACATACCATAGGAAGGTATAGCTTGTCCTGCAAAGCCATACTGTCAGAGAGAGCAGGATGACAGTTCCTTCCCACAAGGGGCACTGGAGACAAGTTTCGGTGAACATGTCCGACTTGATTCACAGCCACGAATGCTTTTAAAGGGCAGGGAGAAGGGGTGCGACTAACTCTGAGGAACACTGACTACAGGACAGAACCGACACTGGCGACAATATGCCTCTCCAATCAGCATGAAGATCATGAAGCTAGGGTAGCTTTCCAAGTGTACCTGGGCCGCACCCTGAAGCAGTTTCCCTGATTGGCAGAAGGCTGGGGTGGGGAGAAATGTGCCTGCCAGCAGTCAGGCTGACTGCTGAGATGGCCCACAGGAAGGGCCATGGATAATGGTGGAAACGCATTTGCTTCCTGGCTTGAGGGTAAGCTTAAGCAGAGCACTGAGGTTTGGTGGAGTCAGTGCTCCGCAGCTGGGTTTGGGAGATGCCGGACACTCACTCTGTGGGTATTCACTGGCCTGCAGTTAGCTACCGTATTGAGGAAGACTTGAGCCAAAGGTGGATCACCTCTCTGCCTCTGGAGATGGGAAGGTCTAAATGCTCTCTCCATAGGTAATCAGTGGCCTATAACTGTTTCTCTACCCGTGATGTATTTTACAAGAGTACCCGAGCTATGTAAGGAACCTGGGTAGGGATTTGAGTCTAGAAAACTCCTATGCCATATTTCATGCATCAGGATGCTGTTGCCTAGTTTCTGTGGTATGGCGCCTCCCTTGGCAAGAAAGCAAGTGTTCATCAAGACCTATGCTCTGTTTGCTTTGCACCCCACCCTTAGACTGTGTTTCCAAATGACCCCAGTTGGCCTAGCCCTGGTATACTCCCCTTGTTTCTTTTGGGATGAGATAGTAGTGATCTTCCTGCAAAGTTTTCCTGGATGGCAGAGAAGCTGAATGTCTGCTTCCAGTTCATTTTTCCCACTGTAAAGACTATGCATGGGGGATTATATGTGTAAAATTGGTACGGTCCAAGAAAAACATTCCTCTTCCTGTTCAACTGTACGTTGTAGCTTTCCTGGGTTCTGCAGTCCAGAGGAGTGTCTCAGCCTCACTACCGAGTTCTGGAGTATTTGGGAAGGTGTTGTTGCCTATGGATAGTTATTAGTTGGATTTCTATGGGGAGGAGGAAAACCACAGAACACCTGTTCCACCATCTGGTGGAGGTCGTTATCACTGTGTACTTCTGACAGAAGTTTGAAAGCACTGATGTTTTGTGCAGGGATAAGGAAGTTGCATCTTCATAACTGAATTCTTGTTTTCCTTCTAAGAGCTGTGACATAGGCAAAATTGTATTGGTGTTTTCTTGCACTTTTCATGCTGATGCAGTTATAATTGTTTTGATTGATTATATTACCAACAAGCAGAAGAGAAAAATACTTGAAATACATGAACTGTATTGTACACTCTGTTGTTTCATTTGACTAATCAATAAATTGAATAGATAATCAATAGTGGTCCAAACGTCAGACTGGAAAGTCTCTCTATTCATTGCTCCTTTATAGAAGCAGTCATATAATGACCACTTTACAGAAATATTTTATAGATTTACAGAAAATATGTATATATGTCTTCATTATAGTCAGACTTCTTATTCTTAATCTGAGCACATGTGTGGGATGTGTAGGAGGGGTTATTTCAGTTTTAATTTGCTATTCACTGAGTTACAATCAAATTAGTAAGCTTTTCATTTGTCTATGGGTGATTGCACTTCCTTCATTGTGATGTGTCTGTTGCACTCTCCTGCCCATTGTCCTATTAGAAACTTGTTTTTATTGTTGATTTGTGAGCACTTTTCACATACAATTGGTCTTTGCCTGGTAATGTGTTTTTTTTTTTTTGTTTTTTGTTTTTGTTTTTGTTTTTTTTTTGACAGGCAGAGTGGACAGTGAGAGAGAGAAACAGAGAGAAAGGTCTTCCTTTTGCCATTGATTCACTCTCCAATGGCCGCCGCGGCCAGCGTGCTGCGGCCGGCACACCACGCTGATCTGAAGGCAGGAGCCAGGTGCTTCTCCTGGTCTCCCATGGGGTGCAGGGCCCAAGCACTTGGGCCATCCTCCACTGCACTCCCTGGCCACAGCAGAGAGGTGGCCTGGAAGAGGGGCAACTGGGACAGAATTCGGCGCCCCGACCGGGACTAGAACCCGGTGTGCTGGCGCCGCAAGGCAGAGGATTAGCCTATTGAGCTGCGGCACCGGCCCTCATGAATTTTCTTAGTCATGAATGAAATAGCTTTTTTTCTTAAGTTCTATTCTTTTTTCATGACTTATGGCATACTTTCATCCTATCTGTAGGATTTAAAATGAGTTTCTATCTGATCTCTGATCTTGAATTTTTTAGTTTTTAACCAGTTGCTGTATAACTACTTAGTTCATTATTTAGACTACTGTGTATCAGTCCATAAGTAATTAAAGATGAAAATAAGGGCCTCTAGTGCATATTAAGAATTATTGTATTATAATCATTAAGAACACAGACAAGAGAGCCAGATGCCTAACCTGGAAATCCCAGCAAAACTTTGCATATGTTGAGGAAGGTATTTGATTTCTTCCTTTCACAGTTTTCACACCTAAAATGGAGGCTAGTAAGAGTGAATGCCTCATAGAGAAATGGGTATTAAATAAACAAATATGTTCAAAACACTGAGGACATTGCCTGCTAAATACATATTTGCTTTTTTTAAAGAATTATTGTGGGGTAATTGAGTATTAATTTTTTTATTCCAGGCTCTTGCCATAAACAAAGACAGGAATACTTAGTGCTAGTGCTAGCATAAATAAAGTAAATTTTATTCAAAAAGTGAGAAAGCAAACATATACACACACACCACAAACATGAGCATAAGTTACCCCACACAGGGCAACACCTGTCGGCATGGGTCCAAATGGTGAAAGGGGTAGGGGAGAGGAAACAGAGAGCATCCCCGTACCTCTTTCTGTCGTGGTTCTGGAAGAGCGACAGCACCTCCCACACCTCCTTTTATGAGGTGGTAATGCCACCTGGGAGCTTTATGGTATGTCCATGAAATTCCATGTGGAGCCTGACACACATATTTATATGGCAAATTCCTCCTGAGGGTTCTGGATGACGAAGCAGATGCAGCCCAGGAAAGAAGACATTGTGGTTGACGTGTAGAATAGACTTACACATGGGGTGGAAGCTAGTGGCTTGCAGGTACCTCCAGCTCTGCAGGTCTGCCTAGATGCCTGCCTAGCCCATATCAGAATGCGGATATTTATATCTCTATGAAGACTTGAAGGAAGGCCATTTTATTGTCCTAAACAGATAAAAATAATTCTATGCCTCATAGTTTAAAGTATTTTAAAGTTTTTTCAAAAAGAAAAATAGTATACATTTTTGTCTTCAACTAAACAATATTTAAGTGTCTTCATTCAACAGAAGATGATAGTGACCTATCATATAGAAAAATTCAAATCTTTAGAGAAGTGCTTCATTCTTTAGCATTGAAAATTTTGGGGCTACTGACCATTGAGAGAAACTTAGAATATTTTTTCATAAATTGACATGGGATTGTCTTTATCATTTCTGTGAATGCAATTAGTGGCTGAACATTTATTTGATAAGGAGAACTAGCTCTGTAGAATATAGAGGTGTTTGTATGATGTCCACTGCTCTTACTTAGAATCTTCTAAGGCTAGATTTCATTGAAGAAGAGAATAAGCTATTGCAAATAGGAGTATAAATGCTTTCATTAGTCAATGACTAATGGTGCCATTCCAATTTATGTGTATCTTTTCATGAGTGTAAGCATTAGGTTTGGATTTTGGCATTTGAGAGTAAATACAGCTATGGCTAGAGGTTATGTGAGCCATGAACATTTTCACATTACCTCAGACTTCTGAGGATATTCTTGGTCAGTGGAAAATATACAAAAAAAGCTCCGGATCCTCACCCAACATCCCATCAGTGGTGAAGCAATGGTGGATATCACTCATTTAAATGACTTTTGTAATACTTATTCCATTGTTTTATTTTCTTAGGATATATGCTTCCAGTTTTATTGTTGGTTATAGTAGCATTCGTTTTTTACCCACCACTTTGATCAGGTTCTGAATTCACTTTGGGGGGTAAGAGACATTTATTTGTTAGGTATGTGGAAGTGGTAAGTCTATGATTCAGGACTCTCAGCTGATTAGAATTATTGAAAAATCACTCAATAGAAGGTATGGTTAGATGTGAGATATTACCTTTGCCTACAGTAATCTATATGCAGCTTCAGATACATTATTTGTGTTTAACACAGTGTTCTAAAAGTCCGACAGTAGGGCTATTTTTCTTGAAAATAAACCTTCAAATGTTTATGTGTGTCCTAGCTGTGATTCTCAGAAGTAGAGCCTGAGGCAGAGATGGTTGTGCAAGTAATTTGTGAAGGGAGTGACTGAAGCGTGAGAGAGAAGGGGAGAAGCTAAGGGAAGATGTGGCTTCAAGTGGAGTAGAGCCTCTGCCTGAGGGCCTACAGAGATGGTACCGACGTTTCCATCTTGCTCTGAGTCAGAGAAGGGGAGTTTTGTGCATGAGATCTCGTCCTGTACCCCAAGGCAGTCAATCATTGGCCACTACTGACCTGTCTAAGCCAGGTGGGGGTCATGTACCTCAGGTGTCTCTGAGCAAGACCATTTCAGTCTCCCAAGCACAGTCCTTCTGAGAGGGTTGGAAGTGTCAGGTGTCAGCCACAGCACACACAGGGGTTCCTAGGGATGTGCACGGGGCACTGACAGCCCGCCACAAACAAAGGTAATGTCTTTCTTACTTCACACATGAATGATTGTTGTAGTCATCACTGTAGTGACCAACAGAGGAGTTTCAGGCAGACCAAAGATCAAGGCTAGACTTTCAGAGGCAGGAATGAGTGTGGACTATTTGAGGGAACACGGTGAGGAACCCACAAAAAGAGGAACTGGACAGTGGCAGAAGAGGAGTTCAAGAGAATGAGGAAGGACCAGGACAAAGTGTAGGGCCTTACAGGCCCTTGGGATGCCTTTAGGTTTTTGCCTAGATATGAGACTTTCATAGAGTAGGGAAATGGTTTAAGGATCACTCTGCATGTGGTGTTGAGAATATGGTATTTGTGATAGAAATAAGGAGACCAGTTAGGAGGATCTTGCAGTGGTTGAGGTAGTGAATTAGGTAGTGCATGGTCACAGTGGAGATGTGGAAATCTGAGTAAATTCAGAGTAGATAGTTGGCAGGTGGCATTTGTTGAAGGCCTACCTGGATGAGCTAAGGGTAGAGACATGTGTGAAGAGAAAGATACAAATCCACTGGCCTTCTCTCTGGCCGCCCTACCTCACAGTGTCCAGAGTCCCCACTGTGGCTCCTGCCTTCACTCTTCCTGCTTCTCTGTGGTTTGGACTTCCTGCCTGCATATACCCCTAGCAACTTAGATTCCTCTATTAAACCCTAGAAAAGCCATTTAGTTCCCCTCTATAACTTGTCCCTGGAAATCTGCTCATCCAGACTGATTCTTTGTTGGTGGCACTAAACAAAGAGACATCTATAGCAAGGCCTTATTTTAGTATTGTTGATGAGCTGATAGAAGTTTAAGGAATCATCTGTTCTTTTTCTCTTCCCTGCAGTTCTGTTTAAATAGAGAGGAGCAGGTTCAAGATTGATTTTGCTGCCAATATGAACTATTCCATTCCTTTTGAAACCCCCAGGAAGTTTTGGGTTAGAATATTTCACCTCATTCTGCTCTCTGTACTAAGTGCTGCTGGTTATGTGTCTCTTAGAACATAATCCCACACATTCAATGGTAGTATCCCAATGTTGCAGGTGAGAACACTGAGTCACGAGGGTTAACTGAATTGATGAAACACCCAGAGAGGGGAATTTCAAAAGTCTATCTGAGCAAAACTGAATTTATCAGCATTGTGAAGTCATCAAAGAAATAAGGAAACAAATATATCTAGAACAAAGCCCTATGCAGGCAAAGAACATGGCTTTTACAGTCATAGTTTTGTCATTGGCATTTATTAAGTTCTCAATAAACAAGAGTTGATTAAATTAACCAATTTTATTAACATGGTGCTAGAAACATGGAGGGAGAAGAATATTCTTCTACTCAAAGCTTCATAGCAGGTGTGGTATTTCAAGGGTTCTTTAAGAACAAGGATTTCAGCTGGTTGAGAATAGGAGTCCTTTCACTCCAAGCTGAGACAATACAGGGAGAAAGGCAAGGGGTTATGTAAGGTATTGCTTCTCTTCTGAGGAAACATCTGTGGCTGAGGCCCACAAGCTTGTTTATGATGCAACGACCTTGACTCTTATGCTGAGGAGTTTGTACTTCATTCTCTTTCCACACTGGGGCGTATTTTAAGGAAGTTAAGGAGTAGGGATCATAATGGACTTGAGATTCCTTTATAATGTTTTACTTGCCGTTTTAGCTCAATAGGTCATATGTTCATTAATATTTTTAAAGACTTTAAAAATTATATATGATGAATTCCATATATATTTGATCACAACAATGTTTAGTTCAGCAGATAACCCATAAATGTTGGTTTTATCTTCTTTTCCTCATGAATACTACTTTACAATATATGAATAGGTGGTTATTGTATCTTGTTAAAGTGCAAAAGGTGTCAGATTTTAAAGTCAACTCTACATAAAGAACAATGAGTAATCAATTTAAGAAACACATTAATGTTGCATTTTTCAAACACAATGTTTGCCTTTCCCTCTGATAGGAACTTCATTGATTTGATTATAATATTGTTTTACAGCAAAGTGTAGCTTTGATTTACTTTCTGATGTTTAGTATTTATACTAGTGTACCCTACAAGTGTGCTATTTTATCTCTGTAATTATACTGAATGGGCCAGGTTTTCTTTTTAATGGCAAACTATATCTAAAAATATCCACTAAAGTACATATTGGTTCTGTTTTCATGAAGCCAATTAATGATCCTGGCATGCTCAGTATTTTTCTAAATTTTAAGACTTGCCTTGCACAAATCAGAAGTATCCAGACTTCCAAATTTACAATATCCATTCAAACTTTAAATGCCCTTGATTAATAAAAATACATGTGACAGCAAAGTATAGCTCTGCTCTTAAGCTGTTAGAGAGAACATAAAATGATTATGGCTTGCAGTAAATGTTATTATGGTCCTACGATGCTTCCTGAGGGATTCAGCAGTCTCCTGCACTTTCCTCAAGACTGACCCAGTCTCCTTGAGAAGTGGAAGCAAGGAGGACTGTGGAGGCAAGACCACTGTCAGGTCACCTGTCACAGCGCTGACAAGGCTCTGATATAAAACCTAATTTGCAGTTTAAGAAGCACATCCATTATCCTTCCGATTTTAAATTAGAACATATATCAGCAAAATGATAAAAGAAAGTGCTTAAGAATTATGAATGTCAAGGACTATTTCATATCATAAAGTCACAACCCTTTTTGAATATTACTTTAAATTATAGCACATTTTTAATGATATTCAGGTGTTCTGGCTATGAAAGTGAGTATCACAGTATTCCAACTATTGATAAGCTAATAATTATGGGTTAGCGCTTAACTCCCTTTTACACCTAGGTGGTTGCTATTTTTGATATTTAGGTATATCTTTATGAAATAAATTATGCATGATAGTATTGCTATATGAGCTTAAATAATGAATGATTTTCTGTTGCTGTATATTGAAAGTGTAATGTTGTTTTACCTTCATTTCTAATCAAATCAGTTGGCAATATTCTGAATTTCTGTCTCACTCCTGATTTTCTTTTTCTAATCATTCTCCACCCAATGAATGATGTGGGAAAAGAATCCTGGAATGTGTTTTTAAAGCTTCTACTCTGCTCTTGAAATGCAAATACCTCTGAAAGTGTGTGTTAGAAAAGCGTGGATTTTCTTTTGAAAAGGATTGTTAAATATTATGTCTATTACAAATTTCATCACAGTAACTATGTGCTTTAATAATTGGTGTTATGGATCAGATAATTCGAGTCTTTATAGCAGTCTTTTACTGTTTCCTTGTAACTGAATCAATGCTTAAACATAATTATTTATAGTAAACGAATTCACCGAAATAACATTTGAGATTTGACAAATAAAAATGTTGAAATATTTGCTTTGTTCTCTACTGTAGCTAAAATATAGGGGTATCCTTAAGTTACCCATATCTAGATTTAGAGATAGAAGACCAGAACAGGCAATTTATACTGTTTCATAGCAAATTTGGCACATATTAATATTTACTGATTTTAAAACTAGTTGTTCTCCTTAGGTACTATGTTTGAATGGACTTCTCATTCATGTCTGAAATTTTTCATTTAAGGAAATTAATATTTAATATACAAATGAAAATAGAAATAAAAATGATAAGCTAAGGACTCAGGAATATATCTGTCCTTTTGCATATACATAAAACATACATATATATGTAAAATCTTCTCCATCCGTCTATCCATTGATTCTATCATCTACTATCATTTCTCTGTCTATCCAACCATTGTATCTATTTACTTATCAATCTGTCATCTCTCCATATATCTGCCTACTTATCTATATACTAGATGAATGAAACTAAGATTCCTTTTGAACTTGGCTGCATGGCTTTTATCTGTCTGACTATCCCTGAGTCCATTCCTGGTACTTCTGCTGAGGCCCCCTTATCCAAGGAAGAAGTGGAAGACTTGAAGACGTTTTTCCCTATTCTAAGAACCAGTACTCCTCTAGCTAACAGCCCTTCCTACTTTCGCTCCCCACAACCCACTCTCCAGCATCCATAAAATGGTGGGAACCCTTTTTAGTACTCCCTCAACAATGAGAACTCCTACATCTGCTGGTCCACCTGACCCCTGACCTGTGCCCATTTCTCTGTGTTTAGCCTCTTGTTTTTACCTGCACAGTAACCAACTACAGGCTTACCTCTCCCAGTTTTGACTTCTTGATTGAATACATTAATAGGACACCTGATGGCTCAGCTCTCTCTGCTAGAGCAACTGAGCGTCTGATACACACACATGAGTCTGGAAAAAGTTCATGAAACTTTGCATGTATTTAAAAACTTTTGCACAAAAATAAGCTTATTAGTTAACTCAATTTTCCATGAACTTTTTGAATTACCCTTGTATATATGCCCCCACTATACTGTTATTTAAAATCTATGTTCATGAGAGAAATTGACCTATTATTTTACTCCCTATTGCATTTTTTTTAAATGATTTAGACTCTCTGTAAAAATAACCTCATCAAATTCACTGCAGTGTCAAGATTTTCCTCTATTGGAAGACTTTGTGTAAGACTGAAGTAATATTTTGTCTCAAAATTTTATAGAACATTTCTGGAATAATGCTGGACTCCTTATTTATATAAATATGTATAACTATTTTATTCTACATAGCTATTTAATTCTATAAATGCCATGGGAATATTTTATCTTGGTGTTTCTCCTTTTTTATGTCATTTCCATTTTTAAAGATTTATTGTTTAGAAGGCAGAGAGACAGAGAAAGAGACACAGAGAGATCTCCCTTCTGCTGATTCTCTCCCCAATGTGTACCGCAGATAAGGCTGCACCAGGCAGAAGCCAGGAACTGGAAACTCAAACCAGGACTCCTATGTGAGTGCCAAGCACCCAAATACATCATTTGCTGTCTCAGAGGGCATTAGCAGGAAACTGGAATCAGCAGCAGAGCCAGGCACTCTGGTCTGGGAAGTGGGTGTCCCATGTGGTGTCTTAACCTCTGCACAAGTTGCCACCCCTTCTTTTCTTGTTTTTTTTTTTTTTTTTGTCTTTTTCTCTATTTTTTTAAATTTTCTTTTTATTAAGGTATACCAATTTCATGTACTTCATATATACAAAATTAGGAACATAGTGATACTTCTCACCCTACCCTCCCTCCTGCCCATGCTTCCACCCTACCTTGTCCTTCCTCTTTAATTCCCTGTCTTAATTTTTACAATGATCTATTTTCAGTTTACTTTATACTCATAAGATTAACCCTACACTAACTAAAGAGTTCAACAAATAGTAAGAAGAAAAAAAACACTGTTCCTTAACAGTAGAGACCAGGGCTATAAACAATCATCGAATTTCAAAATGTCCATTTTTGGTACTCTGTTAGTTACCATAAACATATGCCATGTTACAAGAACATATGGCATTGTCCAACTTTGTAATCCATAGCGTATATATACCATAACTTCTTTATCCAGTCTTCAGTTGATGAACATCTGGATTGATTCCATATCTTAGTTATTGTGAATTGGGCAGCAATTGACATGGGGTACAGATATCTCTTCCTTATGCTGATTTCATTTTCCCTGGGTAAATTACCAAGAGTGGGATTGCTGGGTCTTATCGTATGATTTTCAGCTTTCTGAGGTATCTCCATAGTGTCTTCCACAATGGCTGTACTAGTTTATATTCCCACCAACAGTAGATCGAGGCATCTTTTTCTCCACATTCTCACCAGGATTTATTGTTTGTTGGTTTCTTCTAATTCTAACTGGGGTGAGGTGAAACCTCATTGTGGTTTTGGTTTGCATTTCTCTGATGGCTTATGATCCTGAGCATTTTTTTTGTGTCTGTTGTCCATTTGAATTGCCTTTTTTGAAAAATTTCTGTTCAAGTCCTTTGCCCATTTTTTTTTTTTTTTTGGACAGGCAGAGTGAGAGAGAGAGAAACAGAGAGAAAGGTCTTCCTTTTCTGTTGGTTCACCCCCCAATGGCCGCCGCGGCCAGCGCACCATGCTGATCCAAAGCTAGGAGCCAGGGGCTTCTCCTGGTCTCCCATGCGGATGCAGGGCCCAAGCACTTGGGCCATCCTCCACTGCACTCTCAGGCCACAGCAGAGAGCCGGACTGGAAGAGAAGCAACCAAGACAGAATCCAGCGCCCCTACCGGGTCTAGAACCCGGTGTGCCAGTGCCGCAGGCGGAGGATTAGCCTATTGAGCCGTGGCGCCGTCTCTTTGCCCATTTTTTTAAAAGGTTTATTTTATTTATTTGAAAGAGTTACAGAGAGAGAGGTAGAGAGGGAGGTAGGGAGGGAGGGAGAGGTCTTCCATTCACTAGTTCACTTCCTAAATGCTTGCAACAGCAGGAGCTAGCCCAATCCAAAGCCAGGAGCCAGGAGCTTCTTCTGGGTCTCCCATGTGGGTGCAGGGGCCCAAGGACATGGGCCATCTTCCACTGCTTTCTCAGACTCTTCAGCAGGGAGCTGGATCATAAGTGGAGCAGCTGAGACTTGAACCAGCATCTGTATGGGAAGCCAGCTCTGTTGCAGGCTGTGGCTTTCACCCACTGTGCCACAGTGCCATCCCCTCCTTTGCCCATTTCTTAACTGGGTTGATTGTTTTGTTGTTGTTGAGTTTCTTGAGCTCTATTTAGATTCTGGATATTAATCAATTTCTTAGTTGGCAAACATTTTACCCCATTCTGTTGGTTGCCTCTTGACTTTGCTGTACAGAAGTTTCTCAGCTTTATGTAATCCCATTTGTCAATTTGGGCTTTGATTGCCTGTGCTTCGGAGGTCTTTTCCAAGAAGTCTTTGCCTATGCCAATGTCTTACAGAGCTTCCTCAATGCTCTCCTCTAATAATTTGATGGTATCTGGTCATAGATTTAGATCCTTGATCTATTTTGAGTCGATTTTTGTATAAGGTGTAAGGTAGGGGTTTTGTTTCATGCTTCTGCTCATGGAGATCCAATTTTTCAAGCACCATTTGTTAAAGAGACTGTGCTTTCTCTGGGGATTGATGTTAGCTCCTTTGTCAAAGATAAGCTGGTTGTAGATCTGTGGGTTGATTTCTGGAGTTTCTATACTGTTCCATTGGTCTGCATGTCTATTTTTGTGACAGTATCAGATTGTTTTGATTATAACTGCCCTGTACTATGTCTTAAAATCTGATGTTGTGATGCCTCCAGCTTTCTTTTTGTTGTATCAGGTTGCTTTAGTTATTTGGGGTTTCTTGTGGTTTCATATGAATTTTAGCATCATTTTATCTAGATCAGAAAAGAATGTTATTGGTATTTTGATTGGGATCACATTGAGCCTGTAAATTGCTTTTGATATTATGGACATTTTGATGATATTGATTCTTCCAATCCACAGACATGAAAGAGTTTTCCATTTTTTGTGTGTTTCTTCTATTTCTTTCTTTAATATGTTGAAATTTGCATCATAGAGATATTTTGCCTCCTTGGTTAAATGTTAATGTATCTAAAGGGAGACTTAGACTCCAATAAAATAGTAATAGGGGATTTATCATTAATTGCCTTGATTGTGTTGAGGAATGTTTCTTAGCCAGCATCCTATTGAATGGGGAAAAGTTGGAAGCATTCCCACTAAGATTAGAACCAGACAAAGATGCTCACTCTCACCATTTCTATTCAATATAGTCCTGGAAGGTTTAATCAGAGCCATTAAGCAAGAAAAAGAAATCTAAAGGATACAAATTGGGAAGGAGGAAGGAGGAAGTATCCTGATTTGCAGATGACATGATTGTAAATATAGGGGATCTAAAAGACTTCACTAAGAGACTATTGGAACTCGTAGAAGAGTTTGGTAAAATAGCAGGGTATAAAATAAATACACAAAAATCAACAGCCTTTGTATACACAGATAGTGCCACAGCTGAGAAAGAACTAAGATCAATCTCATTCCTTGTAACTACAAAAAATCTAAATACCTTGGAATACATCTAATCAAGGATGTGAAGTATCTCTTTTATTTTCAATCAACAAGTAATAATTGTATATATTTATGCTCTTTTATGAGTTCCAGCGATGTAGGCGGTAGCTCAACCTGCTATGATGCAACAGCATCCCCTCTCTGTTTTTTTTTTTTTCTTTTTAAGTCAAATATAATTCTGTTGTATACAGTGTATTTACTGCATTTAAAAATCTGTTGATGGAAACTCGGGATGTTTTTCCAAATCTTGGCTATTGTAAATAATTCTTTAGTGAATATTTGAATGAAGATATCTCTTGAACATATCCACTTAAATACATTATGGTGTGTGTGAGCGTGTTTGTGTGTTTGTGTGCATGTGTACAAAGAAGTAGGATATTTTTATTCTTTTCCAAAATAATTGTATTGAATTTGGTATTTCCTCTTGAGTCTATTTTCTAGTTATATTTCCTAAGAATTTTCTACTTATTTCAATTTTCAAATGTATTGCCTAAAAATTATGTATAGTATATTCATATTTTAAATTTATAACTAAACTGTTTGCAGTCACCTTTTCATGTTTATAATTATTTATTTGTTTATATTGAGAAATCTCAAAAGAGAAATTGATAGCTATAAGTAATTTTTGTTAATAACATGTATTTGGGATTTATAGAACCTATTTTTATATTTATTGACTTTATTTATTTCATTTTATTGAACTTCATTCATTTTGTATTTGAGTTATTTCCAGTTTTTTTTTATTTATATTTTATTTTATTTTATTTAATGAACATAAATTTCCAAAGTACAGCTTATGGATTACAATGGCTTCCCTCCCCCCATAACTTCCCTCCCACCCGCACCCCTCCAACTCCTGCTCCCTCTCCCCTTCCATTCACATCAAGATTAATTTTCAATTACCTTTATATACAGAAGATCAATTTAGCGTATATTAAGTAAAGATTTGAACAGTTTGCACCCACACAGAAACACAAAGTGTAAAATACTATTTGAGTACTGGTTAAAGCATTAATTAAACACCTAAGAGTAATTTGTATTAATTACAGAGTTCAACCAATAGTTTTAAGTAGAACATAAAAAATACTAAAAGGGTAAAGTATTAAGTTCTTTTTTTTTCTATTTCTTTTTGTTTGTTTGTTTGTTATATAGTTAATTATTTTATTTAATAAATGTGAATTTACAAAGTGCAACTTTTGTATTGTTGTGGCTCCCCCCACCAACCTCTCTCCCTGCCGTGGCCCTCCCCTCTCCCACTCCCTCTCCCATCCCACCCTTCATCGAGTTTTATTTTTAATTACCTTCATATACTGAAGATCAACTTAGTATATACTAAACAAGGATTTCAACAGGCTGCACTCACACAACCACAGAAGGTATAGGGTATTGTTCGACTAGTAGTGTTGTTTTTAAGTTTCATAGTAGAACACATTAAGGACAGAGATCCTACGTGGGGAGCATGTACCCAGTGACTCCCGTTGTTGATTTAACAATTGGCACTCTTATTTATGACGTCAGCAATCACCCGAGACTCTTGCTATGAGCTGTCTAGGCTATGGAAGCCCCTTGAGTTCACCAACTATGAATTTGTTTAGTCAAGGCCATATCACAGTGGAGGTTCCTTCCTCCCTTCAGAGAAAGGCGCCTCTCTCCTTGATAGGCTGTTCCTTCTGTTGGGGTCTTGTTCACCAGGATCTTTCATTTAGATTGTTTTTTGCCACCGTGTCATGCCTTTCCAGTGGTTTTACTCTGCTGGTTTTTATACTAACTTAAGCATTTGATTCATTAATATTTACTTTTCCATTTCTAAAGAAATAGGAATATATGTATAAAATGTTATAAATTTTCTTCTGTCAGCTCTCTCATTTTTTCTATAGTACATTCCTTTTTGTTCAATTTGAAGAATTCTTAAATTCTTATGATTTAACCTTTGATGCACGTGTTATTTTGGAATATTTAATAATTTTCAGATACATATGATCTGTTTTGCTTTGACCTAATTGCCACATGGGCAAAACACAGGGTCTCTATGATACCGTGGGGACAAACCTTATGGTGTAACACATAATAGATTTTTATAAAGATTTAAGTAGTGCTGGAGGGGAATGAGAATGTTATTGAATTGTTCACATGCTGTATATTTTATACATATGAATGCACATATTTATGAATTTGTTTATTTTGTCTTTTTATTTGGTTTTGAGTTGTTACTTTGTTTAAATATCAGTAGAAAGCTGAGCTGAAATATCACATTATGAGTTTAGATTTACTTCTTCCTTTCTGTTGTTATAAATTTTGAATTATGTATTTTCAGATGACTTGGTACATAAAGTTCAGATCATTGTATGTTCCTAGTGACAAACATTTTACTATGCATTGATCCTTTTTCCCCTAAATTATTTTTTCTTAATTAAAGTCTATTTTGTCTGATATTGTTATTGTGATTTTCTTTTGTTTAAAGTTGTCTTGAAATATGTTTTCCTTCTTTTACTTAAATATTTTGACAACTTTGGTTTTGTTCTGCTTTTGTTTTATTTTGGTGGCTTAAAAATTGCAAATTAGCTGACTTCTTGTCATATTCATTCTAATTTTGAGAGAAATCTCTCGTTATGTCTAGTGTGCTCATTAATACATTTAAATCTATTTCCAACTCACTTCTTAACTTTTATTTCTCTTGTCCTGTGACCATTTTTCATATTTATTGCTATTTTAACTGATAATTTTGTTACTTATTTTACAGAGTTTTTCTTCCCTCTTTTTGGGGATTCATGCATGCTATTTCTATTATACTAGTCACTATCCTTGACTAATTACCATGCATATTTTCTAAAATAGCATGACTTATTACTTTTTTCCTCAATATTGTAGGAATGTAGCAATAATCACCAGTCTCTGGACTTATATCCTCTTTTTTTTTTTTATTATTTTTTTTATCTTTTATTTAATGAATATAAATTTCCAAAGTACGACTCATGGGTTACAATGGCTTTCCCCCCCCTACCGTCCCTCCCACCCACAACCCTCCCCTTTCCCACTCCCTCTCCCCTTCCATTCACATCAAGATTCATTTTCGATTATCTTAATATACAGAAGATCAGCTTAGTATACCTTAAGTAAGGATTTCAACAGTTTGTTCCCACACAGAAACATAAAGTGAAAAATAATAGATGATTTTTTTTTAAATCATGATGAAATCAGATCAGACCTATTGTCATGTTTAATCCCAGTGAGAGTCAAGTTGGGAATTGATAATTTCTTTTTTTTTTTTTTTTTACAGAAGATCAGTTTAGTGTACATTAAGTAAAGATTTCAATCGTTTATTCTGGATTTTAGTTCTTTCTTTTTTCAACCCTGCAAATTAGACTTAATGCTTATTAGTTTGTTTTTTTTTTAATTAATTTATTTTTATAAATACCTCACTTAATAATTTAGCAAATTACAGTTTACACTAAATATCAGAGAGGGATTTATCTTCAATCATTTAACTATTTAGATAAGAAATCAGTTTCATTCATAAAATGTAGCTCATGAAACTATTTCACATAAATTTAATGCTAAATAAGATAAAATCATTTTTAATATATATGAGTTTATTTTATAACAAGTGACTTTTTTAAACCTTTTTTAACCTAGAAACCCTTTATTTAAGGTTTATGAACTTCATGCATTAAATATGTATAAATTTAGGAACACAGTAATCCTTCCCACCTAACCCTCCCTCCCCACTGTACTCCTACTCTTCTCTTCTTCCCTGTTTCCCATTCCTATTTTTTACAAAGATTTATTTTTAGTTAACTTTATATTAATAAGATTAACCCTACACTAAGCAAAGAGTTCAACAAACTAGTATGAAGAAAAAAAAAATTGTTCCTCAACAGTCAAGACAAGGGCTGTTCAAAGTCATTGCATTTCAAAGTGTCAGTTTCACTTCTTAGATTACCTTTTAGCTTTTACAGCAGTTACCACATATCAGGGAGAACATATGGTATTTGTCTTTTTGGGACTGGATTATTTCACTAAGTACAGTGGTTTCCAGTTACATCCATTTCATTGCAAATGACAGAATTTCAATTTTTTGGACTGCTATGTAGTATTTCATAGTGTATAAATATTATTTTAAAGAGGTGGTTAGACAAACATGTATGATTGCCATTGTATTTGTCCACCATTCTTTTTTGCATCTCATTCTTCTGAAACCATGTTCCTTCCTCTTGAAGAGCGTTGATTTACCCTTGCCTTTAATGGAGATCTCTTTCTGAATTAACTCTTTGTTTATGTTCAGGCGAATGTTTGCATTTTACTGCCAATCCTGAAAGCTAAACTTTCTGGATGTGTATAGGATAATAGTGATTGTATTCAGTACTTCAAAGATATTACTTAATGACCTCTGTTTTCTCTTATTTATTTTTATTTTTTAACAGATTCAATATGGTTTCTCTTATTGAAAATAAAAGTTTCCTATTAGCCCAGTTATTTTTCAGGATTTGCCTTTTTTTTCCCTATGGAAGTTTTGTAACTTTACCCAACTCTTTGCCATTAAGCAGTTATGCTTTGATCTCTGGCTGCAGATTTCTTGTCACGTAATTGTGCTTAGCACACATTGAAAAATTGTTTCTTGCACTGGGGTGGGAGGGTTTGGAAAACCACAGTTATTTTATTTTCAAATAATGTATTTCCTCAGTTATTCTGGGATTGAGATGTATGTTAGACTTGCTCATTCTGTGTTCCACATCTCTTAATTTTTTTTTAATATTTAAGATTCATTCTTCAACTATACTTGAATTTCCTGTCAGTGATTCTCTCTTCAGCCTAGAAAGACTTAAGAGAAAGGAGAAGATCAAAGCTCTTAGGGAATCTTCACTGAATTCTGAATTGTTGTTATGAGAAGGTTGTTTCCTGTCCTTCTGAAATGCCTTTGTACTTTTCTTAGTTTCTTAAAGCAGTTTTTCTAACTTTAACTTAAATGGATATATTTGATTGACATTTCTTATTGTAAATCAAGCTGATTTGGGGATTTTTTTAAAATTATTTACTTCCTTATTTTAGAGAGAGAGAGAAAGAGAGATTCCATTTACTGATTGCCTCCCTACGTGGCTGCAACAGCTGGGTCTGGGCCAGGCTGAAGCCAGTAGCCAGGTACTTAAACTGGGTCTCCAGGTCTCCCACGTGTATGGCAGGAACTCAAATGCGTGAATGTTGAAAATGACAGAATTTCATCCTTTTTCATGGCTAAACAGCATTTCACTGGCTATATGTACTACATTTTCTTTATCCATTAATCACTTGATGAATATGTAGGTCGTTTCATTTGTTGGCTTGTGAGTAGTGTTCCAATAAGCATGAGTTCAGATGTCCCCTAGACATACTGTTTTCATTTGCTTTATTCTCCCCACCCCTTGATCTTTTCTTTAATTAGATTTATTTATTTGAAAGGCAAAGTTACAGAAAGGCAGAGGCAGTGAGAGAAATGGATGGGAAGTGGAGCAGCGGGGACTCAAACTCCGTATGGGATGCTGACATTGCAGGTGGCGGCTTTACCCGCTATGCCACAGCACCAGCCACGGTTTTCATTAACTTTAGAGATATTTATATATCTTTATAGCTGTATATATATTTATATACCTATTTATATCTATATCCATATTTGTATATACATTCTATTTCCCAGTAGTGGGATTGCTGGATCATATAGCATTTCTATTTTTAGTTTCTTGATGAACTTCCACACTGTTTTCCACAATGGCTATAGTAATATGTGTTCCTTTCTAACAATGTGTAAGGGTTCCCTTTTCTGCAAATTCTCAGGAACTCTTTTTTTTTTTTGTCATTTTTTAAAAAAGATTTATTTATTTGAAAGACAAAGTTACAGAGAGAGGTAGAGACAGAGAGCGAGGTCTTCCATCCGCTGGTTTACTCCCCAGATGGCTACAATAGCTGGAGCTGTGCCGATCTGAAACCAGGAGCCAGGAGTTTCTTCTGGGTCGCCTACGTGTGTGCAGGGGCCCAAGAACTTGGGCCATCTTCTACTGCTCTCCCAGGATATATAAGAGAGCTGGATTGGAAAAGGAGCAGCTGGGACTAAAACCGGCGCCCATATGGTATGCCAGCGCTTCAGGCCAGGGCTTTAACCCACTGCGCCACAGTGCCAGCCCTTTTTTTTGTTTTTAATATTAGCCATCCTAATTGGAGTGAAGTGACATCTCACTGTGGTTTTGATTTTCATTTTGCTGATAATTCGTGATACTGAGAATTTTTTCAGATATTTATTGGATGTTTGTATGTCTTCTGTAAAATATATTTGTCTACTTCTCATTTTTAAATCAACTTTATTTTTTCTGCTCTTGAATTCCGTATATAGCTAGATATTAACCCCTTATCAAATACGGCATTTGTAAATCTGTGCCATTCTATAGGGTATCTCATCACTCTGTTGGTTGTTTCTTTTATTGTGCAGAAGGTTCTTATTTTCATGTAATGCCATTTGTATGTTTTTCTCTGGTTTTCTGTGCTTTGGGGATCTTATCCAAAAATTCTAGAAATTCTGAATCTTACCTCATTGCATTACCCTAAAGCATTTACTTTAAATTTTCTCTTAGTAGTTTCATACATTTAAACATTTAATATATTTTGAATTCGTTTTGTATATTGTGATAAATAGGAATCTCGTTTCATTCTTCTGCTTGTGAATCTTCAGTTTTTCCAGCGCCACTTAATGAAGAGACAGTGCTTTCTCCAGTGCATGTTCTTAGCACCTTTGTCAAAGGTCAATTAGCTATAGATATGTGGGATTACTTCTAGGACCTCCATTCTGTTCCAATGGAATGTGTCTGTTTCTGTTTTTATGCCAACACCATGTTTGATCATTACAGCTGTGTAGTGTGTTTTGAAGTCAGGTCATATGTCTTTCTGTGCTTATCTCTATTGATTAACATCATACTTCCTGTGATACCCATTTCCCTCTTTTAATCCAACTCCAAACTGCAAGCTCAGAGCTCTTTCCTTGCCATGATAAATATGGAGGGAGCTTCCTGGAGAGGCCTTGAGAGTACAAACGTCGTTGCACTATTAAATGGAGCATCTCCCTAGAGGCAGGACAGACTGAAATTGGTATCTGCCCACAATTTATTTAAAGCCTCTCAGATTACATCCTCCAAGAAAGACAATTGTCACAGAGTGTGATCTGAGTGTAGCTGGCCTTTCCTCTCTGAAGAATAAGCTTTTATGTTGTTTAGCCACTGGGAGTTCTGAGCCATTTCATGTTGTAAAATCAAACTTGTCCTGACTGTTCCTGTTGGGTAGGAGGCATACATTAGTATTCCTACTTGACAAGTGAGGCCTCACTGTTAAGTTAAATTAGTTGTTTAAGGCCAGTATTACTGTAGCAATCACTAGATATCCTTATGCATGATGATGTGCTCTTTAAACCTAATTTTAAAACTATAGTTTTGGTAACTCCTCATTGGGATCAGTATTGTTACTCTAAAGGAGATGCCCTGAGGATACAAAGGATATTGATCAGGCACTGGTAAGAAGACAGCACCTATATAGAAATGTGGTGTAACATATATAAGTTTAAAAATGATGAATTGTGAAGAGCAATCTTCACCATTACTATCATCTATCATCACTCTATCTGAATTTTACTTAGAATTATTCAGCAAATAGATATTTATGAACCCAAACATTATCCTGCCTTAGAACAGATTAATTGGGAAAAATTATTAAAAGATCATTTGTTTTTAAATCTAAAAAGACATTATATAAGCTTTACATATTTCATATGTTAGGAAGATGCAGATAGTGATATCATTGCTGATTCTTACTCCCTGTTGATTGTTTATAGTGGTAATTTAGTCTTACAGATTTTTCAGATGTTTATGTTTTATACTCCTGGATGTTCAGCATGATAAATTTACAAGAATTTCAGTAGCCCCCATATACTTCCTATCAGTTAAAACAAGGTTACTCCCATATAATGAAGTATCTATACATTTAAGGAAATGAGTTCTGCTGTTTTCCACCGAGCTTATCTTGGTCTTTTCTATAGAGAATTCTAGAGCCCTGCTGCTTAGAGTTGTTAAAGGTGATTCCATAGATGCAGTCATTGCAAACTTAAAAAGTATTTATACTCTACATGTTCTATATTCTGAAAATGTGTACCATTTTCCCAAATAATTTCACTTCAGTTGAGAGACCTGTTAAGTCTTTTCACAATAACACTTGGGCACTTATTGGAATAACCATCCAGATTTGCAGGTGGATTACTCTGGTGTGCCAGTTTGACTGGGCCTTTAACCTGTGGCAGCCATGTGGCTTGTGGTAGAACTTTTTTTTTTAACTTTTATTTAATGAATATAAATTTCCAAAGTACAGCTTATGGATTACAATGGCTTCCCCCCCCATAACTTCCCTCCCACCCGCAACCCTCCCCTTTCCCACTATCTCTCCCCTTCCATTCACATCAAGATTCATTTTCAATTATCTTTATATACAGAAGATCAATTTAGTATATATTAAGTAAAGATTTCAACAGTTTGCACCCCCATAGAAACACAAAGTGAAATATACTGTTTGAGTACTAGTTATAGCATTAAATCACATTGTACAGCACATTAAGGACAGAGATCCTACATGAGGAGTAAGTACACAGTGACTCCTGTTGTTGACTTAACAAATTGACACTCTTGTTTATGGCATCAGTAATTACCCTAGGCACTTGTCATGAGTTGCCAAGGCTATGGAAGCCTTTTGAGTTCACCGACTCTGATCATATTTAGACAAGGTCATAGTCAAAGTGGAAGTTCTCTCCTCCCTTCAGAGAAAGGTACCTCCTTCTTTGATGACCCATTCTTTCCACTGGGATCTCACTCGCGGAGATCTTTCATTTAGGGTTTTTTTTTTCCCCAGAGTGTCTTGGCTTTCCATGCCTGAAATACTCTCATGGGCTTTTCAGCCGGATCAGCATGCCTTATGGGCTGATTTTGAGGCCAGAGTGCTGTTTAGAACATCTGCAATTCTATGAGTCTGCTGTGTATCCTGCTTCCCATGATGGATCGTTCTCTCCCTTTTTTATTCTATAGGTTAGTATTTTCAGACACTAGTCTTGTTTATGTGATACCTTTGACTCTTAGTCCTATCATTATGATCAACTGTGAACAGAAATTGATCACTTGGACTGGTGAGATGGCATTGGTACATGCCACCTTGATGGGATTAAATTGGAGTCCCCTGGTATGTTTCTAACTATACCATTTGGGGCTTGAGCATGTCCCAAATTGTACATCTCTTCCCTCTATTATTCCTACTCTTATATTTAACAGGGATCATTTTTTCAGTTACGTATCAACACTTAAGAATAACTGTGTATTAATTACAGAATTCAACCAATAGTATTAAGTAGAACAAATAAACAAAAATACTAGGAGGGATAAAGTATTAAGTTATTCATTAACAGTCAGGGCAAGGGCTGATCAAGTCACTGTTTCTCATAGTGTCCATTTCACTTCAACAGGTTTCCTTTTTGGTGCACAGTTAGTTGTCACTGATCGGGGAGAACATATAATATTTGTCCCTATGGGACTGGCTTATTTCACTCAGCATGATGTTTTCCATATTCCTCTATTTTTTTGAAAATGACCAGATTTCATTTTTTTTTACTGCTGTATACTATTTTGTAGAGTACATATCCCATAATTTCTTTATCCAGTCTACTGTTGGTGAAAATTCGGTTGATTCCAGGTCTTAGCTATTGTGAATTGAGCTGCAATAAACATTAATGTGCAGACTGCTGTTTTGTTTGCCAATTTAATTTCCTTTGGGTAAATTCCAAGGAGTGAGATGGCTGGGTTGAATGGTAGGGTTATATTCAGGTTTCTGAGGAATCTCCAGACTGACTTCCGTAGTGGCTTAAACAGTTTGCATTCCCACCAACAGTGGATTAGTGTCCCTTTTCCCCAACGTCCTCGCCAGCATCTGTTGTTGGTAGATTTCTGCATGTGAGCCATTCTAACTGGGGTGAGGTGAAACCTCATTGTGGTTTTGATTTGCATTTCCCTGATAGCCAGTGAACTTGAACATTTTTTCATGTGCCTATTGGCCATTTGGATTTCCTCTTTTGAAAAATGTCTATTGAGGTCCTTGGCCCATCTCTTAAGTGGGTTGTTTGTTTTGTTGTTGTGCAGTTTCTTGATCTCTTTGTAGATTCTGGTTATTAATCCTGTATCTGTAGCATAGTTTGCAAATATTTTTCCCATTCTGTCGGTTGTCTCTTCACTTTCCTGACTGTTTCTTTTGCAGTACAGAAACTTCTCAATTTGATGCAATCCCAATAGTTGATTTTGGCTTTGACTGCCTGTGCCTCTGGGGACTTTTCCAAGAAGTCTTTGTGGGTGCCAATATCTTGCAGGGTTTCTCCAGTGTCCTCTAATAATTTGATGGTGTTGGGTTGTAGATTTAGGTCTTTAATCCATGTTGAGTGGATTTTTGTGTAAGGTGAAAGGTAGGGGTCTTGCTTCATGATTCTGCACATGGAAATCCAATTTTCCCAGCACCGTTTATTGAATAGACTGTCCTTGCTCCAGGAATTGGTTTTAGATCCTTGATCAAATATAAGTTGGCTGTAGATGTTTGGGTTGATTTCTGGTGTTTCTATTCTGTTCCATTGGTCTATCCATCTGTTTCTGTACCAGTACCATGCTGTTTTCATTACAACTGCCCTGTAGTATGTCCTGAAATCTGGTATTGTGATGCCTCTGGCTTTGTTTTTGTTGTACAAAATTGCTTTAGCTATTCGGGGTTTCCTGCGTCTCCATATGAATTTCGGCATCATTTTTTCCAGATATGAGAAGAATGTCTTGGTATCTTGATTGGTATCACATTGAATCTATAAATTGCTTTTGGGAGAATGGACATTTTGATGATGTTGATTCTTCCAATCCATGAGCATGGAAGATTTTTCCATTTTTTAGTATCCTCTTCTATTTCTTTCTTTAAGATTTTGTAATTCTCATCATAGAGATCTTTAACGTCCTTGATTAAGTTTATTCCGAGGTATTTGATTGTTTTTGTTGCTATTGTGAATGGGATTAATCTTAGCAGTTCTTTCTCAGCCATGGCACTGCCTATGTATACAAAGGCTGATTTTTGTGCATTGATTTTATATTCTGCTACTTTGCCAAATTCTTCTATGAGTTCCAATAGTGTCTTAGTAGAGTTCTTTGGATCCCCTAAATAAAGAATCATATCATCTGCAAAGAGGGATAGTTTGACTTCTTCCTTCCCAATTTGTATCCCTTTAATTTCTTTTTCTTACCTGATGGCTCTGGCTAAGACTTCCAGAACTACATTGAATAGCAGTGGTGAGAGTGGGCATCCCTGTCTGGTACCAGATCTCAGTGGAAATGCTTCGAACTTTTCCATATTCAATAGGATGCTGGCCATGGGTTTTTCATAAATTGCTTTGATTGTATTGAGGAACGTTCCTTCTATACCCAATTAACTTAGAGTTTTCATCATTAAAGGGTGTTGAATTTTATCGTATGCTTTCTCTGTGTCTATTGAAATAATCATATGCTTTTTCTTCTGCAGTCTATTAATGTGGTGTATCACATTGATTGATTTGCGAACATTGAACAATCCCTGCATATCAGGGATAAATCCCACTTGGTCTGGGTGGATGATTTTTCTGATGTGTTATTGTATTCTATTGGGAAGAATTTTATTGAGGATTTTTGCATCTATTTTCATCAGGGATATTGGTCTGTAATTCTCTTTCAATGCTGCATCTTTCTCTGGCTTAGGAATTAAGGTGATGCTGGCTTCATAGAAAGAATTTGGGAGGATTCCCTCTTTTTCGATTGTTCTGAATAGTTTGAGAAGAGATGGAGTTAGTTCTTCTTTAAATGTCTGGTAGAATTCAGCAGTGAATCCATCTTGCCCTGTGCTTTTGTTTTTTGGAATGGCCTTTATAATGTTTAATTTCTGTCTCAGTTATGGGTCTATTTAGGTTTTCTATATCTTCATGATTCAATTTAGGTAGATTTCATGTGTCCAGGAATATATCCATTTCTGATAGATTTCCCTGTTTGCTGGCATACATGTCCTTGTAGTAATTTCTGATGATTCTTTTTATTTCTGTGGTGTCTGTTGTTACGTTTCCTTTTTCATCTCTGATTTTATTGATTTGGGTCTTTTCTTTTTCTTTTTTTAGTTAGTTGAGCCAATGGTGTGTTGATTTTATTCATTTTTTCAAAAAACCAGCTTCTCGCTTGGCTGTTTTTTTGTAATTTTTTTTTGGATTCAATCCTTTGGATTTCTTCTCTGATTTTAATCATTTCTATTCTCCTACTAGATTTGGGTCTGGTTTGCTGTAATTTTTCTGGATCCTTGAGATGCGTTGAAAGCTCATCTATTTGGTGCCTTTCCAATTTCTTGATGTAGGCACCTATTGATATAAACTTTCCTCTCAACACTGCTTTTGCTGTATCCCATAAGTTTTGATATGTTGTGTTGTTATCCTCATTTACTTCCAGAAAGTTTTTGATTTCTCTTTTGATTTCTTCTATGACACAGCGTTCATTCAGGAGCATGTTGTTCAGTCTGCATGTGTTTGCATACTCTCTTGGAATTCCTGAGTTGCTAATTTCCACCTTCATCCCACTATTGTCTGAGAAGCTACATGGTGTGCTTCTAATTCTTTTAAATTTGCTGAGACTTGCTTTATGGCCTAGCATGTGATCAATCCTAGAGAAGGTTCCATGAACTGCTGAGAAGAATGTAAAATCTTTAAATGGAGGATTGAAAGTTCTATAGATATCTATTAGATCCATTTGGGCAATAGTGTTGATTAAATCTGCTGTTTCCTTGTTGATCTTCTGTCCAGTTGATCTGTCTATTTCTGAGAGTGGACTATTGAAGTCCCCCAGTACTATTGTATTGGAATCTAAGTCTCCCTTTAAGTCCCTCAACATACCTTTTAAATAAACCAGTGCCCTGTAATTAGGTGCATATACATTTATAATAGTTACATCTTCCTGTTGAATTAAACCCTTAATCATTATATAGTGTCCCTCTTTGTCTCTCTTAATAGTTTTTGTGTTAAAGTTTATTTTTTCTGATATTAATATGGCTACACCTGCTTTTTTTTTTTCATTTCTGTTGGCATGGAATTTCTTTTTCCAGCCTTTCACTTTCAGTCTGTATTCATCTTTGTTGGAAAGATGTATTTCTTGTAGGTATCAAATAGATGGGTTTTGTTCCTTAATCCATTCAGCCATTCTGTGCCTTTTATCTGGAGAATTAAGTCCATTAATGTTCAATGTGACTATTGATAAGTAGTGACTTTGCCCTGTCATTTTCCCAAAGATATTTTCTGGTATATGCTTTAAGCTTCCTATGATCTTTTGCTGTGAGGTTTCCTTCCTTTATCTTCTTTCATATTGATGACTGTGTTTCTGTGTTTCTGTGTGCAACACATCTTTAAGCATCTTTTGCAGGGCTGGACAAGTGGCGACAAATTCTTTCAATTTCTGTTTGCTATGAAAAGTCTTTATTTCACCTTCATTCACAAATGATAGCTTTGCAGGATATAATATTCTGGGCTGGCAGTTTTTCTCTCTTAGTACCCGGGCTATGTCTCGCCATTCCCTTCTAGCTTGTAGGGTTTCTGATGAGAAGTCAGATGTGAGTCTGATTGGAGATCCTCTGAGAGTAATCTGACGTTTCTCTCTTGCACATTTTAGGATCTTTTCTTTCTGTTTCACTGTGGTGAGTTTAATTACAACGTGTCGTGATGAGGATCTCTTTTGGTCATATTTATTAGGGGTTCTATGAGCTTCCTGTACTAGGATGTCTCTGTCCTTCTCCAAACCTGGGAAATTTTCTGCTAATATCTCACTAAAAAGGCATTCTAATCCTTTCTCCCTCTCCATGCCTTCAGGAACTCCTAGAACCCGAATGTTGGTTTTTTTAATAGTATCCTGTAGATTCCTGACAATATTTTTTAGTTTTCTAATTTCCTCTTCTTTTCTTTGGTTTGACTGTATCCTTTCCTGTTCTCTGTCTTCTAAGTCCAATATTGTCTCTTCTTCTTCATTCATTCTGTTTTTAAAGCACTCTAATGTGTTTTTCATTTGATCTATTGAATTCTTCATTTCATTATGATTTCTTGTCCCTATCACAGTTTCATGTTCTACTAGTTGCTTCATTTCATTTTGATTCCTCCTTAATATTTCATTTTCGTGAGAGAGATTTTCTATCCTGTCCAGTAAGGATTTCTGTAGTTCAATAATTTGTTTTTGAGAACTTCTTAATGTTCTTATCAATTTTTTGAGATCCACTTCTTGCATTTCTTCTATCTCGTCATCTTCATAATCTTGAATTGGGGTGTCTTTATCATTTGGGGGCATCGTAGTGTCTTCCTTGTTCTTGTTACCTCGGTTTCTGCATTTGTTTGGCATTGTGGAGATATTTTTTGGTTTCTTCGCTGTGGTGTTTTTTCTCATTATACTATGACTCTAGATTAAGTGGACTGTCTGCTTTTGATGGATCCTTAGAGACTGTGATGGGTGTGGCCACAGAGCTCTGTTTGGTTCTTCAGGGTTAAGGGTGTGCCAAAGGTGACTCACCCAATTTGTTCTCTCTCTTGCTCTCTCTCTCTCTCTCTTTTTTTTTTTTTTTTTGACTCAGAAGGGAAGTAATTCCGCACAGCTGAGTGGAAATGAGGGTAGTTGATGTATGAAATCTGTCCCCTATGGGTATTAGTCTGCTCTACCCCAAAGACCACACAAAGGGTCTATGCAGCCCTCAGCGTTGTCTCAAATTTCTTAGCAGTCTCTCACCGGGTTGCCAAGTTTACCGAGTTTGTGTACTCGCTGAATTCTCTCACCCACCCTTAGATTTTCACAGTCTCAGTTTGTTACCTCCACACTTTCACTAGGTTCTAACCTCCAGTTGTTTCTCCCCATCAGAGTCAGGTGTTTCTGCTCGGCTGATGGTGGGCGCCACTTAAGTATGTCCAACATGGCACCTGCTCTTTGTCTTGCTCAGCTTTGTAAGGTGCATGGAGAGAGAGGCTAGTGTCCATGCCGGTTCCCCTTATTTATTCGTTTTATTTTTTTCTCTCCTCCAGTCAGCCTGGTGAACTTTCCCCAGCAGCTCTTCAAGCCTTGTTCCCTCTAGGCTCTTTCTGCCTTTCCCCACCAATGACTTGGGCTACCGAGGTTTTTGTCTCACCTCCCCTTCCAGCGCTGGCGCGCAGACTCCACGGCTCGGCTTCCACAGACTGGCTTCCGCGGCTCTGCTTCCGTGCTGTGGGCATCCTTGCTCTCCGTGTAGGTCCTCTGTGTCACATCCACTAGATCCGGAAGAGTTACCTCTGTAATTTTTTCCTGAGCCTTTTCCTGAGGCTACAGTAACTCCACTTTTATTAAACTATCTTTTCCCGGACTATCAGTGCACGCCCTCACTATTCCGCCATCTTGGCTCCTCCTCCTGTGGTAGAACTTTTACTAACTGCATTTTTCATACTCCTTAACTGTTAAGTTTGTGAACAATCTTCTAGTTTTCTCTTAAGCTATTGTTCAGCTAATGAACATATAAATTGAATTCTGTTTCCTGAACTACATATAATATATTTTTCGTTTTATCAGTTACATTTCTCATTTTTTGCACATCCTAGTCATTTGCAGGAACCCTTTTCATAGGATGTATCAGTCATATTTTCTTGTTACTTCCTTTTTGTTATTATATTGCAAATATCAACCTTTTATAAGTAGGGTCCTGATTATTGATTACTTCTTGCTTAACATATACAATATGTTTTAAAATAAGAACCCTGTAAAAACAAGTATACATTTAACAATGATTTTGTGAACTAATAAACAATAGGGTGTCCAGCAAATTCCTTTGGTGATATAAAGACTTGACTACAGACATGGTTTTGAATTGATTAAATGTTATAAGGTTAATTTTGTACAGATAGTTTTTTTTTCTAGTCTTAGTTTTTTATAAAGGTATGTTTAGTTCTATGGGAAAATCCTTACTCCCAAGAGGTTTATAATTTGGATTCTCATTTAAATTACTCAAAATAAAATGTAAATGAAGTCCATTACTTTAATTTTAGTAGATTCTGAAAGTAAGATTAGAAATATCTCCTCCTTGTGAAATAGGTCTGTTTCTCCCATTTTGGTTACTTTGGTATCATTTCTTGAATTATGGGGTAGAATGCACTTGAATAGTGCTCCAAGTAAAGACTGAACTATCCATGCAAGTACTTCCAGATGTAGAAACCTTTATAACCATTACATGTAAATGATGTTACTCTGTCAGGTAAACATCTGCATCAGAGGTCCACCAATTCTCTTACAGGATTATACTTCATTTTGTGATTTTAAGATAAATTAAAGTGTCTGTTGTTTCGGCTTTTATTCATGTCTGTGTGATTAGGCTCTGTGTACTGTATTTTGACAATAGGAGTAGAAGTCAGACTTGGTGATTCTTCTACATACTTGGACTCCAACATTCTCTATAGAGTTAACTGTCGTTTAGATAAATCCCAAAGAGATCAGATTTCTTTTGTACTCTTTTTGTACCTCTTTCTCAAATTATGTTAAAATTAACCATTACTATCAAAGTATACAATCAAGAAAAAGAGAAACATGTAATGGGTATTCATAGCTGTTGGTATCTCTGCAAGATAAAGTAGATAATGATTTGGATATATAAAGAGAAATTGCCTTTGGAATAAATAAGGGGAACACATTAGCACCAAATTACTTCCAAGAAAAATATACTCATTATTTCGTTAATTAATTATCTAATTGTAATTACTGTGCACGAGATGCTATCTGGGGTGAAGGTAAAGGAAGCTGCTTCTCCCCAGGTCGGAGTCTGGCAGGACAATGTGCCAGCTATACAAACAGCTGCGCCTCAAGGCAGAGCAACATAAGCTGCTGGGAGCAATGGTAACTGGAGAAAAATCACTTCTAGTATGAGTTGATGGTTGAAGAACTTGTGAAAGGCTTTTCGTGCCATTTTGGATTGGATACAAGGATAGAAATAAGAGGAGAGGCATGGGCAAAGTCATACAGGAGAACAAACAAAATATTTTCAGTGCCTGATTCATTAACTATTGGGATTCTGTTTGGGCGTGACAGAATAAACTAACTGGATTTATTTCCAGTCCATCTCTAACCCCACTGAAATTAGAAAAGCGTTAGTTTTAAAGGAGTTTGAATCCAAGAGAGCGTGAGAATGTCTCTGAGAGCAACACGTTGAAAGCTATAAAGCTTCCTCAGGCATAACTGAAGCAACAGATCAAGAGATCTAAAAAATAATGAGTACTAAAAGGTCAGGAGCAATTTGAAGAAGACCTCTGATGCAAAGAGAAAAAAACTGAAACAAGTAAATTTTTAAAAATCCATGCAAAAAAACAACCAAACAAAATAAGACTTGGAAAATAATGTTCTTTTTTTTTTTGTTAGATTCATTAATTTATTTGAAAGGCAGACTTACAGAAAGAGTGGGAGAGACAGAGAAAGAGAGAGATCTTGTACTCCCCAGATGGCTGCAATGGCCAATGCTGGGCCAGACCTAAGCCAGGAGCCAGGAGCTTCAACTTGGATTCCCACAAGGGTGGCAGGAGTCCAAGCACTTGGGCTCTCTTTCACTGCTTTGTCAGGCCATTATCAGGGAGCTGGATTGGAAGTGTAGCAGCCGGGACTCAAATATGCGCCCATGTGGGAAGCCAGCATTACAGGCGGCAGCCTTACCTGCTATGCCACAATAATAAAAAATATCCTTGAAACATGAGAAGGAGGGTCAAGAACCTGCCTATTTTATATGAAGAAGAGTCCTATGAGACAATCATCAAAAGTCTCACAGGGTCCACCTTACCCTGAACCACGGATGCCTTTGGGCTAGTGGTGATCAGATGAGGAGCTTTGTCGTGGGATCATTTCTTGGCAAGGAGCAAGCCAGGAAAAGAGAGACTTAAGATGGAAGTTATACAGTGAAAGCAGTGGAGGGCGTAAATTCCAGAAAGGGTGGTGGAAATACAGATGAGAAGATTCATTAGATTTTACAAAGAAAAATCAAAAGGGAGGAGGGAAGATTTGGATATGTAGACAAAAGAAATAAAGGGAATTAAATGGTTGAGAATTAAACTTCTTTTGCATTTCAAGTATTGAGGGAATTGCAAATAGAAATGTTGAGAGTGACAAGGACAGCTGGCCTCTGAAGACTGAGAACTGACAAGAGGGTTTAGCAACATGGAGGTCATTGGCAGTCTTCCAGAGAGTGAGGATGGAATGGTGAGGCTAACAGCCAAGTGAAATGGGTTTCAGAGGCCATGCAGAGAAACCAGAGACAACAAGAATAAACGGACAAGGAGTTTTGCCACAGAGTCGATAGTGGGCAGAAAGTAAGTTCAAGAGAAGGCTTTATCAAGACAGAAGGGAGAACATCTACATTATTTGTGTTTTCCAGTAGTGCAGTAGTGAGCATCTTATTATCGGGAGAATTTACAAAATTCTACCACGGTTTTTATAAATCATCATAGGAACAATCTTGCTTTTTAGAACCCACACTCTATCCTCAAAAAAACCTAAATAAAACTTATTCCTTAAAATTAGATATATGAATTAATAGCATTAATTAGTTTCTAATTAGCTGTTATAACATGGAAGAATAAATAAATCAGGATATTTGGTGCTTGTCCATATTTTACAGGTTCTCATTGATTATAACAAATGAAAATTTATTTTAGGTCTGGGGCGGATGTTGTAGTGCAATGGATTCAGTAATAGCTTAGGACATCCGCATCCCATATCAGGGTGACTGGGATGGAACCCCGGCTGCTCTACTTCTGACCCAGCTCTCTGTGAATGCACCTGGAAAGCATCAAATGATGGCCCACGTACTTGAGTTTCTGCCACCCATGTAGAGACTTGGATAGAATTCCTGTTTCTTGGGTTTGGCCCAGTCCAATCGCAGCTGTTGTGGGCATTTGGGGAGTGAATCATCAAATGCAGTCTCTCTCAGCATTTTGAATAAAAAAAAATAGATAAATAAATTAAACTTTAATTTTAAAAAAGTTTATCTTAGGTCTTTATAGGAATTAGTTTAAAATGTAATGACGAATCCTGGCTTTGTGCTAGAAAATCTTTAAAAACATAATTTTGATAACATCTCATGGTTTTAGCCAAGATAAAGCTCTTTATTTACAAAAATGAGCAAAAAATATAAACCACAGTTCACTATTTTGGTAATTATTTTTTGTTCCTCTCATTAGTTAAGTGCTCAGTTTTCATTAATAAAAATAATTGCAATCATTTAATTTCAAAGCATTTGAATTTTGTCAGATTTACTTGCAAATTATCTTCATGTAATAGATATGAATGGAAAACTTTTTGTTAAGTGATTTTTCCCCAACAGGCTCACTACAGAGCAGACTGAGAACAAGGTGCCCTAGTGCTCACAGGCAAGCAGGCCAGGGCCCTGGCAGGCTCTCCTGGGCCAATGGTCAAACTTCTTGGACTCTGTATGGGATTGTCAAAGTCACAAAATCACCTATGAACAAGAACGTGACTAGCTCGCTAACCATTCAAACAATGGTTTACAAAAAAAGCTCTTAATTTGTTCCTTTAATATTGAGGTTCTTTTTCAGCTGTATCTGTGGGTAAGAGAGAGCAAAAAGGGAAAATGATAGCTATGTGGGTGATGCTTAGAAGTTATGGGATGATGATTTTTTTTTTTTTTTTTTTTTTTTTTTTTTTTTTTTTTTTTTTTGCCAGAGTGTCTTGGCTTTCCATGCCTGAAATACTCTCATGGGCTTTTCAGCCAGATCCGAATGCCTTTAGGGCTGATTCTGACCAGAGTGCTGTTTAGGACATCCACCATTCTATGAGTCTGCTGAGTATCTCGCTTCCCATGTTGGATCACTCTCCCCTTTATTTATTCTATCAGTTATATTAGCAGGTACTAGACTTGTTTATGTGCTTCCTTTGACTCTCAGTCCTTTCATTATGATCAATTGTGAACTGAAATTGATCACTTGGACTGGTGAGATGGCATTGGTACATGCCACCTTGATGGAATTAAATTGGAGTCCCCTGGTATGTTTCTAACTATACCATTTGGGGCTTGAGCATGTCCCAAATTGTACATCTCTTCCCTCTATTATTCCTACTCTTATGTTTAACAGGGATCACATTTCAGTTAAATTTCAACACTTACGAATAACTGTGTATTAATTACAGAATTCAACCAATAGTATTAAGTAGAACAGACAAAAAAACTACTAAGAGGGATAATGTATTAAGTTGTTCATTAACAGTCAGGGCTATGCTGATCAAGTCACCGTTTCTCATAGTGTCCATTTCACTTCAACAAGTTTCCTTTTTGGTGTTCAGTCAGTTGTCACCGATCAGGGAGAACATATGGTATTTGTCCCTTTGGGACTGGCTTATTTCACTCAGCATGATGTGTTCCAGATTCCTCCATTTTGTTGCAAATGACTGGATTTCATTGTTTCTTACTGCGGTATAGTATTCTAAAGAGTACATATCCCATAATTTCTTTATCCAGTCTACCGTTGCTGGGCATTTAGATTGGTTCCAGGTCTTGGCTATTGTGAATTGAGCTGCAATAAACATTAGGGTGCAGACCACTTTTTTGTTTGCCAATTTAAATTCCTTTGGGTAAATTCCAAGGAGTGGGATGGCTGGGTTGAATGGTAGGGTTATCTTCAGGTTTCTGAGGAATCTCCAGACTGACTTCCATAGTGGCTAAACCAGTTTGCATTCCCACCAAGAGTGGGATAGTGTCCCTTTTTCCCCACATCCTCACCAGCATCTGTTGTTGGTAGATTTCTGCATGTGAGCCATTCTAACTGGGGTGAGGTGAAACCTCATTGTGGTTTTGATTTGCATTTCCCTGAATGCTAGTGACCTTGAACATTTTTTCATGTGCCTGTTGGCCATTTGGATTTCCTCTTTTGAAAAATGTCTATTGAGGTCCTTGGCCCATCTCTTAAGTGGGTTGTTTGTTTTGTTGTTGTGCAGTTTCTTGATCTCTTTGTAGATTCTGGTTATTAACCCTTTATCTGTTGCATAGTTTGCAAATATTTTTTCCCATTCTGTCGGTTGTCTCTTCACTCTCCTGACTGTTTCTTTTGCAGTACAGAAACTTCTCAATTTGATGCAATCCCAATAGTTGATTTTGGCTTTGACTGCCTGTGCCTCCCGGGTCTTTTCCAGAAAGTCTTTGCCTGTGCTAATATCTTGAAGGGTTTCTCCAATGTTCTCTAGTAACTTGATGGTGTCAGGTCGTAGATTTAGGTCTTTAATCCATGTTGAGTGGATTTTTGTGTAAGGTGTAAGGTAGGGGTCTTGCTTCATGCTTCTGCACGTGGAAATCCAATTTTCCCAGCACCATTTATTGAATAGACTGTCCTTGCTCCAGGAATTAGTTTTAGATCCTTGATCAAATATAAGTTGGCTGTAGATGTTTGGATTGATTTCTGGTGTTTCTATTCTGTTCCATTGGTCTATCCATCTGTTTCTGCACCAGTACCATGCTGTTTTCATTACAACTGCCCTGTAGTATTGTAGTATGTCCTGAAATCTGGTATTGTGATGCCTCAGGCTTTGTTTTTGTTGTACAAAATTGCTTTAGCTGTTCGAGGTCTCTTGTGCCTCCATATAAATTTCAGCACCATTTTTTCCAGATCTGAGAAGAAGGTCTTCGGTATCTTGATTGGTATTGCATTGAATCTATAAATTGCTTTTGGGAGAATGGACATTTTGATGATATTGATTCTTCCAATCCATGAGCATGGAAGATTTTTCCATTTCTTGGTATCCTCTTCTATTTCTTTCTTTAAGGTTTTGTAATTTTCATCATAGAGATCTTTAACGTCCTTGATTAAGTTTATTCCAAGGTATTTGATTGTTTTTGTAGCTATTGTGAATGGGATTGATCTTAGAAGTTCTTCCTCAGCCATGGCACTGCCTGTGTATACAAAGGCTGTTGATTTTTGTGCATTGATTTTATATCCTGCTACTTTGCCAAATTCTTCTATGAGTTCCAATAGTGTCTTAGTAGAGTTCTTTGGGTCCCCTAAATAAAGAACCATATCATCTGCAAAGAGGGATAGTTTGACTTCTTCCTTCCCAATTTGTATCCCTTTAATTTCTTTTTCTTACCTAATAGCTCTGGCTAGAAACTCCAGAACTATATTGAATAGCAGTAGTGAGAGTGGGAATCCCTGTCTGGTACCAGATCTCAGTGGAAATGCTTCCAACTTTTCCCCATTCAATAGGATGTTGGCCGTGGGTTTTTCATAGATTGCTTTGATTGTATTGAGGAATGTTCCTTCCAAACCCAGTTTGCTTAGGGTTTTCATCATGAACGGGTGTTGTATTTTATCAAATGCTTTCTCGGCATCTATTGAGATAATCATATGGTTTTTCTTCTGCACTCTGTTAATGTGGTGTATCACATTGATTGTCTTGCGCACATTAAACCATCCCTGCATACCAGGGATAAATCCCACTTGGTCTGGGTGGATGATCTTTCTGATGTGTTGTTGCATTCTTGGCGAGATTTTTATTGAGGATTTTTGCATCTATGTTCATCAGGGATATTGGTCTGTAATTCTCTTTCAGTGCTGCATCTTTTTCCGGCTTAGGAATTAAGGTGATGCTGGCTTCATAGAAAGAATTTGGGAGGATTCCCTCTTTTTCGATTGTTCTGAATAGTTTGAGAAGAATTGGAGTTAGTTCTTTAAATGTGTGGCAGAATTCAGCAGTGAATCCATCTGGTCCTGGGCTTTTCTTTGTTGGGAGGGCCTTTATTACTGTTTCAATTTCTGTCTCAGTTATGGGTCTGTTTAGGTTTTCGATGTCTTCCTGGTTCAATTTAGGTAGGTTGCATGTGTCCAGGAATCTATCCATTTCTGATAGATTTCCCTGTTTGCTGGCATACATGTCCTTGTAGTAATTTCTGATGATTCTTTTTATTTCTGTGGTGTCTGTTGTTACATTTCCTTTTTCATCTCTGATTTTATTGATTTGGGTCTTTTCTTTTTTTAGTTAGTTGAGCCAATGGTGTGTTGATTTTATTCATTTTTTCAAAAAACCAGCTCCTTGTTTGGCTGATTTTTTGTAATGTTTTTCTTGATTCAATGCTGTTGATTTCTTCTCTGATTTTAATTATTTCTCTTCTCCTACTAGATTTGGGTCTGGTTTGCTGTAGGTTTTCTAGATCCTTGAGGTGAATGGAAAGCTCATCTATTTGGTGCCTTTCCAATTTCTTGATGTAGGTACCTATTGATATAAACTTTCCTCTTAACACTGCTTTTTGCTGCGTCCCGTAAGTTTTGGTATGTTGTGCTGTTATCCTCATTTACTTCCAGAAAATTTTTGATTTCTCTTTTAATTTCTTCTATGACCATTGTTCATTCAGGAGCATGTTGTTCAATCTCCATGTGTTTGTGTATGCTCTAGGGATTCCTGAGTTGCTAATTTCCAACTTCATTCCTTTATGGTCTGAGAAGCTGCATGGTATGATTATAATTCTTTTGAATTTGCTGAGACTTGCTTTATGGCCTAGTATGTGGTCAATCCTAGAGAAGGTTCCATGTACTGCTGAGAAGAATGTAAAATCTTTAGCTGTAGGATTGAAAGTTCTGTATATATCTGTTAGATCCATTTGGGCTATAGTGTCGTTTAAATCTACTGTCTCCTTGTTGATCTTCTGTCCTATTGATCTGTCTATTTCTGAGAGTGGAGTATTGAAGTCCCCCAGTACTATTGTATTGGGGTCTAAGTCTTCCTTTAAGTCCGTTAACAAATCTTTTAGATAAACTGGTGCCCTGTAGTTAGGTGCATATACATTGATAATTGTTATATCTTCTTGTTGTATTGATCCCTTAATCATTATATAGTGTCCCTCTTTGTCTCTCCTAACAGTTTTTGTGGTAAAGTTTATGTTGTCCGATATTAAGATGGCTACGCCCACTCTTTTTTCATTTCTGTTGGCATGGTATATCTTTTTCCAGCCTTTCACTTTCAGTCTGTATGGATCTTTATTGGAAAGATGTGTTTCTTGTAAGCAGCAAATAGATGGGTTTTGTTCCTTAACCCAATCAGCCAATCTGTGTCTTTTAACTGGACAGTTCAGGCCATTAACATTCAATGTGACTAATGAATAGTGGTAACTTTGCCCTGCCATTTGCCAAAGGTAAGTTCTAATATATGCTTTGAATTCCCTGTGATCTTTTGTTGTGAGGTTTCCTTCCTTTATCTTCTTTCATATTGATGACCGTGTTTCTGTGTTTCTGTGTGCAACACATCTTTAAGCATCTGTTACAGGGCTGGACAAGTGGCGACAAATTCTTTCAATTTCTGTTTGCTATGAAAAGTCTTTATTTCACCTTCATTCACAAATGATAGCTTTGCAGGATATAATATTCTGGGCTGGCAGTTTTTCTCTCTTAGTACCCGGGCTATGTCTCACCATTCCCTTCTAGCTTGTAGGGTTTCTGATGAGAAGTCAGATGTGAGTCTGATTGGAGATCCTCTGAGAGTAATCTGATGTTTCTCTCTTGCACATTTTAGGATCTTTTCTTTCTGTTTCACTGTGATGAGTTTAATTACAACGTGTCGTGGTGAGGCTGTGAGCTTCCTGTACTAGGATTTCTCTTTCCTTCTCCAAACCTGGGAAATTTTCTGCTAATATCTCACTAAAAAGGCATTCTAATCCTTTCTCCCTCTCCATGCCTTCAGGAACTCCTAGAACCCGAATGTTGGTTTTTCTAATAGTATCCTGCAGATTCCTGACAATATGTTTTAGATTTCTAATTTCCTCTTCTTTTCTTTGGTCTGACTGTACCCTTTCCTGTTCTCTGTCTCCTAAGTCCGATATTCTCTCTTCTGTTTCACCCATTCTGTTTGTAAGGCTCTCTATTGTGTTTTTCATTTGATCTATTGAATTCTTCACTTCATTATGATTTCTCATCACTATCACAGTTTCCTGTTGTACTAGTTGTTTCGTTTCATTTTGATTCCTCCTTAATATTTCATTTTCACGAGAGAGATTTTCTATCTTGTCCATTAACGATTTCTGTAGTTCAAGAATTTGTTTTTGAGAACTTCTTAATGTTCTTATCAATTTTTTGAGATCCACTTCTTGCATTTCTTCTATCTCATCATCTTCATAATCTTGAATTGTGGTGTCTTTTTCATTTGAGGGCGTCATGGTGACTTCCTTGTTTTTATTACCTCGGTTTTTGCGTTTGTTATTTGGCATATTGGAGATATTTGGTTTCTTCACTGTGGTGCTTTTTCTTGTTATACTATGACGCTAGATTAAGTGGACTATCTGTTTTTGGTGGAGCCTTAGGGCTTGAGATGGGTGTGGCCTGAGAGCTCTGTTTGGTGTGCCAAAAGTGACACTCCCAGGTTAGGCATGGTAGATCTCTCTCTCTCTCTCTTTCTTTTTTTGATTCAAAAGGGACATAATTCCGCACAGCTGAACGAAGTTGGAGGTAGTTAGCAGGCAAATGATATACCAACAGGAGCCAGAGATCAGAAGCTCTTTCCCAAGGACCCCACAGGGAATCTGTTTGGCCCTCAGAGTGGGCTCAAATTCTCCTTCAGTCTCCCACTGGGTTACCAAAGTTACGGAATTGTAGCATCTCTGGAGAGTACTCACGTGACTTCCGTGAGTTCTCTCCCCCACTGTCTCTTTTTTCACAGTCTCAGTTCAGTAGCACCACAAATTTACTAGGTCCTAATCTCCTGTTAATTCACCCCACCCAGAGTCAGTTTTTTCTGCTAGGCTCAGGGCCGGTGCAGACCTGAGGTCGCTCTGCTTATGACGTATGTCCAAGATGGCGCCTGCTCTTTGTCTTGCTCGCCCTTGAGAGGCGAGCCAAGAGAGAGAAACCTGTGTCCGTACCAGTCACCTTTTTTTTTCTCTCTCTCTCTCTCTTCCAGTTAGCCTGGTGAACTCCCCCCCCCCCCCGGGGGTCGTTCCCTCTAGTCTCCTCTCTCTGCTTGCCTGCCGGTGTCTCGGGCTATTGAGGTTCTGCTCACCTCGCGTTCCAGTGCTGGTGTGTTGAGTCTGCCGCTGGTGTCCCGAACTGTGGGCTCCCACGCTCTCCACACAGGTCCACTGTGAATCACACGTTCCGGAAGAGTTTCTTCTGCTGTTTCCTCCCCTACTCTTCCTTGAACCTGCAGTATCTCCACTTTTATTAAACTATCTCTCCCCGGACTATCAGTGTGCTCCCTTCCTATTCTGCCATCTTGCCTCCTCCTCCGAAGTTATGGGACTTTTCACAAGGATGCTTCTCTGATACATAATGAAAACACTGTGTACAAGATTTTATTTTTCATAGTGATGATGATGTGGGGGAACACTCCGAATGTTCCCCTTCAGGCTGATTCTCGCCTCCTGTTGCCATGTTCAGTTTTCTGTTGTCGGACTCTGTCCCATTTAATCCTCCGCTCCAAGGCTTCTTAAAGTTCTCCAACTCGGTTGCACTTGGTTAGGCATTTTGCTTTAAACTTTGTCCCTCCAGCTTTCTTGTGTCCTGTCACAATAAGACTATACTTCCTTAAAGGTTTATACCTTTTTACAAAATTTATGTCATTAGTTAGTGGGAATTAACTCTCTTATACTACCCACCTACCTTGCTTTCTTTTTTCTTCATGCTTTCAGACATCACAATATCAGATTTTCACTCCATGTGACCATCTCCTTTACTGGATCAGAAGTGTTGAAGACAAGAGCGGTCTCTTAGCTTCATTTGGCTGGCTCTCAGCATGGTGCTTAGCACCTGGCAGGACTCAGGATTTATCCAGCTGCTATGGACCTGTGTTAAAACCCAAACTCCAAGGAGATTGTCTTAGGAATGGAGCCTTTTGGAAGTGATTGAGTCATGAGGGTAGAGCCCTCTCGAATAAGATTAGTGCTCTTATAAAAGAGGCCCTGACACTTCTGTTCCCTCCTTCTACCATGTGAGGACATGATGGGAAAGTGCCATCTATGAACCAGACAGCAGGCCCCCAGCAGGCCCCCAGTCTATACACACCTTAATCCCTACCTCCCAGCCAATGAAATAAGTGGCCGTGTTTAAGTGCCCAGATTGTGTTATTTCGTTACGGCAGCCTGAACAGACTTGGTCACCAGCTCTGTTTGGGTCTATGTTTCACCTCTGTGCTCTCCTGTACTAGTGATCAAAATGTTGAAGAGTCTGACAAAGATAATATTGAGAGTTATGTGCTTATCAACACTAATTTTAATCAGTTTTTTTTAAGATTACAAATATTTTTCAAAACTCAGTACCCTTTAATAGCTGTGTCCTTGAGGATTAGAGTAATCACATAATTTATTTGAAATTCCTGTAACAAAGAGTATAAGTGAGATTTAGCCATAAAATTACTTTATATAACACATATATGGTCCTATCCAATTTTGCTAGATATAGATACATATTTTTTCAAGATCTATCATGTAATCATTGACATATTATTTTCATTTCTGAATCATTTAAAATCAGATTCTATATATCAGCTTTGTCTCCCTTAGTTATTAAACATTCCAGCATGTAGTTAATTAATCCAAACTAACACCAATAATTAGGTATTTCAACATTAAAAAGGCCCTTATAAATCACCTCACCCACCCATATTCATTTTAGAGGAGGAGGAAACAGATATAAAGGAGTTTTAGTACTTTTATGGTTACTACAAGTTTGGCCCGTGATTACTTTGTGGTCAAAGACCTAGATTTTATGAGGATTGACACTTACATAATTTGGAACCACACATTAAGAAAAGAAATATAAAACCAGGAAAGAAATTTAGTACTGGCTTTGAATGAGAAAAGAAATATAGGTTATGGCAATTACCGTAAATATGAGTATTATAAAATCTAGAAAATAACATTATTATTATTAAACTATCCCATAGACATCTTCAATACTTTTTTCTTTATATTAGCTACGTATTCCTTGATCTTCTATTCATAACAACAATTGTGTAATGCCATTTTCTAGAAGTAATAATTAAATTCTCCTGCAGTGTGGTTGATGGAAACTTGGTTTTTATTGTTGGCGGTTTAGGAAAGTTGCTTTCAGCTTCACATTCATTATTGGTATTGCCACATCTGTAGCTCACTCCCTTGTTCAGGCCATGGAAACCCTTGGGAAGCTTCATTCCTTGATGTCACTGAATAAAGAAACCTGCCGCGCACACACACGCACACTCCATCAACAATAAACCGACTGCGAGCCTGCGTCATTGTGGTATTCAAGCAGGGAGCAGAGCAGAGATTCTCTCAGATCCTTCTGTTTGGAATCCAAGGCATCAACCATGTTCTGGGGCAACGGGCAACCGAGGGATGATTCTGGCTGCTCTCTGCCCTTCCCTCTGCCCCAGGATCAGAATGTAGGTGGCTGACACCATGTCTCCTGAGAAGAGCGCTGTGAAACTTGGAAGGAGCCCAAGGCAAGTGACAAGCCTGCAGCTTAAGCTTCATTAATTTTACAGTCCATCTGCCTCTGCCTATGGAAAATCCTTTGCCAGAAGCTATACATTGTTTTATCTTTTTGCAAGAATTTAAAACTTCCTAATTGACCTGCTAAGTACTCAGGTAAAATTGATGACAGCAAATACTAAATTAAAAGAGTAGTATGATTCTCTTGTGTCTACCCAAGCCACTTCTCCTTGGGGTTATAATAAGGTAGCATTAATTCAACCAAAAACTCTGCTCAGCGTTCTGCTGCAGGTCAGCAGAATCCCGATCTCTCCTCTGTGCATGGATCTCTTGAACAGTTCAGTACCCGACTCACTTAGTTCCTTCTTGACGTATATGCCACAGCATCTTTTTCCACTGCTAGACACATGGTCGGCTGCGTGGCTCCCCGTCCTCAGCTGCATTCATTCCCTGTTGCCCCTGCACAGACTGTCTGCCTTGGATTTGCAGCCACCTAGGGCTCCACCAGCTTCCGATGGCCTCCATGTGGGCAGACATACAGCTTTGACAGCATCACCTCAGCCAAGGCCATTTCCAACAACACCGTCATCCTGCACTGTGTTCCCAAGGTGTCCTGCTGAATTCAGCTAAGCACTAGAACAGGCAGTGCTGCCGTGTGCTTTCAGGGCCTGTGCAGTCTTCAGTGAGGTATTGCTCTGCATGGTAGGGGCATTGTTCTAGGATTAATATTAGTTTTAATCACAGCCTTCCATCCTCCAGGAGTCAGTACAATTGGCAAATCAGATCCCTTTGAGTCCTTGGATTTATTATTTGGCACCTGCAATTTCATAAGGAAATATTTTATTTTGTACTTTTACTTTAGAAATTGATCTAAAGTTTAATTTAATATTAACATACTCTGGAGCTTCTTGAGCAAGACTGCCTTGCAACAAAATCCTGCTGTAGAGCTCAGGTACAGCTTTTTTGAAAGCACATTCACTGCACTTGCTTGGAAGTAGTGAAAAAATAAGGAGCCTGTCTACCTGCCTTTCCTCCTCTCCCCGCTCTCCCTCCCTCCCTCCTTCCTTCCTCCCTTCCTTCCCTCCCTCCTTCTTTCCTCCCTTCCTTCCCTCCCTCCTTCCTTCCTCCGTTCCTTTCCTTCCTTCCTTCCTTCCTTCCTTCCTTCCTTCCTTCCTTCCTTCCTTCCTTCCTTCCTTCCTTCCTTCTTTCCTTCCTTCCTTCTTTCCCTCCCTCCCTCCCTCCTTCCTTTTTTTTTAAAAAAGATTGATTTATTTATTTGAAAGGCAGACTTACAGAGAGAGAGAGAAGGGGGAGAGAGGCAGAGAGAGACAGAGAGGTCTTCCATTCCGTTGGTTCACACCCCAATTGGCCGCAACAGCCGGAGCTGTGCCGACCAGAAGCCAGGATCCAGGAGCTTCTTCCAGGTCTCCCACATGCATGTAGGTGCCCAAGGACCTGGTCCATCTTCTACTGCTTTCCCAGGCCATAGCAGAGAGCTGGATCAGAAGTGGAGCAGCTGGGACTAGAACCGGCACACATATGGGATGCCAACACTGCAGGTGGCGGCTTTACCCACTACACCACAGTGCTAGTCTTTCCCTCCTTACATTGTTCCTCCCTCCCTTCCTTCCTTCCACCTCACACATGAAGTAGGCACATTATTCAAGCCACACCCCATGTGGGTTGCACAGTCTCTGGCCTCACGGATCACGCAGTCTGAGTACACAAAATTCACAACAGTAAGCAAACTGTGTCACGGTTTGCTGCGTGAATGGCCTCTCAGTAGTTCTGAGAGAGGGAACGGGCGTGAGAACTGTGTTGTCCCGTGACACACGAGGCCAAAGCAGAGCTGAACCTCGAGGAGACATGAGACTGCACAGTGGCTGTGGTCTTCTGATTCCACTGCCTGAAGAATGGGATGGGATATAAAGGAGGAGCCTTACTTTCCTTTCTTTGAAATATGTGAAATGAGAATCTTCTTTGTTTCTTAGTTTTTGTGGTTCTATTAAGTGTCATAAGCCTCTAAGGCATCTACCTAGTTTTGAAGGGTTAATTTATTTGCCATTAATTTACCAAATTCTTTTAGAGCACTTATAACTTGTCAGGCACTACATTAGGGGTTTTACAAATGTCAACTCATTTTATTTACATATATCTTAGATGCATCATGGTTTAAAAGGATGCAATAAAAATTTGGAGGAGGTCCAAGAGGATATATTTTGTTTTGCCTTTATGGAGCCACTCAAGTTTGAAATATCTTCTTGGAGATGATGGCACTGGTGAAAATGTAGAGTCAGGGAAATCTAAATAGCAGACATTCAAGCATATTAACTTTCTCCAACACAGGGTTTCTTGCCTCACTCTCAGAACAAAGGCTGTTGCTTCCTGTGGAAATAGACAAGTAGGGCAGCATGCCTCCCTCTTCCCCACCTCCAATAAGCCTGGGCGTGTGTTAATGCTCAGGGAAGCCTAGCTGAGGTTGACCCCTGAGGTCCCAACAGTAAAGCTTAGGACAAGATCTCTACTTGTTAGAGGGCCTGGGCTTTATCAATACTTGCTGGGCTGGGCTGGTAACAAGGACTTCTATGCAAACTATAATCTAATAGTTATCCTCATTACAATAATATGTGCCTGTCATAATTCAGCAAATTGTAGATTAAGAGGGCCCGGTGTGGTGGCGCAGCAGGTTAATACCCACGTCCCATGTCAGAGTGTCTGTTCATGTCCTGGGTCCTTGCTTCCAATCTGGCTTCATGCTAATGTGCCTGTAGGATAGCAAATGATGACTCAAGAACTTGGTTTCCAGATGAAAATCCTGGATCTTGGTTCAGGCTCAACTCTGGCTATTGCAGGCATTTGGGGAGTGATCAAGCAGATGGAAGAGATCTCTCTCTCCCTCTCTCCTTCTATCTCTGTCACTCTGGCCTTTCAGATAAGTAAATAAATAATAATTTTTTAAATATTGTAGATGAAGAGAAAATTCACTCTTTTATTTGGACTCCCTCTTATTCCTCTGATTCTTCCCTCATTTGCTTTCAGACATTGTAACACCTTCATCCAAAATTGAAAATGTTAAACCATCTGAAAGATGTCACGGTAGACAGGTCTAAGATCTTAAAGGCCAGAGGATTAAAAAAAGCATATACAAAGCCAGCCTTTCACCTAGTCCATTTCTAGTCAAGATGACGCAAGAACTGGATGTCTTCTGCTGCCCGAACAACTTTAGACAAGATGCATTACACGACAACTCTGAGGCCCTTGGGCATCAGACAATGAGAGTGATCCCCAAGAGATGAGAAACAGAAGAAGATAGACTTACAGTTGTCTCATTTTTGGGGCATGGGAGCAAGACATAGCCCAGCTGTCTCTCTGCATTAGAAAATAGAACTTGGAATTTAGGGAGCTAAGTCAGCTGGAGCTCACAATACAGAGAATAAGAGAAGAAAGAAGTGTACAGAGAGAACCCTGGATTTCATCAGGGCATGTGTTTCAGGGAGCTACCACAGGCATGGGGAAATAGCAAGACAGAGCAGTGGCCAAGGCTCCGTAAGATGAGAAACAGTTTCTGTTTCCAATAGCCAGAGAAGAAAACCAGTAACTCAAGGGGCATTGGTCAGTGTACTAATAAGGGTCTTCCATTACAGAGGGAAAATGTATTCAAAATACTGGTTACGATCACTTAAGAAAGCTTAAAAGCAAGATCTGAAAGGATCAAAATTCCAAATATTCCAAAAAAACTAACCATGTCCTAGAGAAATCCCAAGAATATTTAAAGGTGCACTAAACTTTATAGTACACAAAAAGTAATGTTCAGGCCGGCGCTGCGGCTCACTAGGCTAATCCTCTGCCTTGCGGCGCTGGCACACGGGGTTCTAGTCCCGGTCGGGGCGCCGGATTCTGTCCCGGTTGCTCCTCTTCCAGGCCAGCTCTCTGCTGTGGCCCGGGAGTGCAGTGGAGGATGGCCCAAGTGCTTGGGCCCTGCACCCCATGGGAGACCAGGAGAAGTACCTGGCTCCTGCCATCGGATCAGTACGGTGCGCCGGCCACAGCGCACCAGCCACAGAGGCCATTGGAGGAAGAACCAACGGCAAAGGAAGACCTTTCTCTCTGTCTCTCTCTCTCACTGTCCACTCTGCCTGTCAAAAAAAAAAAAAAAGTAATGTTCAAAATGACATATAAGCTATAAAAATCATCAGAGATATAAAGAAGCAGATAAATGAAATCAAAAATAAGGAGAAAAAAAAGATCCTTTAAGAATGACTCAGAAATCAGATGGTAGAAGTAAGCATTAACACAGTTCTTATGACAGTATTTTAACTATTCAAGGAGTTATAGGAAACAACTCATATGTTAGTAGCAACATATTAGAAAAAGACATGCATATATTCTAGAGATGAAAACTGTAATGTCCAAAATGAAAACTACACTGGTTAGGAGTAAACACAGATTAGATAACTGCAGAAGGAAAGATCAGTGAAGCTGAAGACAGCAATAGAAACTATAAAAAATGAAACACATTTTTAAAAAGTTAAGGGGAAAAATGAATACTGTTATGAACTGTGAGATGACTAGAACTGGCCTAATACTTATATAATTCAAGTCATTGAACAAGAAAATAATGCTGTAATTGAAGAGATAATGACTGAAAAATGTCCAAAGTTGCTTTAAAAAAACTATAAACTGACAGACTTCAAAAGCATAAGAGACATGAAAAACTACACTGAAGTCCACTATAATGCAGTTGCTGAAGATGAGACAATCAAAAGACCATTTATACCAAAAAAATGACCCACTATGAACAGAGGAAAGAAGATATTTCTGATATCATATTTCTTATTGGGAAAATACATAATTTGAAAGACTGGAGGAATATATTTAAAGAATGCAAAAATATGACCTATACTTTCATTTTCAGTTATTAATTAATTAATCTGAAAATCAGATAGAAACATGCACACAAAAATCTCTCATATCCTAGCCCGTTCTCCAAACACCTGCAACAGCCAGGGCTGGGCCAGACCAAAGCCAGGAGCTAGGAACTCATCCCAGGTCTTGCACAAAGTGGCAGGAACCATTATTGCCTCCCAAGATGTGCATGAACAGGAAGCTGGAATTGGGGCAGAGCTGGAGCTCAAACCCAGTTCTGCGAAGTGGGGCACAGGTGTCCCAAGCAGCATCTCACCTGCTTTGCTAAATGCCTGCCATGAACCTGTAGTTTTGTAACTTGAAAAAAAATTTTCAAAATTGAAGGTCAAATACTAATTTTTTTTTTACAGATATACTTAAGTCAAATTTTTTTTAACAGTATACATTCACTAAAGAAGTGTTTAAGGAAATCATGTAAGCAGAAGGAAAATGAAATTAGAGGAAAACCCCAATCTGCCTAGAGGAATAAAGAGACAAGAAAAAAAAAACTGGAAAGAGTAAATGTAGGCCGGCGCCGTGGCTCACTAGGCTAATCCTCCGCCTTGCGGCGCCGGCACACCGGGTTCTAGTCCCGGTCGGGGCGCCGGATTCTGTCCCGGTTGCCCCTCTTCCAGGCCAGCCCTCTGCTGTGGCCAGGGAGTGCAGTGGAGGATGGCCCAGGTGCTTGGGTCCTGCACCCCATGGGAGACCAGGAAAAGCACCTGGCTCCTGGCTCCTGCCATCGGATCAGCGCGGTGCGCCGGCCGCAGCGCGCCGGCCGCGGCGGCCATTGGAGGGTGAACCAACGGCAAAAGGAAGACCTTTCTCTCTGTCTCTCTCTCTCACTGTCCACTCTGCCTGTCAAAAAAAAAAAAAAAGAGTAAATGTATATTATTTTATAATTCCAATTATTTAAATCTTTAATATTTACATTAAAAACTAACAATCATAGTTTGTAATATATGTAGAAGTAAAGTCTATGACTATACTAGCATAAATCCCTAAGAGAGAGAAAAGAAATTATATTGTTTTAAGATGCTAATAGGCTATACATGTCACTTGGAAGAAGACAGTAATAAGTTTAAAGTATTCACTCTCAACCCTAAAGCAGCTACTAAAGTAACAATAATTATAGCTGATAAGCCAAAAACAGGAATAAGACAATCATAAAAATTGTCAAGTAATCTGAAGAAAGGAAGTGAGCACAGAGAAAAAGAACAAAGAACAAGTGTAACAAAATGAAGAAAAATAGCAATATGTGTATTTAAACCCAACAATATCTTTAATCAAATTGTCAATGAATTGAAACATTTGTTAAAAGTCAGCGATGTCGGCCGGTGCGGTGGCTCACTAGGCTAATCCTTCACCTGCGGTGCTGGCACACCGGGTTCTAGTCCGGTCGGGGCGCCAGATTCTGTCTGGGTTGCCCCTCTTCCAGTCTGCTGTGGCTCGGGGTGCAGTGGAGGATGGCCCAAGTGCTTGGGCCCTGCACCCGCGTGGGAGACCAGAAGCACCTGGCTCCTGGCTTTGCATCGGCGCAGCACAATGGGCCTTTCTCTTTGTCTCTCTCTCACTAACTCTGCCTGTCCAAAAAAAAAAAAAAAAAAAAAAAAGTCAGCAATGCCATATTTTATTTGAAAGCAAGACCTCAATCTATACTGCCTATGAGAAACTTACTTCAAATAAATACCTTTTTGAGGTTGAACTTAAATGTTGGAAACAGATGTAACATGCAAACACTAATCAAAGGAAAGCTACAATGTCTATTGGATGTCAAACAATGTAGATTTCAGAACAAAATATTATTAGGAATAAAGTGGGTCAAATAATAAATATAAAAGGATCAGTTTATCAAGAAGACATAAGAATCCTAAATAGTAAGCAAAAACTGATAGAACAGCATGAGGATACAAATACACAGTGATAGAGATTTCAATACCTATTATTCAGTAAATCAGTTAGGATTTAGGTAAACTGAATAACACTTAGAACCAACTTAATTGACATCTGTAGACTATTCCACTGAACAACAAGAGAACACACATTCCTTTTGTGCACCTGGAACATTTACCAGGATATGCCAAATTCTGGGCCAACTCAGCCTGTTTTAAAAAAGTATGTAAAAACAATAGCATTATGAGCTCAAACAGTGATGAACTGCAGATAAAGCATAAATAGTGAGAGGAAAAAGGGGGAAATCCCATTTGTAACAAACATTTACTATTGCAAAAATTTGCCTTATGTGTATATTCAAACAATTTCATCTTCTTTAAATGGGGGCATAAACAATTTCATAGTTTACAGAACAAAATTTAAGCAGTGCTAATTAGCTATTACTTTCAGGAAATTCAAATTTTACATGGTCTTTCTTTGTAAAAGATAGTAGCACTTTCCCTAGAAGTCATTTTTTCAATGCCATGTGCTTTGAAAAAATAAACTAAATTACTGTGACACTTTAACTGGCACTGTTTATGCCCTTCTGTGTTTTGTTTTGATTATTTGGTTGTACAACTTTGCTAAGTTACCTCCCTAAGGAAGATTTTAGGGGAAAAAGTATTCTGGAAACAATGTACCATATCACTTTGACTCAAAGTTTTCTATCACAAATTTTGTGTAAATCAAAAATTATTTTTGCTTAATATTTTTATGGAAACAAACTTTTAGGCAAACGTGAGTATTACTTTGGTGAGAATGTTAAGAACTTTTAAATATTTTACCTTCTGTAACTTTTAAATATTTTTAAGCATTTTATCTCCTGAGGTAGGTATTATTTTGCAGTTGTGATCACACACCTTAAAAACCTGTGAGAAGTCAGACAACTACAAGGTGGCAGTAAAGGGTCTTCTAAATCTATATCCACTAACATTTTCTTCCAATAAATTCATACTGAAAATACCCAAACAAAAATCAGCTAAATTCATACCCAAAGATAACTATTCTTAACTATTTCTTGGTGGCTGACAAAACACAGCCTTAATTGAAAATAAGGTAACTGAAGTATTGAACATTGACTATGTTTAGAACATCAAAGGAAGGCATACCTATTTTATGAAGAGAGTATAGGTAAACTGAATTTGCATACTCTGATGAGAAAATATGTTTTCTAAAAGTACATATTTGAACCTATCAAATTCACAATTTCAAAATAGCACATCCTGTGGAGATAAAATACATTCAAATTGTATGTAGCTAAGCTTTGATTGGGAAAATGAGTCACCTTTTAAGATTACACAAAAATGTACTCTTGATATTCTGTAAATATTCTTCCATAAATTCTCAATCCTGTTTCTCTCCTCCCTTTCTTTCTTCTTCATCTACATAAACACAAATATACTACTGGTAAAATTAAATCATACTGTATGCACTGTTTTTCATTCATTACTACGTATTGGCACCTCTTTTTCTGCCAATAATTAGTTCCTAAGTTTTTACTTGTGATTTGAATTCTACTTTTAAATACAATTTATGTAATGACTCTGTACTGGTGAGGTATTTAATAGTTTTTCTCTGTTTTAAAATGTGTGATGATAATTATTCTTGTACTTACATCCCTGTGAACTTTCTAATTATCTTATTAGTATGAATTCCTGGATGCATAATTGCTGGATCAAAGGATATTAGCATTATAAATTTTGAGAGCTATTATCAAATTTCTCTCTAGAAGAATTATACTTAACTTGGAGTCCCTCCAACAAAATATGAGAATGAATATTGCCTTTATACTCTCATCAACAATTGATGTGACCAACGTTTTTGGATAAATGGTTAAAAGAAAAGGCCATCACTTGCTTTTATATGAATTGAACAGTAGGAGTTTATCTTTTTTGTGTGTCTTGTTGCTCTTTTAATTTATTTTATTGTATTATAAATTTATTATCAATTGGTCAAGTTATTTAGATCTTTCATTAGTTTTACTATAATTATGTCGACTCTATAGATTAGCAAAGTAAAAAGAGCAAACTTGAATCTTCCCACAGAAGAACAAGATAAAACCTAGCAGAACAAGAAATTTTCATTTCTTTGTTCTTTCCATCTGTCTTTCAGTAGAGCATTATTGTTTCCTTCATTTTGCAAGGTGGCAGAAATGCACCAGACCTCGTTTCTCTTCTTTCTGAGCGGTTTTCCATCTTCCTGGCAGATATTGGCTATGAAACCACCTCCAGCCCATGTTCTCACACCTATCTGCCCACCTCAATTTCTTACCTCCTTCTGAGGATGGACGGGACCATTAGGACCAAAGGAGGTTAGCACCACTAGGCGAAAGGTCACAATGAGGGCCATTTGCCAAGAAACAACATCAGCATGGGGCTTTCTGTGATTTTGAAAAATAGCTTTTATTGTTTTAGGCACTGAGGCTTTTTGGTGGTTTTGTTTTGTGTATCACAGCACATGGTGCTTTCCTAAAACAGAAATTCAGACATAATTAAAACTTAAAGCAGCTGGGAAATAGGCTATGGAAAATATATATAAGACTGTAAAATGTGGTACTCTATGAAATAATTTTTTAATGTCAACTGAGATAACTTGAAAGCAGACTTAGTGCCTCCTGACATTGTCTCTGAGAGTCTACTGAGGCAGTCTCCAGCCAGATGTTAGGAGAGCCTCAGGATAACACCATGAGTATATGTTTGCTTCTCTTGGTGCCTGCAGCAACACATTACATGAAAGAGGTGAGACCAAGTAAGAATTGGCTGGTTTCGAATCACAGAAAAATGAGAAAGGAGGAATTTCAATGGTCAAAATCTTTACAAGTTTGGAAAATCCAATTGCTCTGCACTTCAAATAGTAACTGTGGGGAGCAATCCGGACTAGACTAAGTTACTCGAATTAGGACTTATTCTATGCATCTGCTCTCCCACAATATGGCGCTGGGAGAGAAGTAAACAGCTTCTGCACAGCTGCCTCCAGTTCAACTAATAAACTGTAGGACTTGCTCCTGATTGGAGGAGAGCAGCGTACTCGGCGTGTGGGCAGCCGAGTTGGGATTGGCGGAGGAGGACTATAAAGGAGGAGAGAGACGGCATGCATCAGGAACATCTATGGGGAACATCTAGCTGAGGGAACCCGTGCAGCCCCCGAGAAAGCCGGCCGGCGGTGTGCCGCTCCCCTGCGGAAGTGGGGAATGCGGCCAGGGGGAACTGCCCTTCCACGGAGGTGGAAGGGATAGTAGCCAACCCGGGAAGAACCAGCAGCAAACCCGGGGAGGGCCGAGCAGACGAAAGAACAGCGCAGGGTCCTGTGTCGTTCCTCCACGAAGAGGGAGAGCGACATAATGGTGCCGTGACTCGGATATGAAGCCTAGGCAGGGTTTAGTGTCGTTCCTCCACGAAGAGGGGGAGCGACATAATGGTGCCGTGACTCGGATTAGGAAACCTAGCTCGGATAGGAAACCTGACTCGGATAGGAAACTTAGGACGGATATGAAACTTAGGAGGGAAGAAACGGGAAGAACTAGGGAAAATATCGGAGAGAGAAACTAGCAAACAGCCTAGGGAAAAGCCGGACGAAAAAGGAGCTGGAAGAAGCTATTGAAAGCCTAGGCATAGACTCGGATACGGACTACGGGGGGGAAGCTGGGAGGAATCTCTAAGGTTGAAAGCGAAAGTGAAAGCTAGAACAAACAGACTCGGATACGGACTGTGGGGAGAAGCCAGGAGAAATGAGGGAGGAATATTGTTGGAAGAAAACTTAGGGAAACATACCGGGTAGAGAAAAATGTTAGGGAAATTGAAGCCGTGGGGGGCAGGCCAAGGCGGACACGAAAGCCACTTTGGGATTCTCAAGTTAGCCCGGGAATAGGGGGCGAAAAGTTGAAACCAGAAGCTGAAACGTGAGCCTGGTTGGGATCCGTCTGATTAGCCCGGGGAGCAAAGGACGGGAAGCCAAACCGTGGGGCGGAGACGTACGCTGGGTTGAATTCGCCAGGCTAGCCCGGGGAACTTAGATTGAATGCTAGTGGTGGACACGTAAGCTACGCTGTGTTACTCGCGGAAGCCGCCACGTGCAGAGAGAGCACGGGGCGTGAATAGATAGGGAACGCTGGCGCGAGGCCGTGGTGCGGGCGCGAAGTGCGTGGAGACCGCGGAGCGTGCGCGCAGAGCTGGGAACCCGCCGGCGGGGCGAGGTGCCGGGAAGCTGCGGGGATAAGAGAAACAGAAGTTTAGAAGTAAGATGAGAAAAATAGGAATGCTGGAAGATAGAAGTAAAATGGGAGAAATAGGAATGCCCGGAGATAGAGAAATAGAGAAATAGAAAGGCCTCCCCTCAACATGGCAATTAGAAGGCTTGGATTCGGTCTGCCTGATTAAGTGAGGCGATGAGCACCTGGGCGGCTAGCAGCTTATGCGCCGCAGGTCACCGAAGACAGGCACGAATTAACATCAGTAAGGCTTCCCCACAATACAACCATTAGGAGGCTTGGATTCGGTCTGCCTAATTAAGGCGGTAAGCGCCAGCAAGCAGCTCGACCAGAGTATGAGCTGCAGGTCACCGAAGATAGGCACAAACCAACACTAATAAGTCTCCCCCACAATACGGCAATGAGAAGGCTTGGATTCGGTTTGCCTGATAGGTTTTGTAAACACCTGCAGGCAGTTCTAGCAGAGCAGAGTATGCGCTGCAGGGCACCGAACACAGGCACGCATCAGCGCCTAAAAACCTCCTCACAACATAGCGAAGAGAGGACCCGGATTCGGTTTGCCTGATTGATAGGACTTGTAAGAGCCTGTGGCAACTCTAGCAAGTAGAACAGAGTGTGTGCCGCGGGACACCGAAGACAGGCGCGTATCAACGCTAAAAAATAAAAAGAAAGGGGGATCTGTGGGGAGCAATCCGGACTAGACTAAGTTACTCGAATTAGGACTTATTCTATGCATCTGCTCTCCCACAATATGGCGCTGGGAGAGAAGTAAACAGCTTCTGCACAGCTGCCTCCAGTTCAACTAATAAACTGTAGGACTTGCTCCTGATTGGAGGAGAGCAGCGTACTCGGCGTGTGGGCAGCCGAGTTGGGATTGGCGGAGGAGGACTATAAAGGAGGAGAGAGACGGCATGCATCAGGAACATCTATGGGGAACATCTAGCTGAGGGAACCCGTGCAGCCCCCGAGAAAGCCGGCCGGCGGTGTGCCGCTCCCCTGCGGAAGTGGGGAATGCGGCCAGGGGGAACTGCCCTTCCACGGAGGTGGAAGGGATAGTAGCCAACCCGGGAAGAACCAGCAGCAAACCCGGGGAGGGCCGAGCAGACGAAAGAACAGCGCAGGGTCCTGTGTCGTTCCTCCACGAAGAGGGGGAGCGACAGTAACAAATATACTTAAGAGAGAGTTCTCAGCTACAAAGGCCCAGTAGAACTTCTCAGTTGAAAAAAACCCAGTCAGCCATTCAGCCTAACTCAAATTATATATATGACTTTCCCTACTAATGTCTCAATTGCTTTAGGATATCTATGATTGTGTTGATGGAGAGAGAAGTGGGGCGGAGAGGGAGAGAGAGAAAGGCATACAGACATGGGGGCAAGCAAACAATGAAATAATCTCAGAAGTAGCACTAGAAAGATCTTTACTTGTTATTAGCACATCAGACTGCCTAGAAACAAATAAATAAGTATACAATATTGGGGGAGATTATACTGCTAAAGAAACCATGAGCTAAGACTAGACATGTCTTTATTAATTCCTACACAAAACGTTGGATCATTCTCTTAAAAAAGATTCATTTTATTTATTTGAAAGGCTGAGTTACAGAGAAAGAGAGGGAGAGAGAGAGAGAGAAAGATCTTCCATCCCCTCATTCACACGGGTGCAAAAGCTGATGCTGGGCCAGGCCAAAATCAGGAACTAGGAGCTTCATCTGGGTCTCCCATATGCGTGCAGGGAGCCAGGAACCTAGGACATCCTCTGCTGCTTTCCCAGGTGCATTAGCAGGGAGCTGGATCAGAAGTTGAGGAAACAGAACTTGAATCAGTACCTATATGGGATGCCAGCATCACAGGCAGCAGCTTAACCCGTTACACCACAATGCTGGCCCGAAAACCTTGGATCTTTCAATGCATAGAGCAAGAAGCAAAGTATCAAAGCGTCACATCTTCCATGGTTCTGTGCACCAAATTTTGATGGTGCACACCCAATATCCCATGTAGGATAGTAAGTAAAATATTCCTTGAGGGCAGATCCAGGACTTGGAGGGACAGTGTGCAAAGGAGGCTCCCTCCAGAGCTGGATTCGATCCTTATCGAGGAATTGCTTTCACCACCATCAAGGGTTGTCCCAGTGCCTTCCTGGCAGAGACAGCAGGTTCTCCAGTTTTCCCTTTCCTGATTAGAAATGTTAGCTTGTTAGCTTGTCCTGTTCCACCACTGTACGTCGGTGTTCAGAGGGGCAGTCAATTGCCCTTTGAGTTCAGTTCGTACATCACCAGAGCTCATCGGAACTGATGAGGTGGATCACACATAACTCAGAGATCCTCAGCTTTGAGCTTTCTACCATGCCTGGTGGGATGTGGAGTTCCCTGGGGATACTGGCTGTATTCTGTGGGTTAGGAAGGAAAGTAGAATGGACACTTGCTGATGAAGCTAGTGGGTTATAGTGAAAATGACGTGAGCCTTTTTTCCCGTTCCTAGACATATAATAGACTACATTTCCCAGTCTCCCCTGCAGTATGGTATTTCTGTTTCACTGAGTTTTAGCCAATGGAATAAGTCTGGAATTTGTGTGCTGTTCCAAGCGGGTCCATAAAAACCTCATGTGGAGATTATCCATTTTCTCCCTTTCTCCTCAACTGTCTTAATAGTTTCCTGCTCTGACCTGTAGAAGTCTGGAGCCGCAGTTTGGAAGTAGCCAATTCCTAGAGTGACCAAGGAGAAGGCAGGGTATCTGCTTTGGATTTTGATAAGAAGAAAAATAATTTTAATGGGTTTGATAATAAATACATTTAATAAAAGCTGAAATAATAAAATTTGATTTGATAAAATTTGATTAAAGTAGCAAGTGTTTTTCACACTAATGCAATTTTTATTTTGTTATTAAATTTCTCCCTCTCACTTCCTAATGTTTTGGAAGTTGTCATTGTGAGTTGTTCAAGAATATACTATATATAGGGGCCGGCGCCGTGGCACAGTAGGTTAATCCTCTGCCTGCAGTGCCAGCATCCCTTATGGGTGCCGGTTCTAGTCCTGGCTGCTTTTCTTCCAAACCAGTTCTCTGCTGTGGCTTTGGAAAGCATAGAAGATGGCCCAGGTACTTGGGCCCCTGCCCACATGGGAGACCTGGAAGAAGGTCCTGGCTCCTGGTTTTGGATTGGCAAAGCTCCAGCCGTTCCAGCCATTTGGGGAGTGAACCAATGGACGGAAGACCTTTCTCTCTGTCTCTCCCTCTCACTGTCTGTAACTCTACTTCTCAAATAAATAAATAAATAAAATCTTAAAAAAAAGAAGACATACCTGTCAAAAAACAGAAATATCCTGAAAAAAATATACTATATACAGAATCAGATTTTTTTTCAGTTGTATTTTTTCATTTAGGTTTAACTTAAACTTTATTTTTAAAAAATCAAATGCAAAGTTCTCTGAAGTCTACTAAAGGACAGAATAAGCTATATATTGATCACAAATCCTTTTTTAAAAAAATTTAGTTATTTATTTTTTGAAAGGCACAGTCCCAGAGAGAAAGAGGCGGGTGGCGGCAGGTCTTCCATCCACTGGTGTAGGGACCCAAGCACTTGGGCTGTCTTCCACAGCTTTAGCAGGCCATAGCAGAGAGCTTCATTGGAAGTGGAGCAGCCAGAACTCGAACCAGCACCCATATGTGATGCTGGCCCTGTAGGTGGAAGCTTTACCCACTACAACACAGTGCAGGCCCCAATCACAATTTCTAAAAAACACAAGAGTAGCAGTTTCTCAAGTAGAAATACTAAAATTTCTGCCATAATAGTTCATAGTAGGGAAAAAATAAATATGTGATCAGCCGTAAGCTTTTGCATGATAGCCAGGAAAAAATGATTAATAATAGGTTATTCCTTTAGAGGTAGCTCATCTGTGTTTTATTTCTTACCCTGTGAATCTGAGGAGACCTTCCAATTTTTATTAGGGCTGTGATGTACTTTGTACTTATAGTTTTATTACCAGTTGGAGAAGCTACAAAATATTGGCAGTCCTTAATAATGAGTACTTCATGTTTCCTTGTGTCAGCAAAATTCTTAGATTAATACCCTATGTTTGATTGATGGAATTGTGCTGAATTAATTTTTAGGATTCTAGCTTCACTAAACACATGTAAAGAAACAAGCAGAACATCTAACATATATATGTAGTCTACTACAGATAGTCTCATTTCCTCTCTCTCTCTCTCTTCCCTGAACCCCTGACCTCTGATAAACAGGCCTTTGAATATGGTATTACTAACCCGTGATTATAGATAATCAACATGGTGGCATTGCTCTTATTATGTTTTTAAAATGATTTTTTAAACATAAAATATATTTTGAAAGAAAATACAAACTTTTTAGGTTTGTAGGTTCCAAATTGAGAAGCAGTAATGTGCTTGTCCTTTAATTTTATCAAAAATTCTTAGAGGTAGTTCAGTGTCAGTGTTGTGCTAGTGACTTGGATATTTTTAGAGCAGTTTTAGTGTACAGCAAAATTCCAGAGACTTTCCATAGATTCCCTGTCACACACATGTACACAGCACCCCATTACTGACAGCCCTACCCCATCCCCAAGGAGTGCATTTGCCACGACTGGGGAATCCACATTGACACATCTTTCTCTGAAAGTGCACAGTTCACTTCAGGGTTCACTCTTGTACACTGTGAATTTTGACAAACATATGTGCTCCACCTATTCCTTGCCATTGTCAACCCCTTGCAACCAGAAACATGTTTTTCTGTCTCCATAGTTTTGTCTTTTCTGGAATGTCATCATATAGTTGGAAGCATACAGTATGTTGCTGTATCAGTTGCACAGTAACATGCATTTATGTTTCTTCCATGCCTGTTCATGGTTTGGTAGCTCATTGATTTCTTGTGCTGAATAATACCCCATTATCTAGATTTAGTAAGGTTTATGTATCCATTCACCCGCTGAAGGACATCTTGGTTGCTTCCCAGTTTTGGCAATTGTGACTGTAGCTAGTCAGAACATCTAAGTTCAAGTTTTGGCATGGACTTAAGCTTTCAATTCAATAGGTTAAATTCCAAGGAGTGTGATTTGTTGATTGTAGGGTAGGAGTATGTTTAGTCCTATAAAAAGCTGCCAAACTGTCTCCCAGAATGGTAGCATGATTTTTCATTCCCACCAGCAACGAGTGAGGGTTCCTATTGCCCATAGATGTTGTTACTACTTTGGGTTTTGGTCATTCTGATTGTAGTGATATGTTACTGTTATTTTAGTTTACATTTCTGTGATGGCATATAATATGGATCATTTTTCATATGCTAATCTGTGATTTATCTGTATGACTTTGGTGAGATGTCTGTTCAGATCTTTGATCATTTTTAATAAGGGTGTTTATTTTCTTATTTTTCATTTTAATTGTTTTTATATATTTACATAACAGTCCTTTCTCTGATATGTCTTTTGGAAATGTTTTCCCAAAGTCTATAACTTCTGTTCTCATTCTCTTTTCTGAATGAGTCTTGAACCCAGGCTTCAGCTATGAGAGTGAGGAATTGTAACCATTAGAGCACCAGGGACTGCCTATCCTGGATTTTTGAAACCTTGAGATGAGAAGTTTTAAATGATTAATTGAAGTAAACATTTGGTCTTTATTTTGCTGTAAAATGTAAGATATGGCAATTATTTCCAAGGAATTTATTTAAAAGTATGCAGAAGATGTTCATTCTATTTTTGATAATTGGATAAAGAGACAACTGCTTGGGACAGTTTTCAAAATAATAGAATCTTGACTGAGTTCTATTAAGATTTCCTTCAAAGAGTTATTAGTTCCTATAACACTAGTTTACAAAGTTTTATTGAAATGTGTGTGTGTGTGTGTGTATATATATATATATATATATCTTTAGTGCCTATAGCAAAATTGTGTTGGTGCATCAAATATTTGAACATGTCCACTCTTTATAAAGACTAACAACTCTTCATTTGAAGGGGAAAAAAATCAGAGATTACTATATGTTTTAGTAAGGAGCATGGCTTTTTTTACACAAATAAAAAGGAAGATCTACTATGTCAAATGATTCTTGGTTTTTTAACAAAATGAGGTTTCTTATAGCATTTTATATTTAGTTATTTGGAAATTAAATAGATTCATTTCAAATCATATGAATATAATGAGTTAATTTGCATAGCCTACTTTAATTATATTTCAATATATTATCAGATATTAATTTAGACTGTTCTTGTAAGTCTCTTGGGTTTTCTCAGTAGAACATAATTTCCTGTGGATTTACATTAATTATTTCCCCCAATGATCCGCAGTGTGATAACTGCAAAAATGACTGGCCAGAGAAAGTGTAAATTTATTTAGACCATTTTAAAAGTATCAAAGTATTATACTTATTATTATAAGTATTTGATACTTGTAAAAGAATCAAAATATTGGTAGTATTATTAATTGTAATTTAACATGACTTGGAACATTGTTTCCAAACCTATATATATCTACTGTCATATTATATAAAAATCTAACCATTAAACTAACCTTTAACATTAATGGTTTACTGTTTCTCAGAAATTTGATTAGAACTGGATCTCAAATAGCAAGAAGTTTCTCTGCTGGGTTTATGTAGAGATACTGCTTTCATATTTTTCTCTAGATGGTGAACTATATCTATATGATGTGAACTATATCTATGATTAGTGTTTTTAGATCTAACATACATTTCCTTTGAATAATGTTAACATAAATGAAATATGATGGGATTGGCAATGCTGTGTTAACAGCAGAATAGCTTATAAATATGTGTCTGTAAAGTCAATGTAAAGTCAAATAATTCAGACAGGATGCTGCTAGCCCTTTTAAGCCCTTGTGTAGTTTACCCCTCTCTAGTCTGATTTTACATTTCCTAATGGAGTGTGCTATTGTTTTGTAGCAAATGAAATAATTTTCTCCATATATATAAAATCTTTGGCCAGCACCACGGCTCACTAGGCTAATCCTCCACCTGCAGCTCCGGCACCCCGGGTTCTAGTCCCGGTCGGGGCGCCGGATTCTGTCCTGGTTGCTCCTCTTCCAATCCAGCTCTCTGCTGTGGCCCTGGAGTGCAGTGGAGGATGGCCCAAGTACTTGGGCCCTGCACCCGCATGGAGAGCAGGAGAAGCACCTGGCTCCTGGCTTCGGATCGGTGCGGTGCGCTAGCCGCATCTCTCTGTATCTCTCTCACTAACTCTGCCTGTCAAAAAAAAAAAAAAAAAAAAAAACCAACTTTACCATTCCATACATAGTTAATTTTTTTAATCTTTTCTCATAAATCAGTCTTTCTGGCTTACTAATCATCTGTAATGCCCTTTTAAACTCCTACTTTATAAATCCTTCCCCCAATACCTTGTAAACCTGATTTTCTCTCTGTGCAAAATTTATTATACATTCTTAAGTAGGCTGAAGATATAAATAGCTTTTTGCAAGACTAGTACTTTAACATTAAACTGTCTCCAAGAGTAATCTTACCCAGATCTGTGTTGATCCCACTATGCATCAAAAGACAACATAAAGCCAGCCAAGATCCAAATAAGTCTTTTAAATTACTTTGCACTTCTAAAATATTGAATTACATTTGACTAGATAGCTCAAATAAAATGACAAGATTTATGACCTCAGCCTGTCTTATGTTATATTGTCCAGGGAGATTTCCCACAAGATAAACATATATTTATTTAAAGAGGTAGTAAAATAGTAGATTTTGTTATTAGTATAAATGAATATAAAGTACTAGCAAGTTTTCTCCACTCGAATGTACCATCATTGGATATAATAGGGGTGTCTCTTTCATTTGTATGTGTGATGCTTACAGTTTCACATAATTCGTGTTTCATAGTGTGTGTGGAATCTATTGAGACCAATCACTTACAGATACTGAAATTGTGCTTTTGTATGCCCTTCCTTACCAAGGACCAGCAGGCCAATTGAAAATGGTAGTTTCACTGTATACATTTGTTCTGCATTCCCTACTCTGATTCCTACTTATTTTGTGCTTTGTCTTAACTTTTTGTTTCTGGAGATTGGATCCCAGGTTCAAAATATTAGCATCACTGTTGATTCTTCCCTCTCTCCTTCCCCCACACCCATAGATATAGATACATATGCAGATACAGATAGATAGATATACATATAGATAAATACACACACACACACACACACACACGTTAGAACAATCTCTTCTTATAACATCTATTTCTTGTTCTTTGAAACAGTATCTCCAGAGATCACCTAATCCTTCTAAAGTGTAGGCTCCAGGAGAGCTGGGATCCTGTTTCCATGCTCACTCCTAAGTGCTGGGAACCTGGGCCAAAGGGCTGCTCAAGAAATGGCGTGTGATGACTTCACGAATGCTGCCTGTCTTCATCCTCCCTTTCCTCTCAGACTAGCACCCCCCTGGTGCTTTTTCACTTAAATCTAGATTACTTTTTAAAAATAGCATCCTCTCTGTTTCAATTTCAGCATGCAGTACTCTGTTCTACCAGAAAGATAGGGAGTGCAGGGTGTAATTGGCAGTTCCAGACAAGGGCAGTCCTGGAAGGCTTTAGAATGGATGAGTTCTGATGACACCTGTGGGTCAGTCCCAGCTGGTCGCAGAAGCAGGTCATTCATTGTCACAGGCAGGCCAGTATTGTATGATGTTTCACATGCTGTTAGCTACATAGATGTGGTGGTAGGGACCTATTCAAGTTCTCTTTATGTTATTTCTATTTTTCAGTGACTTGGAGGAAGAATATTAGCTGTGAATGATGATGGAGAAAGAGGGGTTGGAGGTTTGAGGAAAAAATAAAAGATGTGAAGTAGTCATCTGTGGGAGTCGTGGATTGAATGAAGTAGGAAAGTATAGTTAAATTGATTGTTCTGCTACAGCTACATTCAGGGGCATACCTGATAACAGAGTTAAGGGAGAGCTTGTTATGGGTAGTATTAAGGTTTTGCAAAGTGCAGCAAACCATGAGAGGGTTAAGAGAGTTCAGGATGAGCCAGGGAGAGATTCTAACAATTGGTCACAACTTCAAACTAAGCAAGGTAGGAAGAGCAGAAATAGGGAACAGTGGTCAGGGAAGAGGAAGTAGACCCACAGGTTTTTAGGAGACAATACCTAAGATTTTAGGGTTGTTTTCAGAAGGTTTGGCCTTAGAGTGGAGCAGATAAAGTTGAATTTATGGAGTGGCTGCAATTGTTTGTAATAAACTTTGGAGTATCTGTCCAGCTGGGAAACAGGTCAAGATTACTGAAAGAGACTAGGACGAAGAGCTGGAGAGGCCAAATTACTAGTGTAACTATCTACAGACACTGATGTTGTGTGGAATAGCCTGAAAGTAGCAGGGGAGAAAAATCAAGCACTTCATTTCTAGGGTTTTGAAAAGAAAACAGCATTACAGGAAGACAGCAACTTTAGGGGGATGACAGGCTTCCATTAGTGCAAGGAGGTGAAGAAAACATTGTGAGACCGAAGCGGAGAGGTCAAAGAGGTTTTGTCGATGACTGAATGTGAGTGGCAGGGGCACCGTGCAAGGGGGTCAGTATTCGAAGAGGAGGCAGAGGAGTTTAGATAAGAGGATATGGAGAACCATATGGGAACCAGAATGCAAAATGAGAAGCATCCTAGTGTCTCTGTCTTCTTGGTACTAAAGTGTACATTGAGATTTGTCTTGATGGTGCCGAGGCTGTAGGTATTGACTGCCCTTGAATATTCCAATAAAGGAAGGGCAATTAAGCAAAGGATAATTGATCTTTCTCTCCTTTTTGATGCATATCCTTAAGTAAATGTGTAGTTCATTCATTTTCACCTAAATTACTGTTCATATTCCAGAAATGCAATAATCATTTGCCCATTTTACATAGTGTTGTGTTGTTCCTTTTTTTCTCCTTCACAATGCTGCTGTGAACATTCTCATAAACATCTTCCAGTGTACCTTCCTATTGAGAAACACAGTAAAAATGCAAAAGAGATTCTCAAGGGCGGATGTCTAGGAATGCAATTGCTTGACTACGGGGTATGTGCATCTTTGTGTGTGAACTTTAATAGAAAACGCCAATTACTTGGTAGTGTGGTTGCATCAATTTACACTCGTAACTAACAGGTCTAAGTCTTCCTTTTCTCCTATGTCTTTTCCACTCCTCACAGTTTGGGAGTTGTTTTTCATCTGGTAGCATAAAGGTTTGTGGTTATTGGTCTGTTTGCACTCCTGTGATTATTAATAAACCTGAGCATTTTGGATTTTTATTGGCTGTTCAGTTTGCTCTTCTGTTAAATTACTGTTTATTGCTTGTTTTTCTATGGGATTGTTTTTCTTATCTTGTTGATCTGCTGGAGTAATTATGTTTTAGATACTAATCTTTTATCTTTTATGTTTGTACATATCTCTTTTGAGTTTGTGGCTTGCTTTTTACTGCTTAAAATTCTATCTCCTGATGAACAGCCATGGTAAATTATAATGTTGACAATTTTATGAATTTTTTCTCTAGGTTTGTGCTTTTAGTTACTTTCCTTAAGAAATCTTTTTCTAACCAAAAAAGAGAAACATTTTCTTATATCTTTGTTAATATCTGGATGGCTTTGTTTTTTAATATTTAAGTATTTAATCACACAGAATTGAATGTTATGTATGTCATGAGGTAGTTATGGAATTTTCCTTTTTATATAACTATATAGTTATCTCAGTACCATATACTAAATAGTATAGTTTGTTCCCATTCATTAGCAATCTCACCTTTACCATGTGATTATTTTTAAGTAATATTTATTTATTTACTTATTTATTTTGAAAGTCAGAGTTGGAGAGAGAGAGGGAGAGAAACACAGAGAGAAGTTCTCTACCCGCTGGTTCACTCCCTAGAGTGAACATACAAGCCATGAGCCAGGAGCTTTTCTGGATCTCCCACGTGAGTGGCAGAGGCCCAAGGCTTGGACCATCTTCTGTTGTTTTTCTCAAGCCGTTTTCAGGGAGCTGGATCAGAAGTGAAGCAGCCAGGACACAAACTGGCAGCCATGAGGACCACAATGCTGGCTGCCGTATGATCATATTAATTCAGGCACATATTTAATAAATATTTATGGAACATCTTTCTGTGTCAGGCATTCTTAATTTAACAGGAAACAAAACAAAACAACTTTCCCTTATGGGATTAATAATTTAGCTCAGGTAGGAAGATAATAAACAATCAACATTATAAATACATCCCATAGCATGTTAGAAAAGGATGGATATTATGGAGCAGGAAACAGTAGAAATTGATGAAGGGGAGTTGGAGTCTGAGGTGGGAAGATTATTGCACTATGTTGTGGCAGCTCTCATTGAGGACGTGAGATTTGGGCAGACACTGAAAAGAGATAAAGAGTTAGTCAGATGAACATCTGGAGAAACGTTCCAGGCACAGAGAATAACTAGAGCAAATGCCTTACGTTACAGAGATGCCTGGGTGTATGAGGGGAGCCAGTGTGGCTGGTGCAGAGTGAACCATGGCAGACATTTTAGGGGAGAAAATGAGAACTGGGGGAAGCAGGGTAGGTCAGACTTTGCAGGCCGTTGTGTGGACTCTTTATTAGTCACCTGTTCCTTCGTCTTTCTTTTTCCTTTAATACTTAATCCTTCTGGAACTAATTATGTTACAAATTGAGAGAAATTGGTATAATTTTGTTTTTCCTGGATGGCTACCTAGATGTTGCAATGCTACATTGCCAGTCATCTGTGATTGCTCCACTGATTTGAAATCTCCTTTGTGATTTATTAAATGTGCATACCTATCTGGGTTATTGTTATATTCCTGTCTTCCTTGCCTCCTATTCTCATACTTGTGCACACTGTTTCTTTTAGGGAGATTTCCTGGCTATTTCTAAACAGAGGAACCAAGATGTATTTTAATTAAGATTATAATAAGTTTATAAATCAACCATGTAAAGTTGATCATACTCTGATATACAATGGTGTATAATATTGTGTTTTCTAGTCTTTCAAGTCACCTTTGTACCTCTCAGTATTATTTTAAAGTTTCTTCAAATAGATCTTGTAAATGTCTTATACTTTTTCTGTGTATTTTAATGCTTGTTTTATGGTTTGGATCCTTTTTTGTTAGATCTTCTAATTGTTATCACTTTAGACTATTAAACTATAGATTTCTGCATATTAATTTTATATGCAACTGCCTTTGTAAGCTTCTATATTACTTGCCAATTTTCTGTTAGTTTGTTGTGTTCTGGGTGTATGTCATATAATCTTCAAAAACCTACTATTATATTTCATCCTTCTCAAAACATTTTTTACCTATTTTTCCTTTCCCCTAATGGTATTGGCTAGCACCTCCAATCAAATATTAAATGGTTTTAAAATATAGAGGCAATAGAGGATATCCTTTTCTTGTTCTTGATGTTAGCGGCTGTGTGTTTCATTTTTCTATCAAGCATGGTACTCAGTTTGGAACTTTTAAAAAGATTTATTTAATTATTTGAAAGGCAGAGTGACAGAGAGGGAAGAGAGAGAGAGGGAGGGAGGTGGGGAGGGGGAGAGAGAGAGAGGAGAGAAACAGAGAGAGAAAGAAAGAGAGAAAGAGAGAAAGAGAAAGAGAGAGAGAGAAAGAGAGAGAGGAAGGAAGGAAGGAAGGAAGGAAGGAAGGAAGGAAGGAAGGAAGGAAGGGAGGGAAAGGAAAGGAGGAAGGAAGGAAGGAAGGAAGGAAGGAAGGAAGGAAGGAAGGAAGGAAGGAAGGAAGGAAGGAAGGAAGAGAGGGAGAATATCTTCCATCTGCTGATTTACTTCCCACATGGCTGCAACAGCTAGGGCAGGGCCAGGCTAAATCAGGAACTAGGAACTCCATCCTGGTCTCCCTCATGGCTGGCAGGGTCCTGGTATTTGGGCCATCTTCCATGGTTTCCTAGGTGAATTAGCAGGGATTGGAATAGAGCAGTGGGAAACTGGTGCCCAAATGGGATGCCAGCATTGCAAGTAGTGGCTTAACCCACTGTGCCACAGCATGGTCCCCTAAGTTTTGAACTTTTACGAGCATTTTCTTGGTAGAGTTTTGTTTATCACTTAATTTTCACTCTCTCTGGGTCACTGTTTTCATACAGAGATATATTTTCTAAACTGTAAGTTTATGTGGTCTTTTCATACTTATTAGTAGTTGAGATGTTTTCTCTGGGTCCTATGAAATTTTGTAACATTTTCTTCTTTTGTGTTTATATGATCTATTTCCTTTGGGCATGTGTATATGAAAGAGTTTGTTCATATTTCTTTTCATGATTATCTTTATAATTATAACTGTAAAATATCTATAATCTTCTATTTTATATAGTAGCTATTAATTCCCTATTATGAGCATTTACAATAATTAGCATATTTTCCTTCTTCCCCTTCTTCAGCACCGCCTGATTTTAATCAATAATTTTTGCTTCCGAGTCTTTATCTTGGTTCAGGAAATATAGTTGCACGGTCTAAATGATGTCCTCTGACTCTTGATGATAATTAATAGATGAATCAAATTGCAAACTTCCTGTGCCTCCCACCTTCTTTTACATCCTTCTCTCAATTTGCGTTGGTTGTATAATTTGCATATAATATATATCATTTGCATTCTATCCTGTCATCCTAAAACCAATGCTGAATTATGAGTTCTATGTTTATTTATATGAGTGCTCAACACAGTCCTGAAAAAGTTAACCCACCCTTCCCTTAAGAGTTTTAATTTTGTGTTCAGGGAGTTTTCTCAAAAGTGGTTCATAGTAACAATTTCTTTGAATTTTTGAATTTCTAGAACTGCTTATCTTTATTTTTTGCAATTGAACCAGAGTTTTACTACTTTCATTGTGGACATTCTTAAATTTTCCATGCCAGGTACATTTCATATCACTGTATAAAATTTGTATAGTTAGCTATAGCTTACTTCTTTGACCTAATTATTTTTAACATTTTATCATATTTGCTCATATGTAAATGCTATATGTATATATATGAAATGCACACACCCATTTATGAATAACCTATTTTTAAAGCAGAGATGGCTAATTAATATTATGTAACATGGGATTCATGTCAAAGATCTTTTGTCTTTACACTAGAAAGGTAGTTTTCTGGGAAGTATATGCTTTTGCTGCTCTTTCTCATGAATGTTACAGGTGTTTATCCATTGTCTTCTGGTATTAAATATGGTACTGGAAACAAGTAAAGTCAGCCTAACTCTTACAACTGCCTTTGTTCTAAGATATTTGCTGCACAGAGAACCTTTAGGTTTTTCATTGTGATAAGTTCACTAGCATGTATCCTGGACCACAAAATTAACTTATTCAGGAAGAATTTCTATACTCCATATTTTAGGTAAATAGCTCTTGTAATTCAAAAGAGTATTTTAGCTGTATACTTACACATTTAGGTTTCTTCCCCCAGTGTTTTAATTCCTTCTTTGCAGTTTTCAATTATGAAAAGGTCCATCTCATATGTCATTTTTGGCTCGTGTTTATACTCCTGTGGAACTGTAGTCTTCTTATTTTTTTATTTGTTTAATATTATGATTAGTGGGATTAAGCCTGTGAATATAGACTGGATAAAAGTTGTCTTTGTAAAAACTGATGAAGAGAAGGGAGAGAGAAAGAGGGATTGGGAAGAGCAGAGGAGTGAGCGAAGTGTGGTTGTCTTCTTGGAATTGTACCTGTGGAATGCATGAAATCTGTTCTTTTCATATTAATAAAAAATACAAAAACAGGGCTGGCTCTGTGGTGTAGTAGGCTAAGCCTCCGCCTACAGCTCCAGCATCCCTTACAGGTGCCAGTTCATGTCCCAGCTGCCCCTCTTCAGATCCAGTTCCCTGCTGATGGCCTGGAAAACACAAAAGAAGATGGCTCAAATCCTTGGGACCCTGCACTCATGTGGGAGACCCAGAAGAAGCTCCATGCTCCTAGCTTTGGATTGACCCAACTCCAGCTCTTGGTGGCCATTTAGGGAGTGAACCAGTGGATGGAAGACCATTCTGTTTGCATCTCTCTCTCTCTGTAACTCTACCTCTCAAATAAAAATAAAAAAAAACTTTAAAAAAATAAAAAACATAAAATTTTATGCTGAACATTGTCATTGTTTTTTGCTAATAAGTGTGTGATTCTTTTAAAGCTATATAAGATACTAACTCTGGATGGCTTGAGATATCTTGTCAAAAACATCTTTACTGAAACATTTCTTGTGAACAAAACAAAGAGCTGTCTTCTTTCAAGCTTAATGATAAAAACCAAAAAGAAGAAATAAAGAAAAGGCCCATCTCCTTTGTCAGAAATTTTTCCTTCGTATTTTTCTCTTTTCCCATTCAGCTACCCCTGTCATTTTGACAGGGCTCCTTTTCCAAGTTACTTTGTCCAGATTGAATCTTAATATTTTGAGTCTTCTATTCCTATTTGTTACGCAGTTTATCTGGTTTATATTTCATCTTCTCCTTTTATATCAAATCTCTGTCAGAATTCCCAAATTTCTACTTTTTTGGTCTTCTTCAAAAGATTTCAGTATTCTTGGCAAGATGTGTGATCACACTGTTAGCTTCATGGTATTGTCATCAACTGATACACTTTGGTGCTCGTTTATACAGTGTTTTTGTTACATTTGTTTAGATGTTGTGTTAGCTTCCATTTTGACGCTCATCACTGAGTGAGTTGGTTTTTCCTAGGTGTTACTCTGAACTAGATTTCTGAGTCTTGGTAGAAACTAGCATCCTTCTGTACTGCATAATACAAAGTCTTCATTGCTCCTTACAGTCCGAAAGCATGATGGCTTGCAGATACTATTCATCTATGTATTTATTTTGGATGACTTCCTTCTCTGCTCTCTGCCTCCCAAGTGGATATGAAGGGATTTTGTTGTTTATACCCATTTTTTTAAGGATTTTATGTATATATTTGAAAGTCAGAGTTACACAGAGAGAGGAGAGGGAGGGAGGGAGGGAGAGAGAGAGAGAGAGATACTCCTTCCGATGGTTCACTGCCCAATTGGCTGCAATGGCCGGAGCTGCGCCAGAAGTTTCTTTCAGGTCTCCCACGCAGGTGCAGGGGCCCAAGGACCTGGACCATCTTCTACTGCTTTCCCAGGCCACAGCAGAGAGCTGGATCAGAAGCGGAGCAGCCGGGTCTCAAACAGGCGCCCGTGTGGGATGCTGGCACTTCAGGCCAGGGTGTTAACCCACTGTGCCATAACGCCTGCCCCATTTATACCCATTTTCACGATCAAGAAACAAATTTTACCCTTTGTGGAGTTTACTTCACCAACTATAATTTTTTTCTCATGTTCTCTAGAATTCATCAAAGATCTCTTTCCTTCACCGTATTTCATCTGTTTCCTTCTTCTCATGTAACATGTGCCATATGTTAGCTGCTTTTGGTGACTGATTTTTTCCTAATTTTACAGTAAATGAAGTTTGTGGTTTCTTTTAACTCTATTCACATTTTTGTATTTGTATGATTTCCAGAATAAGAAGAAAGGGGAAATGGTCATGCTAGCAATCACAGACTAACTTTTGAGATCTACTCTGTTGGGTACTGAGGAACTGTATGAGGCTGGGAAGAAAGGCATTTTCTCCTATATTTCTCTTATAAATCAAGGCTTCTTTTTTGTGGTTCTCCATGCCATCGTATATTTAAAACAAAGGTTCAGGAACACGTTTCAAAAGAAAGACATAGGAGGAAGCCTGTCTGAAGCTATGTTCGTCATGAACACTCATTGGCTTTGTTTTGTCCAGAAACTGACCTTCATTTCACAAATGAAGATTTTGGTTCCAGAAAAAAAAAGCATATTTTCTTTTTTTTAAGATTTATTTTATTTATTTATTTGAAAGGCAGGGCTACAGAGAAAGGTAGAGACAGAAGTTTTCCATCCACTGGTTCTCTCCCTGAGTGGCCACAACTGCCAAAGCTGAGCCAATCCAAAGCCAGGAGCCAGGATCTTCTTCTGGGTCTCCCACATTGGTGCAGGGACCCAAGGAGTTGAGCCACCCTCTGCTGCTTTCTTGGGAGTACTAGCAGGGAGCTGAATTGGAAGTGGAGCAGCTGGTACTCAAACCAGCACCCATATGGGATGCTGGCGCTGCAGCCCAGGGCTTTAACTTGCTGCGCTACAGAAAATGCATATTTTCTAAAAGATAAGTACAAAAAGTAAATGAGAGCTAAAGCACTTTATATCTGAGTAACGAAGGATAAATCATGATCTTTACCTAAGATAGACAACATGCTATTCAGGCACATCTCCATTGCTTCTCCTTTCACATTCTTAATATTTCATTCACAGGGTGGAAAAGAAGAGTTTGATATGGCTATAATCTTGCACTATTATTTTCCAGTTCAGTTGTAGTAAGTGTGCTTAATATTATGATATATGTCTTTATACTATCATTCTTTCTTGTTAAATCATAGCCAGGAATTTAATGTCTATGTAAATTGTATGCATTTTCAAAGTACTTAGAATTCTTAAAAATTTATTTATGAAGCAGAGGGAGAGACAGACAGATAGACAAAGAGAGCTCACATCTGTTGATTCTCTCCTCAAATGCCCACAATGGACCAAACTGGGCCAGGCTGAAGCTGGGAGCTGGGAAATCAAAATGTGTCTGCCACCTGAATGGCAGGGACCCTAGCAGTTGAGCCATCACCTGCTCCTCCCCAGGGTGCACATCAGGAAGAAGCTGGAATTGGGAGCAGAGCTAGGACTCAAACCCAGGTACTCTGATGTGGGATGCAGGTGCTCCAAGTGGCATCTTAACAATTACACCAAATGCCAGCTCTCAAATTACTTCTCCAGAGGGTGCCAGTGGACTGATGGGAAATTGAAACTCTTTTTTAACTGTAATTTTTTGTAGATAGTTTCAAAACATTGATTTTTATTAAATAGCTAGTTCTTTCTGGAGAATATCAGTTTGCATCATTAGACACAAAGATTTTCAAATTTTCTATTAAAATATTCATGTTATATAAGATGAAAATGGTTAATAGTTGCTTCACAAATACAGAAATACCATTTTTCCTCTAATTATTCAGTAAGAAGTAATTCTATAGCAAGATGCAGAGGATGTGTGTGTAGACATAAACTGTTTACCACGCTTTCAACTTGAAAGGTGTTAGAGGAATAGACTATATTTGAAACTCTTGTCCATTTATATTCTCCTTTCACATTTTGCTCTCTCATTTCTTTGATCTTGGTGTGAGGTGTGACAGTGTATTAGCCAAGCTGTCTCAGTCATTCAGGCATTTTATCAGTTCCACAAGACAGATGCTAAATAGCATAGTCTAAACAGAAGTCTCTGATGACTCTCTGGAGACAAGCTGATAGCAAGAACCACACTTGGGTGCTTAAATATGTGTCCTTTTTCTATATTTAACTGAAAAGAGAGGGAAGCTTCTAGGAACTATTTCTTAGCTTTACTGTCAAGATTTATTTTTTTCTTGTCATGTGATTATTGCATCAAATTATGTTAGGAAAGGCTATAAATTTTTCCTTTTTGACTGTAGTCAAGAATGTAAAGAACCACTGCTGTCTGTTATTTTAAGCAAAAATAATTAAAAGGCAATGCTTTCAGGACAACAGGCAACATTTTGAACTAAAATCTTAGTTCCAAGTATGTTCCAGTTTAATTATAAGTTTAAAATGACATAACTATAAATTACTCAGATACCTTTGGGACTTCCTTAAGGCATATATTTATCACAGAAGCATTTTTAAACCAGATGGACTACACCTGGTGTATGTATTGGAGCCTAGCCTGAGAGAAGTCTGGTATACATGCGAAGGCAACAGTCAGCAAGTGCCAGAGCTGAGAACAGTAAGCCCTGAAATGTGAACTGAGAGGCCGTCTCCGTGGCCCTGTTGGATTTTGGTTCATCGAGATGTTCCCCACTGCCAAAGCCTTCTAAGTTACTGTCTCTCTTTAATTTTTTCTTGGAAAAAAAGTTTAGTGATGTCATACTTTACATTTTTATGGGGTACCGTGTAATATTTCAACACATTTACAGTGTAAACTGATCAAAACAGGCTATTAGCATCTGTTCTCCTACTTTGGAGTCTGTCACCTCTTCTCTTTCAGGATATACAGTGTAGAATGCATTATTGTAATTAATTAATCTAGAAAGCTTTTAAGGTCTACAAACGTCATGCATTTCATATATTCTAATTTAGAAACACAGTGATTCTTCCCACCCAACCTTCTCTCCCAGTCATGCTCCTATGTTTTTTCCTCCTCCCTCTCCTATTCCCATTCTTATTTTTTACAAAGATCTATTTTTGAAATAGTTGTCATTTTTCTGTGTATTACTTTATTGTTTTAATTCTACCTATCTGAAGAATTGTATTGTAACTTAATTGTTCTTTAATCATGATATGACAATTCTAATTTAAAGTTAATAATCATAATGTGCACAATATTAACTTTAGCTTATATTTATGCTAGCCATATTTAAACTTGTTTTTGTTAGCACTTTTAACTAAATCATTTTGTTTAGTTATCAGACAAGCCTTAAATTTTCAAACAAGGTTTCCCATTTGTACAAACGAATTTCAAAACAGGGAGTGTAGAGTTTACTGTGAAAAACTTCACACGGGAAAAAAAAATGAATTTTCTCATCAATAATGGACTTCTGGTTATAAAGTTGTGATTTTAATTGATAACTATCTAAATCTAAGAACTATACTAACATTTTGACAAATAAATGCTGATCTCAACATTTACAACTTAAGAGTTTGTAAATATATAAATCTTGGAAATAGTAAACATAATTCTTTAATAATTATTTCTAATTAAAATTATACATAGCTCAGATTTTCATAAAATTATAACGTTTTATCCGTGTCTGGATCTACTAAAAAGTGTAGGTCCTTTGAAAAGGCTAAGTAATATTTCCTTGTGAAAAGGTACAACCCAAGAGGGTTATCTTCTGAGTGTGCAAAATTTTATGTGTTTTTGAGGCACTTATCACATTCTTATTTTATAAATTCAGGGAATGTTCTTATCTTTTTTCCTCTGAATCATATATATTTTGCAAACAATTTCTTTGATTTTTCTGGCTCCAACAATATTAAACCTAGTGCCTTGTTAATATTATGTATTCAATATTTTATTCAATGAGTGAATTAGGTAAAATCCATTTATAGCTAAAATCTTTACTTTTTTTCAGTTGTATTTGCTTATACTTAGGTCTTCAAATTCAGATTTATGAGTTTCTAACAAACACTAAAAAGCTTTTACTGTACTTCACATGTTCCTATGACCATTTTTTTAGTAAAGATTTATTTATTTATTTGAAAATCAGAGTTACAGAGAGAAACCTTTCATATGCTGGTTCACTCCCCAGCTGGCCACAACAGTCAGGGCTGAGACAGGCTGAATCCAGGAGCCAGGAACTTCATCTGGGTCTCTCACATGCACTTGGGCCATCCTTCATTATTTTGCACAGATCGTTAGCAGGGAGCTGCATCAGAAATGGAGCGGCCAGGCCATGCACCGGTGCCCATTTGGAATGCTGCCCTTGCAGGCGGCAGCTTTACCAAGTATGCCACAACTCCACACTCCTCACGCCATGGCCATTTTAGATAAGTGTACAGTTATATATATTTCTTTGCCAAAATACTTTCAAGTTTTATGAGTAATTTTAAAATTTACCAATTCCATTGTTATAGTCCATTGATTGTCTTCTCTTTCCGCATTTCCAATCCCCACTAACTTTGCCTTACTTCAACCATCACACTTTACTAGATCTGGACATTCCATAGAGTGGGTGTCATCTGTGGAACAGAATAACTCTGATTCTACCTTCCTATTCTCCATTCCTCCTTCAGCACACTGAATTCTGGCTTGCATTCCATCATGCCATTATTGCTTTTAAATTTTCAGCCATCTTCTTAATTGATTTCCTTCTATGATTAAAAAAATTTGTTTTTCTATTTCATTGACATGTATAATACATCTCTTCCCCATTTCTTGCTACCACTCTGACTCTTCTTCCTATTCTGTAGAATCCATTTATTGTTAAATATCCAAATAATATCTTGCATTCTCAGTCTTTTCTCTCATTATATACTCTCCTTTTGGACAATGTTTCTGATTTCCATAGATTGAATCTTCCACTTGATCACAGCCAAACTTTAGTAATAGCCCGGAGTCTATGGTTTGAACATGATTTGGCTTCCAAGCTCATACAGGACTTTAAACCCCAAAGTTATAAGTGAATGGTACAAAAATGACAGAACCTTCATCTGATGATGGTGTTTAGCAGGTGTGCCCAGTGAAATACTTAGGTTATTGCGATATGCCCTCAAAAGGTAATTCTTTTGAGAGCATTGTCATAAAAATCTGTAGTTTGGCTCATCTTCTTTCTCTGTCTTCTGCTTTGCTGTGTGATTCTTTCTCCACCACTGCCATCTGCCACTCTCACGGGCAACTAAACCTATTAGCCCCCAGTATTGGACTTGAACCTCCAGAACTATGAGCCAAATAAGCCTGTCTTTCCTTCATAAGTCCATTGTCTGGGTATTTTGTTGTCATAATAAAAAACAGATTAATAGACTAGCCTTTCCTACTAATCTCTGCACTGAGTGTCCAGCTGTCTGATGGTCCGCTCCCGTTACTGATCCCACTGGCAGGAATGTGGTTCCTTCGGAAAGGTTTCTTGGAATAGGTGAGGTTTGTGCTGAGTCTTGAAGATAATTAGAGAGGAGGGAAGGACTAGAGAGGTTAACGGTAGCTTGCAGATGTCTTTGTGTCACCTGTTAATGGGAACTCATTCATGGATTTACATCAGATGAAAGTTATGATTCTGTCTGTTAAAATATCCAGTGTGTAACACCCAGAGGGATGATCTAAAGGAGGCAGGGCTGGAGCCAAAGGAAGCAAGTGCCCTGCAGAATAATTAAAGCCTTCAGATGCCGAGTGAATAAAATGGAAAACAAAAATGTTAGGAAGATATTTTCAGTTCTTAATATTTTTCAATATAAAGAGCTCATATAAATTGGCTTTGATGTGCAAAATACATGAAAAAGTATTCACAAATGTATGTGTATAGCATTTGTACTAAAATGAGTTGTATATCCTCCTTTGTTAATCCTACTAATATAAATTGAATAATAGGAACGCCTACTCTTCTTTTGAAATTGCAAATAATTATCAAAAATTATGAAATATACATAAAATTTGCCTTATCTCATATTGGGGACTCCATGTGAAATTCATATAAAATATGGAAAATGCCATATGACTGAAACATTTATAATAATATCAACAGGAAAAATTGGAAATAACATAAAGTCCAACTACAATTACAAATATTAGCCACGGGATGAAATTTTGATACTAATAGTAATATCAAAATGTATTACACTGAATTAAGTAGTACACTACGTGGGAAGGACAAAAATGTCAAAGTGCAAGATGAGCATTCGGGGTGGAAGATGCCACTGGGGATGCCCACGTCCCTTTTCAGGGTGCCTGAGTTCCAGTCCCAGCTCCCAATTCCAGCTTCCTGTTGATGTATACCCTGGACGCAGCCAATGATGACTCAAGTGGTAGGGTGCCTACCATCCACATGTGAGACTGGATTGAATTCCCAGCTCCTGACTTTGGCTTTGCTCAGTCCCAGCTATTGTGGGCATTTAGGGAGTGAACCAGTAGATAGGAGATCTCTTTATGTCTGTCAATCTGTCTGTTTGTCTCTTTCTCTCTCTGTGTCTCTGCCTTTCAATAAAATAAAATAAATGTTTTTAAGATATGCAAAAATAAAGTATTTGCTATATGTATATTTTTGGAAGTTTAGAAGGAAATGCACAAATTATCATTAGGTTATAGAATTATAAATAATTTAACAAGATTTTCCCTCCAAATATTTTCTCACTGCTTATTATACAATTTAAACAAGAAGACTATTTAAAACTTTCTAGTCTTGAAATCTAAGTCTCAGCTCTCCTTATTCAACCAGTCACCTGTCCTAGACCATCTTCTTTTATATTTTTGCCTGAAACCATTCATCTAGGACAGTAATTGAGGGCATGTCCTATAAAAACAAAGGGATTGGGTTCAAATCTCTTTTCTACTATTTGCTAACTTTATGATTTCTGGAATGTTATTCAAGCTCTGTGGTTTCCTGAAAATCATTTCATATGGCTTTGTTGAAAATTGGTATAATAAAGTTAGTAAAACAATGAACATAAGATTGGGGGTTTTGTGATTATTCTTGAGATCTTGATTTAAGGTCTTTGCTATCTCAGGCATGGACCACTCCAAACAAGTCCAGACTGCTCATTGGGAATCTGTATTGTCCTGACTGCAGGTCATCCTATTAGATCTTGGAAGAATAATCTTCCTAAAATAGGTGACCCACATAGTTTGAAGTTTCCTTGCCACCCACTCTTACCTGTAGTGCTTGATTTTTAAAGACTTTATAGTATATCTTTTTATAAATGTGTTGAATATTTATTGAAATACATATCTAATAAATAAGGCTCATTTCTGGACATTGCTATCAGAGTGTATTGTTACGTTTTAATTGGTGATTTATTTAAGCTTCTTGCGATAACTTTCCCTAGTAATATGAACTCATTTTTATAAAGTTGATGTGCCTCATCTTCTATTACAATACGGTTTGCTTACTAAACAATTTTGTAAGCATTTTTCTGGTCATTTGGTCTCCTTAGGCGTTATAAAATTTCTGATATATTAAAACAACTACAACTGACAAATGAGTTGCACACCGAGTTACTGGACAGATGGCAGTAATTGCACCAGTCCTAAGACTAACAGCCCAGTGCCCAAGTAACTCAGACACAGTGCAAGTCTCGCCTATGACCTGCTTAATAGCAGTGTTTTCATGAATCAAAGTTTTAGGGTGAAGTTGACAAAAACAAGAATTTCATATTTTTTCATTTTATCATTGCAGAGTGTTAATAAGTTGATCAATTAGAATGACATAATATAGATTTTCCAGTTGAAGTGAAAATTTTAATTTTTTAAAAGCTCTGCTTCTGCAAAAGAATAAATAGAATAAAAAGAAAATTTCAAACTGTAAGATGAAGAATTTCAGAGAGCCTTAAATTTCTTCCTACTTACTATTATTAGTTTTGTGACCATATGACAGACACTGTGATCCGAGTCCTAAATCCATTACAGTACATTCAATAAATGTAGGCATAGAAAGTACTCTGTCATCTGTAGTCATTTCAAACTGCATTCAATATCTTGGTTCCCAAGTGCATTAGCTTTTATTAAAAGCATTCTACTGCAACATCTATTCTTCCTAATTGGTTTACAGATTGCCCCCACCATTCAAGCAAATCTTAATTGCATTTTCCCCACAAATCTGGTTTGATTTATGGTTCCTTTTTTGCTTTATGTTATTTATAATAAATCGGGGTAAAGTTCTTAAGACATGAAATAAAATTTACAGTGCTTCCTTTTCCACAAATATGGAACTTACTAAAAGATTCTTAGCAATATTTTGCTTGTTTCAAATGTTGTTTAGTCAAGTTACAACCATCTGTGTTGTTTCCAATAACATTATGCTTATTACCTTTCTAGAGTTAATTATATTCACTTGACTTTTTATGAGCAGATTTTTAGAATTATTTAGAACGAATTATGTGTAGCTTTTTAAGGATGTTATGTTGTTCTATGAGGCTTACGTGAGGTTATATGTGTACTAAAGATCAAAAATGGGATCTGTGGACAGTCTGCATAAAATTTGGTGATCCCACTGCTGCACTAAGAGATCAGATTGAAAACATTCTAATGGGTTTTACAAATTACAACTTTTGAGATGACAGAGTTTATTTAGAATTGACAAAATTTTTAAAAATTCAAAAATAAGTAAACAACAAAAGTAGCCAGACAGTATTAACAAATATTCAAGAAAAATATATCCTCATTATTGAAGAATTATACGTTAGTGTGGATTATTTTGTAAAATATTTTTATAAATAAAGATTGTACATATAATTGTAGTTATGAAATAATTTCCATAAGGAGTACATGAACATTTGTGGCAAGAAAGAAGTGTAAGTTATCTATACCAATTTATAAAATACCTTCCAGGTTTTCTTAGAGTAGCATATGTTCATTTCCTAAAAAGTTTAATAGTTAGAATTTGCAGTTCAGAATCAGAAAGATTGTATTGTATTCCACATAACACAGAAAAAGAGAAATTGATTTTAAGAGAAATAACAGAGAAAATGGGGAAAGATAATAATCTCAGATAGATTTTTAGGTCAGTTACATATTTGGAGACTTACAGCAAAAATAATGATTTGACTTCTAGAAAAATTTGAAAGGGGGTGATTAGCAGATGATAAGTAAGCAAAGCATCTGAATACTGGTAGGAGGCACCCCATGGGAACAGTTCAAAGGCCCCCAGTACTTGCGTTACTAATGGAGGCCAATTGGGGAACTTGAACGTCCCCTCCACCTAGCAGTAAACGGAGACTCGTCTCCCTTCTCATTGGAGTGGTGCCAGAGCGTGGCTAGTGGGGAGTAAGGAATGTCATCACTGTCCGGAGGAAATGAAGCCACCCATCGTGTTGTCACTGTAGACAATCTGGAGAGCAGTAAGGAGGCACTCCTGCCCCTCCCAGCCAGGATAATGGAGGTGGGCGACTGGAAGATACTGGAACCACCACCCGTAGCCCCAGTGTTAATGAAGTGTTCCCTTCTTTGGGGTCAGTAAAGGCCACATAAGGCACTGAGATTCCTACCCTAATTTGACAGTCATGAGATGGCACCCTTCACCACATCCCTGACAGAGGGATGTCAGAATGCAGAAGCCAAATCATAAGGTGGAAGACCCAGAGTCTCATAAAACACCAGATTTCCAGGTTTCAATATAAAATCAGTAAATCACACCAAGAATTAGGAAGATCTCAACATGAACGAATTAAAAAAAGAAAAACACAATAGATGGCAATACTGAGATGACAGAAATGTTAGATGTATTTAAAACAATTTTAATATAGCCTTTGCCAAAAATACTTCAATATGTTCAAAACAGTGAAAATATGGAGTCTCAGAAAATAAATAAAAGACATAAAGAAGAACCAGGTGGGAATTTTATAAATGAAAAGTACAATTACTAATATTAAATTTAAAAAGTGAACATTTGGACTCAGTAGCAGAATGGAGGGTGCAAATGGAAAAAATTCACATAGTTGAAGATGGAACTGTAGAAATTACATCAGAGAAAATAAACAAATATATATGAATAATCTCAGACACTAAACAAACTGGAACTAAAACAAAATGGCTACTATTGGTGCCATTGGAGTCCACAAGGAGAAGAGAAGAGATCATGCCTGGGAAAGTCAAAGAAATCATGACTGGAAAAGTACCAAATTTGGCAAGAGACATCAACCTACGGATTCAGAAAGCTGAGCCAAGTTCAAATAGGAAAAGCCTAAAGGAGTGCATGTCAAAGCACATCACAATTAAACATTCAGAAACTAAAGAAAAGAAAAAAAACTTGAAACCCTAAGAAAAACGTAATGCTTTATATATAACAGAAAATGGTGGATTTTTTTTTCATCAGAAGTTATGGGGGCTAGAGGAAATTGGAATAGTATTTTTCAAAGGCTTAAAGAAATGAACCATGAATCCCAGATCCTGTATCTAGCAAAAATACAGTTTCAGACATGAAAAGGAAATCAGAAATTCTCAGATGAATACAACTAAGAGAATTTGTCCTCACAAACCTACCCCCAAAAGAATGTCTATGGAAGTTTCTTAACAAAGAGAAAATTTTAAAGTAAGAACTTTGTGATACCACAAAGGAAGAATGAACACAATGAAATAATGATAAATACAAAGGACTTTATTTTTCCCGTTGCGTTTTCTAAATTATATTTGACAGTTGAAACTACTGAGATTTCTGATACAATTCTAGATGTACATAAGAAAATACTTCAGATGATTACAAATAGGTGAGGGTAATGAGGCATATAGAGAGATAAGGTTTATGCATTTTATTTGAGCTGGTAAAATAGCAACACTAGTAGATATTGTTCACTGTGTATATGAAAATGCAATACCTAGACAAATGACTAAAATGCTATATAGTGAGATATATTTGAAAACATAATAGATAAGGCAAAATGGAATTCTAAATATGTTCAAGTAACACACAGGGAAGCAGGGAAAAGAAACTAAAGGATGCAAAATAGAACAAACAAAACAAAAAAAAATGGCATGGCCTACTTAAACTTTAATACATTGATAATTACACTGAACGCAAATGGTTAAATATATTAATCAAAAGACTTAGATTGGTGGAGTGTATTAAAAACTATGACTCAATAATAAACTGTTTACAAAACAGCTCAGTTCAAATGTGATGATATAATCAAATTGAAAGTAAATGGAAATGGAAAATGATATATGAAATAAGTACAAATCAAAAGAAAGTTGAGAGGCTGGCATTGTAGCGTAGACAGAAGGGCCACCATGTGCAACACTGACACCCCATAGAAGCACCGATTCAAACCCTGACTTCTCCACTTTTTAATCCAGCTCCCTGCTTATGCACCTGGGAAAAGCAATGGAGGATGGCCCAAGACTCTGGGCCCCTGCAGCTATGTGGGAGACATGGATAGGGCTGCTTGCTTCAGCCTGGCCTGGTACTGGTGGTTGTGGCCACTTCTGGTATGAACCAGTGAATGGAAGAGTCTACCTCTGTAACTCTGCCTTAAAGTAAAATTAAAAAGTAAAGTAAAATAGCCAGCACTGTGGCTCAGTAGGCTAATCCTCCGCCTTGCGGCGCCGGCACACCAGGTTCTAGTCCCGGTCGGGGCACCGGATTCTGTCCCGGTTGTCCCTCTTCCAGGCCAGCTCTCTGCTGTGGCCCGGGAGTGCAGTGGAGGATGGCCCAAGTCCTTGGGCCCTGCACCCCATGGGAGACCAGGAGAAGTACCTGGCTCCTGCCTTCAGATCAGCGCGGTGCACCGGTCGTGGCGGCCATTGGGGAGTGAACCAACGGCAAAGGAAGACCTTTCTCTCTGTCTCTCTCTCTCTCACTGTCCACTCTGCCTGTCAAAAAAAAAAAAAAAAAAAAAAGTAAAATAAAAGAGAAAGTTGGAGGACCTCTTACTATGGTACAGTGGGTCAAGCTGCTGCCTGTGATGCCAACATCCCTTATGAGTACTGATATGAGTCCTGACTGCTCCACTTCCTATCCAACCCCCTGCTAATGTGCTAATGCACCTGGGAAAGCAGCATATGATGACCTAAGTACTTGAGCCTCTACCACCTTGTGCAAGACCCTGATGGAGTTCCAAGCTCCTCACTTCAGGCCTGATACAGCCCTGGCCTTTGTGGCCATTTGGGTAGTGAATCAGTGGATGGAAGATATTTCTCTCTCTCTCTTTCTCTTTTTCTCTCTCTCTCTGTCACTTTCCCTTTTCAAATAAATGTATCAGATAAAATAAACTCTATGGGAAAATTTATATCAGTTATCATGTATCAGATAACGTAAACTCTAGGGGAAAAATTTTTTACCAGAACCAGAGAAGAACATTGTATAATGTGAAAAAGGGGTCAATTATGGGGTGACACCGTGGCTCACTTGGTTAATCCTCCACCTGTGGTGCCGGCATCCTATATGGGTGCTGGGTTCTAGTCCTGGTGGCTCCTCTTCTGGTCCAGCTCTCTGCTGTGGCCCAGGGTGGGGAAAGTAGAGGATGGCCCAAGTGCTTGGGCCCCTGCACCCGCATGGGAGACCAGGAGGAGGCACCTGGCTTCTGGCTTTGGATCCATGAAGCACCAGCCATGGAGGCCATTTGGGGAGTGAACCAATGGAAGGAAGACCTTTCTCTCTCTCTCTCTCTCTCTCTCTCTCTCACTGTCTATAATTCTTCCTGTCAAATAAATAAAAAAAGGGGGGTCAATTACGGGAACTTCCATATTGAAAACAAGGGTTGCTCTATAAAAAAGGCATAAAAATAGGGGCCGGCACTGTGGTGCAATGGGTTAAAACCCTAGCCTGCAGCATTGACATCCCATATGGGTGCTGGTTCGAGTCCCGGGTGCTTCACTTCTAATCCAGCTCCCTGCTAGTGCTCCTGGGAAAGCAGTGAAAGATGGCCCAAGTCCTTAGGTACCTGCACCCACTGGAAGACCTGGAAGAAGCTCCTGGCTCCTGGCTTTGGATTGACTCAGCTCTGGCCATTGTGTCCATTTGGGGAGTGAACCAGTGGATGGAAGACCTCTCTCTCTGTCTATATCTCTCTCTGTAATTCTGTCTTTTAAATAAATAAAATAAACCAAGATACAGTGTGGCCAAATACATGAAGTGCAAACTCTGTTGGAACTGAAGGGGGAAATAAACAAACACACAATTACAAGCAGAAACTTCGACACCTCTCACTCAACAATTGTTGTAATAACTGTCAGAATATCTGCAAGGATGTAGAATAGCATAACAGCATCATCAAGGAACAGTATCAAATAAATTTATATAGAACACTCTACCCAACACCAGCGTAGTACATGTTTGTTTCAAGTGGCCATGGAGCACCTGCCAGTATATATTATGAACCTGACAATAAAACAAACTCAAAATTTTTTAAAAATCATACAGATACTTCTAAATAATCCATAGATCTTAAGGGAAATTTCAAATACATTGTACTGAGTGAATATGAAGTGCTACCTTTCAAACGTACAGAACATAGCTGAGAGAGAAATTTATTGTACTAAATACAGACATTAGAAAGAAGGGTAAGTCTCAAATCAATAATCTAAGCTCCCATAAAGTGAACAGAAAAAGGAGAGCAAAAATCAAGCAGAAGAAAGAAAATAAAAATGATGAGAACATAAGTGGATGAAATTAAATACAGAGAAATAATAGAGACAAAGAATGGGCCTCTGTAGAAATAAATAAAATTGGCTACCTTCTAGGAAGACTGGCAGAGGGAAAAAAGCTGACACAAATTACCAAACATCAGAATGCATGAGTGAATATCATCACAGACCCTGCAGACATCAAAAAGGAAATTATAAATAATTTTATACTCATAAATTTTACAGTGTAGAGGACAAGGGCCACGACTGGAGTTGTGGCACAGCAGTTTAAGCCGCTGCCTGTGACAACGGCATCGCATATGATAGAGCCAGTTCTAGTCCCAGATGCTCTGCTTCCAATCCAGCTCCTGCCAATGTGCCGGGGAAACAGCCTGGATGGAGCTCCTGACTCCATGCTTCCGCCTGCCCAAGCTCAGGCCATTGTGGCCTTTTGGGAAGAGAACCAGTGGATGGAGGGTATCCCTCTCACGCTTACTGACTTTCAAATAAATATTAAATCTTTTTTAATATATAAAAATAATAGAGGCTAAGGCCAATTCCTCTAAAAATACAAGCACCATAAGTCACCCAACAGGAAACAGATCATTTGAACAGCTCTATAGCTGTTAAGGGAAACTAAATTTTTAATTAGAAAACTCCAAAACTCTATGTCAATAAATGATTAAAGAAAAAAATTACATGAGTATTTAATTGATACAGAAAACACATTTGACAATTTGAGCACGTATTCATAGTTAAAAACTCTGAGAAAAAATAGTGATAGATGTAAACTTCCTCAACTTGAGAAAGGTTGTGTACAAAACAGTCATAGCTTTATTCTTAACGGTCAAAAACAGAAGACCTTCAGATGACTTTTAGTGGTAAATGGTTAAATCAGCTGTGCTTCTGGCCTCAGAATCAACCCTTAAGGCATTCGATCTGGCTAGAAAGCCCATGAGAGCATTTCAGGCATGGAAAGCCAAGACACTGTGACAAAAAAATGACCTAAATGAAAAATATCTGTGAGTGAGATCCCAGTGGAAAGAACGGGCCATCAAAGAAGGAGGTACCTTTCTCTGAAGGGAGGAGAGAACTCCCACTTTGACTATGACCTTGTCTAAATAAGGTCGGAGTTGGCAAACTCAAGAGGCTTCCATAGCCTTGGCAGCTCATGACAAGAGCCTCGGGTGATTACTGATGCCATAAACAAGAGTGTCAATTGTTAAGTCAACAACAGGAGTCACTGTGCACTTACTCCCCATGTAGGATCTCCATCTTTAATGTGTTGTACTATAAGAATTAATGGTAAAACTAGTCTTCAAGCAGTACTTTATACTTTTTGTGTCTGTGTGGGTGCAAACTTTTGAAATCTTTACTCAGTATAGAGTTGATTTTCTGTATATAATTAAAAATGAATCGTGATGAAGAATGGGATGGGAGAAGGAGTAGGAGATGGAATGGTTTGCGGGTGGGAGAGTGGTTATGGGGGAAAGAACGGCTATAATCCAAAAGTTGTACTTTGGAAATTTATATTTATTAAATAAAAGTTTTCTATTAAAAATAAGTAAATAAATAAATCGACCATGCTACTTGCATACTCTCCATCATTAAAAAGCAGTAACTATTGATAAACACAGCAAGTTATCTGAATCTCCAGAGGTTCATGCTGAATGAAAAAAAAAAAAAAGACAATCCTAAAGGATTACACTGTTTTATGATTGTTGAAGTAACCATATTAGAGAAATTGACACCAGCTCATTGTTGCTGGTGGGCACAGGGCAGAAGTATGAGAAGGTGAGGGGTCTCTGTGGGGGGAGCACTGCTCTGTAGTTTGTCAATGTCAGTAACCTTTTGTGACGCATCCCCGTGGCTTCCCAAGGTATTGACATTGGGGAAACTGAATAAACAGTACGTAGTGTGTGTTATTTCTTACAACTGCGTGTGGATCTGCCATTATCACAATAAAAAGTTATATAAGCAAATAAATGAGGCTTCTGCCGAGCAGTAATCAGTAGTCCACAGTAACATAGACACGTGTGTGTGCACCCATTATATACATATTGTGCTGTAACTTTCTATAAATTTGTGTTTGTGCCTTCATACTGAATATATATGGCCAAGTCTTCTTGCTTTAGATTGTAGTCTATCATTTTTTGATAGTATTAAAATGCTGCCATTCTGGTAGATGGCAATCTTTTGTCTTTTAAATAACTTCTTGGCAAAATTAAAATCAGCAAATCCTTTATCAGTGTGATTCAGAACTTCCCACTCCATGAGTCTGCAAAGTCCAAGAGTCGTAGCTCCCCAGTTTCCGTAAGAGGGTGCAGTTGAAACTGTTCTCCCTTGTGTAAGCCTTCAGCTGTGATCTGCACCAAAGTCATCAAATACAGGTGCTGATTTCACAGTGAATGAATTTGGCTGAACATGGTGGCTAATAATTCTAATACCACAACAAATTTCAAAGCTTCAATAACAAAGAGAGCTTCCTTCCCACTGGTGACAGCCAGCATCACCAGGTTACTTCTGTAATCATATACTGGGAATCTTGTGCTCGGTAGTAAATTATAAATGCTAATGAAGGCCTTTGTGTTACCTCACTCTGCAACTCCACTTCAGCATTTAATCTTCTTAATAAAACTCTTAATATCCTTCTCAATTCCAAGTATCTTTTTATATCTTATGAATACATACCTTTATGCATTAAATATATTTCTCATATCTAATGCATTTATTATATATCTTATTTTTAGGTAAATAAATTTAAAATATTTGCTACAAGTAAAAATTTTTACAAAAATATTAAAAGCTGATATATGCAAGATCTTAAAATATTGTTAAATTATTTCCTATCTTGTCCATATTAGGTATTATCAAAATAATGATTTCATTAAACTGGTACATAAAATGTCTACTTTTTTATACAAATAGGGAAAAAAATCATGCTTAGACTATATGTAAAGAAAAATACAGTTGGCTATAATTTTCTAAAGTCTTCATTTGTCATTTTGAATCTTGAAACCTATTGAATTAGTACAGATACAAATAAGACAGATTGAAAAGATATAAGTGTGAAAAAAATTTTAGGAACTATTACTCTAATGAAAATTTCATTTTGAGAGTCAAAGATTCTCATCTATGCTAATGTTTCTTTCTCATGATTTGTGTTACCAAATGTAACTTAACACACACAAACATAGTAAGCTACTTTTTTTCTTTCCTTAATTTTTATCAGTTTTTATAGTTTCATTGTTAATATTCATGAGAACATAGTCCACCATTTGTGCATATATATACAAGGTCTGAAAAGAAATATTGTAAGTGTACTACTTTGGCATTCCACAAAGTATACTGTGCCTGAGATTACAGTTTACAGTTACTGGAAATGTTTAAAGTTTTAACACACTGAATCTAGATACCCCAATAAAATTCTTTCCTTAAACATCAAGTCAGGACCACCTTCCTTCTAAGAAGGTAGTAGTTGGGGCTGGCGCTGTGGCGCACTGGATTAAACCTTGGCCTGAAGTGCCAGCATCCCATATGGGTGCCGGTTCGAGACCCAGCTGCTCCACTTCCGATCCAGTTCTCTGCTGTGGCCTGGGAAAGCAGTAGAGGATGGCCCAAGTCCTTGGGCCCCTGCACCCACGTGGGAGACCTGGAAGAAGCTCCTGGCTCCTGGCTTTGGATCAGCACAGCTCTGGCCATTGTGGCCAACTGCGGAGTGAACCATTGGATGGAAGACCTCTCTCTTTCTCTCTCTGCCTCTCCTCTCTCTGTGTAACTCTTTCAAATAAAATAAATAAATCTTTTTTTTTAAAAAAAAAAAAGAAGGTAGTAGTTCTAGGAATGCTTTCTAAAGTAGCTTGAAATAAACTGGAAACTTAATAGTGACCATAAAATAATTTTCTTCCCTCAATTTTTATATTTACAAGAGATAGCTGTTTTATCTTACCAGCAATCTTATCTTCCAACATTTTTATTCAAAGTGAACTATTTTAAAAAGACCCCCCAAAACAAAACTTCTCCCTCCCACAACTATGCTTTAAAACTTGATTCCTGTTTTTTTATTCCTTTAAGGTGAGAGGCCCTCCAACTGCCGGGGCATTTAAAGAAAGACCAACCAAGCCTACAGCATTTCGAAAATTTTATGAGCGAGGAGACTTCCCAATTGCCCTTGAGCATGATTCGAAAGGAAACAAAATAGCCTGGAAGGTAAGTGAGGGCACAGCTGTGACAGCCAGCTGTGCCTGCTGGAGTGACATCTCCCACTGCCAAGCAAGCTTGGCTGCTAAGTAAATAAACTGGAGTCATGTCTTAGCAAAAGGAGGCTGGTGGGTAAGCTCTTAGAGAAAGCCCCCTGTGTCAGCCGTCCACCTTGACTAACAATTAAATTATAGCCTGCAAAGAGGGAAATGACAGAGTGCTTCCCTTGGAGAATTGTCTGCTGCCCAATTCATCTCTATTTTTATGAGAACCTAGCAGCCCAGCCTGTTTCAGGCAGTCCATCAAATGATGCAACTGGCAGCTGGATAAGGAGAGCAACAGCCATTTATCTCCCCCAAATTTCACCTTCCTGCAGGACACTTCCAAATGGAAGCTTTAATTACCTAAATGGATAGGTCAAGATTGTGTGCTCCCTGGAAATGCAGAGTAGAATACAAAGAAGGCAGAGCCTTCCTCCCCAGTCCCCTCTCTCCCAGCCTGTGTCAGCCCGCGCCGGGGCTGTCATACGTGCCCTGTTAGAGGCTGACCTCCACTGCCGAAGCCATTACAGCACCGACATTCTTCTGACAAAAGGTTAATTGGCTTCAAAATAAATGTATTGCCTAATGACTCCATTCTAATGTGGCCGTGTTTCTTTCTAAAAGGCCCACTGATGTTATTTGTAAAAACTTGCCAATCTCTTAAGTGGAGGAGGCTTTTACATTTAATTTGAAAAATGAATGCTGATCTCTAACTGGCTTCTACTATTTAATTATTTTTGTTATCAGCCACTTTGCTTTAGGTGATATTTATCGGCTAGAAGTGCTTCTCTGCCTGTAGAGCAAAGCGGGTCGCTTGCATATGAGAGTCACATCAGGTTGAGGAAAACAAAAGGTTTTGGCCAAATAGCAGTTAAATCAAGCATTGACACCTTTGACTAAAAAGTCCAGTAGCCTTATCTGAAGGTGGATGGAGGCACTGTTTATTATTAGGAACAAATACATTTATGTTAAAAAGTAAAATAATCAGATTGAAGAATTTGTCCAAGTAAATAGCTTAGAAGTATGCATTGAAATGAACTTCTCTGCAAAAACTGAAAAAATTGTTGGCATTAAATCTAGTATGTCTTGAAAATATTGTCACATTATTATCAAATATTTCTAAATCTTGAGCAATCATCTGTTATTCATTTATTGAATTTAGGATTATTCTAAGTTATAAGAGAAACCTTGTGGTATCCTTATCATTAAACCTTCAGTTTTCTAAGAGGAGGGATGGAGTGTTGAGTAACATTATCTTGCATTTAATCATCCATATCTGAATGTGAATTTGTTAAAGGAACACATACTTACAATGAAAAAAAAAAGAGAACATAGCAATTATAACTATTTTAGATACTTTGGTCTTAATGTAAGGCGTAGTTTAAAGTTTTGCTGTGATTTGGACCTTCGTTTCTATTTGATGACTTACATTGATTTTCCATTTGCTTATCTATGTACTGATGCATGATGAATTACATAGATTTCCCCTTTTCTTGTTTTCTTATCTATGTACTGATTCATTCAGGATAACACATTGGGAGTTCTCAATGACGTGATTCCTGTTGTGTAAAAGAATATTTAATTCTTTGTAAAAAGTGAATGAGTGTATTTTGGCTTTGTAAGTAATTATAGCCTACATATAAATTGTATTAGTAAAAATAATTTATACAATTTATTTTTACCTGTTCAAATAATTTGAGGAATAATTTTTAGAAGTGTCAGAACACTAGAAAAAAATTATCTTGAAAGTAAATTATTAATAAGAATATGGGATAAAACATTTTGCCTTACCTTTGATAATCCAACAGTTGGTAGGGATATAAAGGAATGTAAACTGCTTTTCTTTTCAGGGTTGTATTAATTTTTAAGCTACTATTTATTATAGTACTGATTCAGCAAGTAGAAAAGTCATAATAAGGAGGAATCAATTTACTTGCTGTCATTGATAGTATAATGGCATAACTTTAGAGACATATCTTATTTATTTCAGAACCTGTAGACTTCTACTGTTTAGGGCTTTGCTGCTATTTTCAATTCTACTACTGTAACTAAACATAAGGCATTGATATTATTAAACATAGGCTTTTGAACATTCTCTCAGTCTATTCATGTTTATTCCTTGGTACATTTACTATGGGGACAGTCTGGTGCTGTGTAGGGATAGAGGACTTTATAAGTATGACATTCCTGAAGAAGGGGCCTGGAATATTAAAGGAACTACTTTCCTTCCCCCCCCCCGCAAAGGAAAAAACAAAAAACAAAAAACAAAAAAATGAAAACCCTGCACTGTACCCCTCTGTACACTGGGGCAGAATGCCAGTAGTGCCATAGCTCTTCTTTCTGAAGGCTCTCGAGCAGCAGTGCTTCGCCAGGAGAGCACGGGTCTCCTTCAGCACTCTGGGATTCCCTTAGGACCCCAGGAGGTCTGTGAGTGCCTGAAACGAGTATGCTGGTGATAAGAAGGTCTGTTTCTTTTATCAGCTTTTAAGAGGCCTTTGCCTCTGAAATGCTTAGGACTCACAGCCTTCAGCTGTGACGAAGTCTGTTCCAGCATCCAGGGCTCATTCACTCATTCCTGTCTTTAAAGTTTCTGGCGTGGGACTCCCTGCCCAAGTTACCAAATTTCCCTTCTACGTGTTCTGGATGAGCTGACCTGATCATCACCATGTTAGAAACACCAGGCATTCTTGAACTAACAAGGGCATTCTGTGATATCGCCTTACACAAAACCTAAAAGCCAAAAAATAGAAGAGGGAGAGATGGGTAAATGTTTTTAATGTTTGGCTTTCTTAGTCTCAGCCTGAACTGATGAAACAATTCAGTGCCCATTTGTTCCAGATGCCCAAGCAACCAGGCAGACTGAACGCTGTCCCCTGTCCTGTGTAGTATATTCCTTATGGTATCTCCGAAGATCACAGCAGTGTCCAATACAACTTACTTCGATGGTGAAAATGTGCTCCGTTGACACTGTCTCATCCAGTGCTACTGGCCATATGTGGCCGTTAAGCATTTGAAATGTGTCTACTGGGACTGAGGACCTGAATTTTAATTAGTTTTAATTAATTTTAATTTAAATAGCCACATGGTAACCACATTAAACTGTACAGCTCTAGATTAAAATAATGGCAGTCAAAAATAAGTGCTTGAATCTGCTACCCAAATAAAAGCCTATAGCTATGTTCTCATCTTAGTTATGTATATTTATCAGAAATTCCTCAGTAAATATGAGAAAAATTCTGTAACATGTCCGTACTTACAGTAAAATTTTCTGTATACTTATTGATGGGAAGTTTGTTATATGTGAAAGATAAATACTGTTGGCGGCACTGCGGCTCACTTGGCTAATCTTCGCCTGCGGCTCTAGCACCCCAGATTCTAGTCCTGGTTGGGGCATTGGATTCTGTCCCAGTTGCTCCTCTTCCAGACCAGCTCTCTGCTGTGGCCCAAGAAGGCAGTGGAGGATGGCCCAAGTGCTTGGGCCCTGCACCCGCATAGGAGACCAGGAGTAAGCATGTGTCTCCTGGCTTCGGATCAGCGCAGTGCGCCGGCTGTAGCAACCATTTGGGGGGTGAACCACCGGCAAAGGAAGACCTTTCTCTCTGTCTCTCTCTGTCTAACTCTGCCTGTCAAAAAAAAAACAAAACAAAAAAAAAAAAAAAAAAGAAAAGAAAAAGAAAAAAAAGAAAGAAAGAAAGAAAGGTAAACACTGTAAATTTGATCCAAAATATGAAATTTACCAGGAAAACCATGGAATGGAATAAATTTTTTATCCACATTTTCCTTATTTTTTTTAAAAGATTTTATTTATTTATTTGAGAGGTAGAGTTACATACACTGAGAGGGAGAGAGAGAGAGAGAGAGGTTTTCCATCCACTGGTTTACTCCCCAAATGGCTGCAATGGCCAGAGCTGAGGTGATTCAAAGCCAGGAGCCAGGAGCTTCTTCCAGGTCTCCTGTGTGAGTGCAGGGGCCCAAGCACTTGGGCCGTCTTCTACTGCTTTCCCAGGCCATAGCAGAGAGCTGGATTGGACAAGAAGTAGCCAGGTCTAGAACCGGCATCCTAACCTACTGCACCACGGTGCCAGCCCCCTAATCTGCATTTTTCAAGCATGACTGAAGAATTCTTGCCAATCAATGGTTATAGCCATAAGAAGGTATAAAAGTTGTTTAAACTAAACATTTTAATCTGCTTCTTCCTCTACATTTTTCTGAACTTCACTAACATTCAAGAAACTGCTTATTCACCTGTGGGTATCTTCAAGAGCCACATTATAGGCATGGGAGTGAAAAAGAGCTGCACAGTCTGGATAAGTCCCCAAGTAGACCACTGGCATGAGCAATGCAAATGTTAAAACTGTGTTCTCATCTTCAGTTTCCCATAATCCTATAATATGAATCACATGCTTATAAGACTGAGCTGGGTTAGGAGGTGGGCCCCACTCTAAGTTTGCATGTGGAAATTGTGTAGAGAGGAAAAACGTTGCATCAACTTGCCAAACATTCAGAACACTCTGCTGGACACAGAGTGACGAGAGATGTAAATGTAGATGCAAAGAAGTTTTGAATTGCACTAAAACTACATCGTGACACATGAGTCAGAGGAGAGTGTGAACTCTGTTCTCTTACTTCACCTCCGGGCATCCTTGGCAGCCCCTGCACACCGGGTCTCTAAGTCAACCTGGAGGCTTCCTCTCACCTTCTACTTCCTCCCCTCCTTCTACTTCCTTTTGTTCTTCTTCCTTCAATTCCTCCTCTCCCTCTTCATTCTCCTCTTCCTCTTCCTCTTCCTCTTCTTTCTCTTCACCTTCCTCCTCCTGCCTTTCCTCTTGTTGGTCCTCACTTTGAGAAATCCATGTTCCCCTCTATAATTTTACCAGGGCTCCTTCTGGTTCTCTGTTGGGCAGAAACCTGAAGTCATTTGTAGCGTTCATCTGAGTGAACTTGAAATAACAATTATCACTTACACACTTAATAAAGAACTTAAATATGAATCATAGGTGGCACTGTGAGATTCATCAGTTTAGTATGAATTCTGATTTCAAGTCACTGTTTTGAATAGTATGTAAATGCAAGTCATTTAAAATAATCACTTCAATAGAGGCCTCGAGGCAGTTGAGCAAAATATCGTAGGCACATCAGATTTTTAAAAATAACTATATACTATCATAAACTATTCATTTATCTTCGAGATTTTTCTCATTTTCTGCATTCCTATTTTTCCTTTGTTTTAAATGTAAATGATTTTCAGGAGTCACTTTTAAATTTTTTTTACAACTGATACTCTTTTCATGTTAATGTGATAATTAACACAAAGATATCAGATTCAATGTAGTTCATAGATACAATCCTAAGAATATAGGAGTCACTTATTCTGAAATAAATTAATAAAGCATAAGCAGGTGTACGTGAGAATGGACTTGGGTAGCCTCTACTCAATGTTCGAAATGTGTCTTCCTCGCTGGCCTGTTGGAGACACATAAAATTTCACCACAAAAGCATAATTACCCTGAGGTCATTTGATTAATACACAGTTACCTCCTGATGAAAGGTTGTGTCATAAGACTTTGTTCTATAAAAAACTGATGTAAGTTCAAATTAATTTCATCAGATAACCACAAACAATTTTCTAATACTTTTTATCAATGATCATTTATATGAACATGTCATTGGCATATATTTTATATCCCACATTATTCCAAAATTTAAGTAGTCTTACATGAACTATAAAACACACAATGTTAGCAAAAATAAGACAGATGAGAGCAAATGAAAAACAGGACCTAAAATGTACCCCAAATCACAATTACTGAGAATAGGCGTGTCCTGAAATCCTCTCAGGCAAGGACCTGAGTCTGTGGCTCTGGCTGGTTTGCTCCCTTGTCCTTGGCCCTGGAAGGGTGTCTGGAGCAGAGCAGGTGCTCAGTGGTGTCTGTTGAGTGAAGGTGAAGCGTTGCTGGAGCCGGCTGTTTTTAAGTTTTACTGCTCTTCAAGCAGACTTGCCCCAAATGGTAGAGTTAGAAACATACCAGGGGACTCCAATTTAATCCCATCAAGGTGGCATGTACCAATGCCATCTCACTAGTCCAAGTGATCAATTTCAGTTCGCAATTGATCATAATGAAAGGACTAAGAGTCAAAGGGAGCACATAAGCAAGTCTAGTACCTGCTAACACTAACCGATAGAATAAATAAAGGGGAGAGTGATCCAACATGGGAAGTGAGATACTCAGCAGACTCATAGAATGGCAGATGTCCTAAATAGCACTCTGGCCTCAGAATCAGCCCTAAAGGCATTCAGATCTGGCTGAAAAGCCCATGAGAGTATTTCAGGCATGGAAAGCCAAGACACTCTGGCAAAAGATCTCTGTGAGTGAGATCTCAGTGGAAAGAACAGGTCTTCAAAGAAGGAGGTACCTTTCTCTGAAGGGAGGAGAGAACCTCCACTTTGACTATGACCTTGTCTAAACAAGATAAGAGTCGGAGAACTCAGAGGGCTTCCATAGCCTTGGAAACTCATGACTGGAGCATAGGGAGATTACTGATGCCATAGACAGGAGTGTCAATTGGTAAAGTCAACAACAGGAGTCACTGTGCACTTACTCCTCATGTAGGATCTCTGTCCTTAATGTGCTGTGCATTGAGATTTAATGCTATAACGAGTACTCAAATAATATATTTCACTTTGTGTTTCTATGGGGGTGCAAACTGTTGAAATCTTTACTTAATGCCTACTAAACTGATCCTCTGTAAAAAAAAAAAAAAAAAAGAAAGAAAAGAAAAGAAAAGAAACTATCAACTCCCAACTTGACTCTCACTGGGATTAAACATGACAATAGGTCTGATCTGATTTCATCATCATTAAAAAAAATCATCTATTATTTTTCACTTTATGTTTCTGTGTGGGAGCAAACTGTTGAAATCCTTACTTAATGTATACTAAGCTGATCTTCTGTATATTAAGATAATCGAAAATGAATCTTGATGTGAATGGAAGGGGAGAGGGAGTGGGAAAGGGGAGGGTTGTGGGTGGGAGGGACGGGATGGGGGGGAAGCCATAGTAATCCATTATTCGTACTTTGGAAACGTATATTCATTAAATAAAAGTTAAAAAAAAAAAAAAAGTTTTACTGCTCTACACTAGACTTCATGACCATGCCGCACACTCTCTGGGCTTCATTTCCTTATCTGTGACAACAGTGTGCCAGATGATTTCTATGACCTTTAAAATTATTATTTTTTAAAAATTTTCATTTACCTCTTATTTAAAGGGCAGAGAGACATACAGACAGACAGGTCTTCCATCCACTGGTTCACTCCCAAGTACTCATAACAGCCAGGACTGGACCAATCAAAGCTAGGAGCCCAGAACTCGTTCTGGGTCTCCTGTATGGGTGCGAGGACTCAAGTGCTTGAACCGTCACTTGCTGCCTCCCAGAGTCTGCATAAGCAGGAAACCAGAATCAGGAGTGGCTCCAGAGCTTGAACCCAGGCATTCTGATAAGGAACTCTGGGGCATCCCAAGCGTGTCTTTAACAGGCCAAACACCCACTGCCCCGTGACCCTTTTCAATTATGGGAATTCAATGATTTTTGCTTCTTGGTTATTAAAATATTTGTATTTTGAGATGATCATGCAACAGTCTAAAGAATAAACATTGGGTAAAAGGTTGCCCAAGACCCACCTCACAGTAGCAAACGGAACGATGAACAGCAGCAGCAGCAGCAGCGTGGAAGCCAGTTTCAGGAGGGCTGAGCCCTGTCCTGAGGCTGCTCCTCTGATTATCCACCAATGCTTCCTCCAGAGACCGCTCAGTTCTTGAAGCTCACTTCCAAAATGACAAGTTCATTTCTCTCTCTAAATGACTTACAGTATATGTCCAACTTGATTATCAATCAAAGAGAAGGCTGTGCATACGTTAAATACTTCAACCAGTCTTTGAAATGCCCACTGACAGTGGCTTGGACAACACCGTCGGTTCCGTGTTGAATTGAATCCGTTTAGTATTTCCTCCCTGATATCCCCACCTTTTTCTCAGCCCCTCTCAGTTCTCAGCAGCATTGGTATTCATGAACTATAAAAAACCCTGTCAGTGTGACTGTTTTCATTGACATAACTGATAATTTCCTAGTGGGAAAAACAGTTATTGAATATAATTATTATTAAAATGTGCACTAATTTTCTCACAATTAAAATCAGCCCCAAACCATGATAGCTCATTACCTGTAAACATTATTACATTTTAAAGTAAGTCACACTGTGATATGATACCTGATCTATTCGTCTTCAGTACAGTTATGGGATTCTGTAATTTTGATTTATTATTTAGTCCATTGGCACCTTAAAATTTCTTAATGTTTCCATTTCTTAAGTTTGCAAAAAAATTAGTGCTGTGTCTCGTGCCCCTCAGGTAAAGGTTATGTTGACTTTTGAAATCTTGTAAGCAAATTTATTAGAGTTGAATAATTTGTTTCATCTAAGGGAGAATGACTGCTCTGTCGGAATTGTTCCGGGCTTCTGTATCTTTTGATAACTGCCAAAGCCTGAGATTGGGTAACAGGTCTTATTAGAATTTGTATGGCAGATTTTACAAAAGAAGTGATAGTTCACCTGGTTTTTGTACAAGAGAGCTGTTCCACTCATTCCTATTATTAATTCCCCAGTGATTAATTAATAGGCAGTGCTTATTCTAAAAGTCTCGAGAAAAAAGACCTCTCTGACAATTAATGTACTATTCTGTGTGTTTTGGAGGGGGCAACTGCACACACAATCCCATTCTTTCATTTGGTGTACATTGCTATATCTTAAAAAGTATGCAGCATAAAAATACAACCGTGTATCAGAAATAACTTTAATTCAAATTGGTTAGTTGACCTCTGGAAGCTAGATGAAAGATTTTCTGCTGAATGGGCTGGTGCTCCCTGCTGCCTATATAATTTATGTGAGAAATTAGTGCGAATGGTTCACTTTTATGGAGCAGAGCTGCTTGTAGCAAGCCTGCAGAAACAATTTTCCCCCAAGCCTCCATCTGTTCTTCAAACTAGGGCATATGCCATCTCATCGAGCTTGAAAGTCAACTGATTTATAACTCCTGGAAAGTGCATAGATTGAAAAGAAAGGTCGACTGCTGCTCTGTGACAGTGATTTGTTAGGCACTGGCTAAAGACAATTCACATTACCAGGGACCCTAGGGGAAACAAGCCCTGTTGTAAGTTTCAGATCTCAGTAGACTGACAAGTAGAAGAAAAACAAATCACTCCTGCTTTGTAAGTTAGGCGACCACCACTGTTGAGCCGTAGGAGAGGTTGTGATGGTGTTAAGGGTGCCAGAGCTAGGAGAGCGTATTGTCACTTACTATCCCATGAAGAAAGGAGATTGTGGTCACCTTCCCAGAAGCAAATGTTGCAACTTCGGAAGTTTCACTGCTCCAGTCTTTATACTACAAATTTGTCTTGGTGCTTGTCTGAAAGGTCCGTTTGGGGATACAAATGAGCCTCTGGTGAATTTCTGTGTCTGCCAGGGTGGTGAATCTCCAGTTCTATTCCTTACTATCTTAATGGGTCGTTCCTGCTGTGTTGTCACTTACCCCATATCCCTGCTGTTTATTGAAGCACTATTAAGATCGCAAGTTTTTTGACAGATGACAAGTGGAATCAGATCAAAGGAATAATTACTAAAAATTAAAATCATTGTTTCTGTTTAGATGAGTTCAGGTATCTCTTAAGACTTGATCCTTTAAGTTACATAGAGAATTTCAACCCTCTGCAGTTGTACTGAAATTTTTCCTTTTCTTTAAGGTAAAATCTGTAGGATATGTTAATGAACAGTTAGCTCCATATTGATCCATATTTGAGGAATTTTTGCTCATCTTATTCAAAAAAGTTTATCCTGACCTTGAAAGTTCCAAGTGACAGTTAGTACAGGTCAGATAATCTGTTGAACTCATAAATGAAATATAAATTTTAATGCTTACTACCACATATAAAAAGTTTTGTTTTAATGTGAAATATAAGTATGTTTATTTTACTAGAAAGCAGAAGGAATAAATAAATCATTGATCACTTCCATCACTCACTGGAATAAAAACTATTAATGCTTTCAGAAGAGTTTCCGTCCTACCTTTCTTTTCACACAACCGACATAGGGGCGGGTTTTTTTGCTGCAGAAAAGAGCTTGCTTGACATATTATATAAAAGGTCTTTAAAAAACATTTTTGTCATTAAATAGTTTATAAAAATATACATATTTAATTATTAAGTTTTCAGGGTTTTTTTCCTAGTCTAAAAGTAATAAACATACTTGTAAAAAATTGGAAAATGATGAAATGTATGTAGAAGATAAATTTATCCTGAGATATTTTTAGTAAGTCCTTTTAAGACAGCAAATTTTGGGCTGGCATTGTGGTGTAGTGAGTAAAGTAGTTGCCTGCAACACTGGAATCCCATATAGGTACCAGTTCAAGTCCTGACTGCACCATTTCTAATCTACCTCCCTGCTAATTGCCTGTGAAAAGCAGTGAAAGATGGCCTAAGTATTTTCCCCTCCACCCATGTGGGTGACCCAGATGAAGCTCCTGGCTCAGCCCTGGCTGCTGCCACCACTGGGGAGTCAGCCAGTAGATGGAAGATCTCTCTTTCTTTCTTTCTTTCTTTCTTTCTTTCTTTCTTTCTTTCTTTCTTTCTTTCTTTCTCTCTCTCTCTCTCTCTCTCTCTCTCTTCCTCTCTCTGTAACTCTGACTTTCAAATAAATAAATAAATCTTTAAATAAAATAAGACAACAAGTCTTTATAAGTTAAAATTATTTTTAAGACTACCATCTTCTAATATGTAATTTTTCATCAGTAATTACTAAGGCCTGTGAAAAAGATACACACCAAAGTATTTCCTTGTGTAGCTGTGTGTTAGCAAGGCCACACGCAGGTGGCCTTTCCTACAGTAACTCCTGTGGTACAGTGCCCCAGCCTCATGAGTCTGTCATTGTGAGCATGTCATCAGCATGTTTTTGAACGGGATAGTAACCTGTATTTAAAAAACAGATTACTGAATATGAAGCACATTTCTTCATATTGGGAAAAACATAAAAACGGACCCGAAGCGTTGGTAAAATTATTTAAAGTCAATTTCTGCTCTTAATCTAACACATCTCATCTATAACAACAACCCTATGGATCTTCCAAGATGGAATTCTTGAATAAAGGACAACGTAAAAAAATCTTTCTAGATAAAAATTCCCAAATCCTGTGTTTTTATTGAGATTCATCTGTGTGTATATTTAATGAAGTTTATAAAAAATAGGAACATGGATTGAATATTTCTGAATCCTTGAGTATCTTAAAAATACAAGTTTTCAACTTTGATGTACATGAAACAATTTGACAGAAAATAACATGCTTAAATTATACTTTCCCTCTATTTCTCTGTGGAATGTACCATCATTATTTTCTAACATATGATTACTGAGAAAAATTAAGACAAGTTTGGTTTTTATTCCTTTAATAGCAATCTGTTCTTATTTGCTCACTTATTTGTTTTGTTTGACAGCCTTGAAAATTATACTTTTTTTGCTTAATTAAAAGTTGCTTCCATGTATATCTTATTTTTTCATTCGTTCTTCTTTAATCTAGTAAGTTTATTATCTGTGTACTTGAACCTTTTTCTCAACTAAGGAAACTTTTCTTTTGTAATATCACTGGTTATTTTTCTGATAATTTTCCATTATCGTTTTAGAACAAATATTGTATGATTACTATACGCTTATATTCTATCCTGTCATTTCTATCAGTTTCAATATTTTTGTCTCTTTTTCCATTTTTTTAATCTTAGAGGAGAGCATTATTATGCTTTGTTTTGCATCAATCTGTTACTGTTGAAAGTTCAAATTTTAGCTCTTCTTGGGTGGATTGCCAGCACCTACCCAGTAACTTGTGTCTAGTATGATTATGTTTCATTTGGTCCTGTTCTTTTAGCCTAAAATGGGGATTTTCTTTAACTTCTGACAAGAAGACAGATGGATTAAGCAAAGACTTAAAATCCCTGAGACGTACAAGTACCCATCTCTGTCTTTTTTATCCTTAACTGTAGCATTTTGTTTGTGGGACGTTACCTTTTAGGACAAAATGCAATAGGCTATCGGGAGTCTACGTACCTAATTCTTGCTCAGTGTTCAGTTGTTTCTGAGAGTTGTCTGTGAATGGATATTGGGGGGATGACATTAATGATGCAGTGGAAGTGGAGAGAATTTTATCTTAAAGGTCTATTAATTCACAGTAAAAGGTTGATGGCATAGTTATCTCCTATCCCTTACCGCTTCCCCTCATTTTATTCCAGATTTTATGTATCTTGCAGTGAGTGGCAGAAAGTGCAAGAGGGGTGGAAAAGCTGCTTACCTCCCTTTGGATGGGTGCCTCACTATGAATTGTGACTTTTCAATCCAGTTCCATTGGCCTCATCGTCTTCACATTTCTTTTATTTCTGCCTGTGCATTTGTGACTATACTGGTTTTCAGTTTGATGTTGGGGTTTCCTCTTATCCTGTATCTTCACAGATAATTCTGTAGTGTGTTTAGAGAGGTTATGTCAGAGACTTCTGTCAAGATTCTATTTAAAACTGCTGAGTCCAATATATTTTTGTACATTACTGGACTATATTCTATTATAGAGAAATAATGTGACCTTATCCATGCTTAGGCAGAATGACTTGTCTATTCATAAAGCAGTTGAGTATTAATATTGGATAGGACACAGTGCAGGACCCTCTAACCTAGATGATTTAGGTTCTGATCTTAAGAAATTTATTGACTAAAATGGATCACTATTCAAAGAAGAAATTTAAGTGTCCGAAGAATACAGATCTAAAAGAAATTACCTCTGCTTGCATAGGTCATGCATTTTCAGTCCTTAATGCAGCATATGTCAAACATTTGCAGCTTTGGTGAGATGATTCAAATAATTTCTGTATTCAAATTTTTCAATCTGAGAGAACCTATAATACTTTTACCAGCTTATAAATTGGTATCTATTCCAGTAAATGCAATGTACTCACCCTTTTGTTTTTGTGCTGTTTTAACCTTATTAATATATTTAGAAATAGTACATTTTACCTGTAAAATGACCTTCAGGTAGCCAGACATCAGACCTATATATGTACAAGTTGTGGCAATCCCCAGTTTCAACGAGATATTGCTAATGCTAAAGTTCCACTTTATATTTTGAAATAAATACTGGTATTCATGTTTTTACCTAGGTTTGAATTCTAAAAATTTATTTGACTTGAGAGTCAATCTGATTTAAAACTGAGGACTTTTGGAGTCCCAGCTAAATACAGGCTAAACATTCTCATTGATCCTTGACGTCTCTTGGTCTCCTTTTTCTTATTTTCTCTCTTTGTTTCACCATGTTTCCTCCTGGTTGGTTTCCTTAGCTCTGTCTTCCAACTTGTTAATTCATTGTCTTTGGTTAGGTTTAATCTACTGTCTTACTTGTCTATTGAGGGTTTTTTTTCATATTTAGTTTTAGTGAACATCAATACTAAATTTTTATCTATTTCTTTAAAAGATCGCCCTGCTCTTACTTTCATATTTTTTCTTGCTTTATAGTTTCTCTGGCTGTCTTTAATCAGGTTACAGAATTTGAATACATGCACATCATCTGTTATCTTTGGTTCCTAGAGCAGGAATTGAATCTGCTTTTCTCGGGGTCTCTCGTTTGCCGGTTGCGAGGCATCCTTGTTTGTGCTCTCAGGATGGTCTCCATCGGGCACAGGTGCTGCATAGCAGTCACGCGGGTCTGCCTCTAGGTTTCTTCACCTGGTGCTGTCCACCTCTCTAGATCTGAGTTTCCCCTGCATTTCTGGAAACTTGGCTATCTGTCTTTTTTATTTTTTTTGAGAAGGGCCACGTATTTTTTCAATGTTTTATCCAGCATTTATAGCTTCTTTTGTCATATTGACCAGAGTTCTTTCCATCAATGCTGTAGGATTGTTTTCTCAATTACTTTAATACCACAGCTTAGACACGGAGAAAAGGACCAACTTGAGATATAGTCTTTCTTGAGGTACAGTCTTTTGTGAGATTAGTTCTAAAACTTTCCAATGTAGGAAAAATCAGTGGAATAAAGTACTCTTTTTATTTCTTTTGGAAGCCCTTTTCTTTTAATCAAATGTAATGAGGTGATGCGTATTGCATGCTTTTATATGTGCACACATATATCATAACATACATGTAAATCAAATCTTTGTTGAAAATAGTAAAATATAGGTTTGGAAAATATCACAAAAAATAGACTTTAAAAGATTTTATGCTGCCACCGGCACTGTGGCATAGCAAGTAAAGTTACTACCTGTAGTGCCAACATCCCATATGGATGCCAGTTCAAGTCCAGGCTGCTCTACTTTCAATCCAGCTCTCTGCTGTGGCCTGGGAAAGCAGTAGAAGATGGCCCAAGTCCTTGGACCCCTGACCCATATGGGAGACCCAGAGGAAGTTTGGCTCCTGGCTTTGGATTGTGGCCATCTGGGGAATGAACCAGTGAATGGAAGATCTCTCTCTTTCTCTCTCTCTTTGCCTCTCTCTCTCTCTCTATTTTTCTCTCTCTGCCTCTCTGTAACTCTGCCTTTTAAATAAATAAATAAATCTTTGTACAAAAAATATTTTATGCCAATCCACCACTCCCATTCTTATATGTCTATAATTTGTGTGTGTGTTTGGGGGGATAATAGTTTCATGTGTGTGCACATGTGTGTAGAAATCTTGATATTATCTCAGTAATGGAGTTAGGATTTCAATTTTAACTCTTTAAAACTTAACAGAAAATTAAGGTTAGTAGGGTGACACCAGGATACTTTCGTCTTTTCATTATTCTTCAGGCACTGGTCAATCTCTTGAGGAACACTAACCCATCACCTGGAAAATATCTTTGTCTCCTTTCCATTTATGGAATATCTTAAGTACTTTCAAAAAAAATCTACAAAGGACAACATTGGACTGTAGAGAATTTAGTCTTTTTGAGTCACTGTTCATAGAAAGAGTCATTTTAGATTTATTTCTAATTCCCATTTTTGAAGTTACTTGAGTAATGAAGAAGTATTTGTATAGTTATGTTCATTTTTCTTTTTTGTATTTTAAAAAAATCCATTTTGAGAAGTACTAGTGTATTAGACTGGTAATATTAAAACCACAAGTCAAAGTACAGAAGTTAAGATTTTTGTAATTCTGTTTGGAAATCTTTAGCTTTTTCTACCTGTATGGGTTACAATTTTAACACTTTGTTATTGTAACTTATTACATTTAATAAACTAACAATTGCAACTGGCTTCTGATCCCAAGTAGCAATTTAGCAAGTGGTTCATTTCATGAAGGAGAGACAGACTCTGGTGACTGTGGCTGTACCACCGGGGAAGTAAGAGAAAGGGGCGACTCAGACACATGGGGCACTTCCACCTAGCATACGGTGTCTGGTCAGTAACATCAGGGCTTACATCCTTTTGCGGAAGTTATGAGCTCCATGTATCCTCTACAGAGTATACCAGCGTTGTAGACTACCTTTCTTGTAAGAAATCTTGCATGCTATTAGTGTAAAACATCAGTATTTGACTTGTCACTTGTTTTTTTCTCATCACTTGCTGCCCTGTATGTTGTACATCAGAGATCTTTGTGCATGTGGATTACCAACTATGTGCCTTATTTCTTGCCTTTTAACTCTTATCCATAATGGCCATTTCTTGAAGACTGCCAGTGCCTCAACCCAGGGCCCCCAGCTTCTTCAGTGGGTTGCTAACTGCTGCTCTGTGCAATTGAACCTCCCATGTGACAGTATCCTGAAATTTTCCCTGATTTCCCAGGCTAGAGTGAGGACTCCTGCCTGGAAAACCAGCACATTTAGTACTAGGCTCATTGCTGAGTGAGACGCACATCTGTCTTCATGTCTTCCCCTCACAGCGGAGGATTCTAAAAGGACTGGGGCGGGCTGTGATTTCACTTTGACAGTGGCCCCTGATACAACATGAATAAATATTTTAAATTTGCTGTTTCAAAGAATTCATTAAGATATTGTGTTTTTTATACATTCTATGTGTCATTCATTTGTCTAGTACAGTTGCAATTTGAATTTTGATCTACCCAGGGACCAAAAATGAAGGTGGTGGTTTTTAATTTTATTTTCCAACCTTACAGATCTTGTGAAAGCTCTATGTATTGTTGTGTTTCCCCGTAGACTGTAGTTTATCATGCTTTTAGGACCTTCATAGTCCCAGCTTACTGAATATTGCCTACTGCTGATAAGTAGAATCTATTTGAACACCATATTGAAGTTGTTTGCTTTTCTATCGGTTGTTTGTAACAGTGTGCTCTCCAATGGTGTTCATGGAAGTCAGGGGCATCCTGAGTACCTGCACAGTGCCAGGCACTGTCTCAGGCCCTGCAGCACAGCCCTGGGGTGCGCAGACACATTCTCTATCTCACAAAGTTTCCTTTATGATAGGAAAAGCTAAACAACTAATCTGTAACAGTATGGAGGTGCTAAATGGTGACACTAAGAAGAAAAACAAAACAGGTGAAATAGGTAAGTGTGAGAGGATGGGGGGCATTTTCATGCAGTGATTAAATAAATAAAGTGACACTCAACTGGAGGCCATTTGGTGATATTGTCCATGTGTCTTTTTTAAACTTCGAGTTTTAACTTGATACCCTTCCTTTTAAAATGTAGTGATATCAAGTAGAAGAGAGTATTACAGAGAAAGCACAATGAAAGCCAAATAAATCATGTGCTTTAGGACCTATTAATTACTGAAAACAGTGTCAGAGTTATACCCCAACACTGATGAATTAACAAATTATATTTTAATTAAGTTCTTTTGCTACTAAAACACTAATTAAGGGATCACAAATGACTCTGTTTTGAATATTTCAACATAAATATTTTATGAGCATATGCAAATATGTATTTCCTTTGTGAAAAGTGCTTTTGGTATTTTAAACATAAGAAAGTCTAAATAACCAAGTAAATCCATTTTTATGTCCCCTTTCTCTTTTTATTGTGAAAATAAAATCATTAATAGTAAGCAGATTTAGGAAAACAAACAAGAAACGACAAGACACACATGAGCAGATCCTTCTGGGTGCAGCAGGCTCAACCTAGATGTCTTTACATGGGTCACACAAGGCAGGGCTTCCGGCTCAGTAAAGCCAGGGCCGCAGGGAAGGTTGGTTTGTGACGTCTGGAAACATCCTCTCCATGGCTCATGGCTGAGACATCCTCTCATGGGGGCACAGCATAACATACGTTTGGTATCTTCAAACATCGACTGGGCCAGTTGTGTAACATGATGGATCTGGGAAGCTGGCAGAATTAAAGGAAAGTAGATGGAACGGAGTACTAAATACATGCAGATCCATTTGTTTGTTCTGGGCCTTCTTTCATCCATCACACAGTTTCCTGGTTGCAGCTTATTAGGTGCAGGGGCATTCATTGGTGATCCAGGCCTTTGTGCAGTGGGCATAATCAGTCATAAGGAAAATGAAGTAAAATATTACTTAAAACATTGCAGAATTACTTGTGACTTGGAAAGCATAAATCTAACTACCTGCCCCACTGTCAGCCATAAAATTAGTAGAGAAAATGTGCTTGTGAAATCAATTGGATATCAAAAGTATTATATCAGAAATCTAAATATTGTATAATTAACATGCATATTTTTGTAGTGTTTGCTTCATTAATTTTTTTAAAGATTTATTCATTTGAAAGAGTTAAGTGGGGGGGGAGAGGTGGAGAAACAGGAAGAGAGAGAGACAGAGAGGGATAGAGACAGAGGAGAGAGATCTAGCTTCTGTCTGCTGGTTCACTTCCCCAAAAGGCAACAACAACCCCGGGCTGGACCACGGAGTAACCAGTAGCCCGGAGCTCCATCTGGGTCTTCCACATGGGTAGCTGGGGCCCAAGCACTTGGACCATCTTCTGCTGCTTTTCCAGGTGCATTAGCAGGGAGCTGGATTGGAAGTGGAGCAGCCGACACTCAAAGTGATACTCGTATTGGATACAGGCATCAGAGGCAGGCTTAACCTGCTGTACCACAAACACCGACCCCTATGAAATTGTTTTAGCAGAGAAAAAGATCCATCTGTTCCTTAATGTAAATATGATGAAAGTTTTGTAGCAGATGAGGTATACAGATATTAAAGTTTTTTTAGTTGAAATAGTAATGGAATATGTAAATGATTTAAATGTAGAACTTACTGTATTTTTGAAAGAAAATGTGACCAAGCCCAGATTCTCACCAACAGAATGGCACCCTTGTCACTGCAGAGGAGAGCAGATGGCTTCTCCCTACCCACCCTAGGACCATGGCTGAAGCTCCTATGACAAAAGACAAATTACCAAGAGCAAAGCACACATATGTGTTTAAAATAAATAAATGTGGCATGGCAGCCTTTATGAGAAAGGGAAGTCCAGAAGAGAGCTGCTCCTAGGTGGTTTCATAGTGGGACTGATGAAGTGTGGCCCTTCACGGAGAAGTGATTGGGCAGAGGAGCTGTGCCCGAGGGTAAGAGCAAGGAGCATTAGCCAGGCCTGTTTATTCAGCTTCTTCTCAGAGACAGGAGTGCAGAGGGGCACCTCTCACAGGGGGGTCTTTTATGAACTGCTTCAGGGAAGAAAAGTCCATCTTTGTCTAAAAGTGGCAGAAATAACTTTCAATAGATTCATAGTTTTCCTGAGGCTCTACCGTAATATCAAACTTTGAAAGTTTGAAATTTAGATAACTACATTTTAATTGGAACGTTAGACTGGTTGAACTGGACTTGGTAATTGTTCTTTATTTGATGTGCTTGAATGAAAGATGACCACTTTCCATGTCCAGGCAAATAGAAGGAAATTTAAATTGCATAATCTGCTGATGATGTGAATCAGTAGGCCCTAGAAATAAGTGTTGAGAAAGGTCACAAACAAAAAGAAGACTGATATGGAAAATTCGAATAGAGCTCTACCTGAATAGACAAAGAACAAAGTGATGTGAGATTCCTGCCAAGTTATCTTAACTGCCTGCAGATAACCACATCCTGGTGATGTATGTTAAAGATTGATCATTAAATTTCCTAAACTGTATGTTTTTTCAGTCAGATGATTCAAGTTCTGAAATCAACGTAAGTATCTAATACAAAGTAGGGATACTATAATGAAGTGGTTAAGAGCATGAGCTTTAGAGACAAACTAGATTTAAAACCTGCAATCTGAACTTTACCAAGTTACCAATGCTTCCAGCATTTTTCAGAATGTGACACATTTGGGGGTAGCATGTCCTGAAGCCCCCATCATCACTTGCATGCTATTTGGGACCTGAGATCTCTTGTGCTTCTTTGTGACTCTTGTTTAAACAAGACCTCGGTGCAGAGCTAACAACAAGCAGGGCTGGTGTTCTGACAGCAGTAAGCAAAAGGAAAGGCGTAGGCACTTTCAGAACGCTGCGATTCTTGGTAGCTCAGTGATGTAATGTGTTGCTTGGTTGTGTTTTTCTCTTCTCTCACCTTTTCACCCCTCTCCTTACTACACAGCAACACCAATACATTTTCTGATTTGATTGGGATACTTTTGATGAACTTAGGCTAAACACAAAGCAAAAGGCCAAGGTAAAGTATGTTAAAATTTCCCACCTTATTGGAGGGTCTATGGGGAAAATTATTGAATTTACTCAGGCAGCCAGACTGAAGATTGGTGGCATCATTGGCAGGGTTAAAGCCTTTTATTCTCTTTATCATTCTTACTTACTGGGTTCTGGCTGGTCCCTACCCATTCACCCACTTATCTACAGCTGTATTGGCTTCCTTGACTTTTTAAGAACACAACAAGCCCAGATCCACCTCTGGGCTTCCCCAGTAAACCTTTATCCCAGCTCTTGGTCCAGCGCCATCTTTGGCCATCCTCTGTGAAATGACACTCACCCTCATCTCCCCTCTCCAGGACAAAATGAGGTTACTCCAGATCACAGCATCAGACCATGTGCCCAGCAAAACAGTAGGATGAAGAAGGCATTTTTGGCTAGAGCTCTCAATACTGTCCAGCAGTCCCTCCAAAGTGTTTTAGACAGGAAGGATTAAAGCTTGGTGAGCTGGTTGAAAGGGCGGTAATCTAGAGCTCCGGATGGAGGGTAGAGGTTTTATATTAAAACAATTCATTTATCAAGCACCATAGCAGCATACCCATTTCCAGCATAGCCACTCTCAGCCCTTTTTCATTTGTTCGTCAATTTACTCACTTCCTCCAGAAATACGCATTGAGAACCTGTATTATTGTCATTTGTTCCAATGATCTCTTTCTGTCTTGTTTCTAATCTGTTTCATTTTATCTTATTGTACTTAGTATTATAACTCATCTATTCTATGCTAATACCCTAGAGGACTGTTTATTATTCTATGAAAATAAAGACTATTCCTCCCTTGAACCTAAAAAGAGAATTACTTTAATTGTATTTGGGACACTCTGGCAGGCAGTGGGGGTCAGAGGGTGAGAGCCACCTAGGGCAAGAGGTCTATAAACTGCACCCGTTGAAGCTGACACACTCACCACTCCTTGCTCCATCCATGATGGGTCTTTGTGATTCAAAGTGAGGAATGCTCAGCTTATAGTTATGTGTTTCCACTTTATTAAATATTTAGTTCAACAAGTGCTCATTGAGCATTTATGATATGCCTGGCACTGATTGGATACCAGGAATGCAACATGTAAATCCTTTCCTATATAGTGCTTGCTGATAGAGCATGATTGAAACCATGAGAATACCATATAATATTCCTGAGCACTGAAAATTTGATAAATGTATTTTCTTTTTCTTTCATTAGCCTACTAAATCAGCCTATTCTTCAATTAGCCTATTAGAGTTCAAATTTTAGAGCAAAGTAAACATGTTTAAGAAAATAATTTTTAATCAATTATTTTTAATATCTGAAGAATCTAAATATACCATTTCAGTATTACATCCTACATGGGCTAGTGGCTTCTAGATTTCATTTTATTTTTTTTGACAGGCAGAGTTAGACAGAGAGAGAGAGACAGAGAGAAAGGTCTCCCTTCCATTGGTTCACCCCCTAAATGGCCAATACGGCCGGCGTGCTGCACCAATACGAAGCCAGGAGCCAGGTGCTTCCTCCTGTTCTTCCATGCAGGTGCAGGGCCCAAGCACTTGGGCCATCCTCCACTGCCTTCCCGGGCCACAGCAGAGAGCTGGACTGGAAGAGGAGCAACCAGGACAGAATCTGGTGCCCCAACCGGGACTAGAACCCGGGATGCTGGCACCACAGGGGGAGGATTAGCCTAGTGAGCCTTGGTGCCAGCTAGATTTCATTTTAAGAATTGAATGAATTAAATAGAATACTTTCTATATTTGGTATAATTTTTATGATCCGCATTTGTTAGTGGCACTTGCAAATTCTAAACAACTTTTACCACATCTATTATATTCTTTAGTTTCTGCTGGGATTTGCTTTGCGAAAGAAACTGGGAACGATGCAGCTCACATCATCCCGATAATTAACATCTGTGAAGGACAAGCTTTTGCATACATTTTTCTCATAATGGAAAGAAGTGCACGGAAACAGAAGGGTGATATATGCTAGGGCTTTAATATTTAAAATATTTTTCTCTTAGGAACTGAACTTCTAGCTTCTGCACATAAAAGCAGTCTTTTTATTTTTTATTTTTTCTCAAATAAATATAGAAGAGATGCCAAATAAACTACTTTGTTGGGCAATAATCTTCTTTTCTACACAACAGAATCAGTGATTTGCAATTCTAATAGCTAATCAAGTAATTTCTCTATTTCTCTCTGAAAAATCACTTTTGTCTAATTTCTAGAATGATGATTTAATCAATATTTGAAAGAAGTGGTGAGGCTATTTTTTTTTTTTTGACTGAATTTCTTTTACTAGAACCTTCTTGGTATATTAGGAGTAGAATTTGAAATCCTTCCCTCCCCCCAGTGTCTTAAGTTACTCATAATTCCCAAAAGAATGGGCTCCACAGCTTCCTGATACTTGTATAATGTTGCTGCCTCATGATGGCCCTGTTGCTAACTGGTCAGCATGTGCAGGAAATAGTCCTGTTCCTTCCAGCTGTCAACAGGACTCCTGGTTAGGCTTCACAGTCTTCCTTCTGGTGACCTCGTCTTTCAGAGTAGACATCACCAACACATAGTCCTGCTTTTGATATCTGCAGCTGTTTGATTCCCCTCTCTTGAATAACTTGTTTATATACTTGGATGTTCAAGCTATGTTTTTCTCTTCTAGTTAGTTTTACAATTTTAGAATGGAATGGATCTTTCTTTCCCCTTATAACAATTTTATTTTCAGTAATGACAGTTGTGTAGGTACGTACTGGTACAATCTTATTTCTGTTTTTTTTTTTTTTTTTGAAACTGCTTGAAAATACATATAATAGTCAAAAAGATCATCCACCCAGACCAAGTGGGATTTATCCATGGTTTGCAGGGATGGTTCAATGTTTGCAAATCAATCAACGTGATACACCACATTAACAGACTGCAGAAGAAAAACCATATGATTATCTCAATAGATGCAGAGAAAGCATTCGATAAAATACAACACCCTTTCATGATGAAAACTCTAAGCAAATTGGGTATAGAAGGAACATTCTTCAATACAATCAAAGCAATTTATGAAAAACCCATGGCCAGCATCCTGTTGAATGGGGAAAAGTTGGAAGTATTTCCACTGAGATCTGGTACCAGACAGGGATGCCAGCACAGTACTGGTACAGAAACAGATGGATGGACCAATGGAACAGAATAGAAACACCAGAAATCAATCCAAACATCTACAGTCAACTTATATTTGATCAAGGATCTAAAACCAATTCCTGGAGTAAGGACAGTCTATTCAACAAATGGTGCTGGGAAAACTGGATTTCCACGTGCAGAAGCATGAAGCGAGACCCCTAACTTACACCATACACAAAAATCCACTCAACATGGATTAAAGATCTAAATCTACAACCCAACACCATCAAATTATTAGAGAACATTGGAGAAACCCTGCAAGATATAGGCAGGAAAAGACCCTGAAGTCACAGGTAGTCGAAGCCAAAATTAACCATTGGGATTGCATCAAACTGAGAAGTTTCCGAACTGCAAAAGAAACAGTCAGGAAAGTGAAGAGGCAACCAACAGAATGGGAAAAAATATTTGCAAACTATGCAACAGATAAAGGATTAATAACCAGAATCTACAAAGAGATCAAGAAACTCCATCTTCCACTGCTTTCCCGGGGCATAAGCAGAGAGCTGGATTGGAAGAGGAGCAGCCAGACTCAAACTGGCTCCCATATGGGATGCTGGCACCACAGGTAGAGGCTTAGCCTACTATACCACAGTGCCGGCCCCATATCTTAACTATTTTTAAGTGT